>NW_020169832.1:3674547-3678611 GCF_002117355.1 Postia placenta MAD-698-R-SB12 | reverse complement strand
ACATCCCAGGCCACCAGTAATTCTGCAACACGAGCTCCATGGTTTTGGCACGACCGCCATGACCGGCAATCGGCGAGTTGTGGTGGATCTTGACTATATCCTGCCGGAGCTCCGCATTCTTTGGGACGTACACGCACCCGCGGAACAGCAGAAGCCCTTGTTCGGCATTCCACTCCTCAAAACCCCTTTGCAGCCGGGGCAGCCCGAGGTCCTGCACCTTTTCCAGGGCCTTGGCCACCTCCCGATCCTTCTCCGAACATTCCCTGATGCGCTTCAGAAGCGACTGATCGGCTGTCACTGAGGCGTGACCGCGCCTGGCGGAGGCGATGCGGAAGCGCTCTGGCTTGAGAACCACCTGATCGGTGTTATCGTCCTTATCGCCGATCTGGTGGTCTGATCGATGTGACAGGGCATCAGCCTTTCCATTGGACGTCCCGGCCTTGTGCATAATGCAGAAGTCAAAGCGAGCCAGAAACAGCGACCATCGTGCTTGACAACGTGTGAGATGCTGGGATGTACGCCAGTACTCGAGGTTCTTATGATTGGTTACAATCTCGAACTGATTGGGTAACCCCTCGAGATAGTGGCGCCAATCGTCCAGTGCCTCAATGATCGCGAGCATCTTCTTATCGTAGATCTCGTAGTTCCGCTGCGCCGGGTCCATCGCATGGGATCTGAAGGCAATGGGATGCCATTTGCCGTCATCCTGCTTCTGCATCAACACGCTGCCGGTGGCGTACCCCGAGGCATCAACCTCAATGCGCGTCTCTCGAGTAGGGTCGTACAGCGCCAAGACTGGAGTCGTCGCAAAGAGCCGCTTGAGCTCATCAAAGGCGTGCTGCTCTTCCTCGCCCCAATGCCATGGGTCGTTCCCTGTGAGCCGGTCGAGTGGTCGCGAGATCTTAGCGAAGTCCTTAATGAAGCGGCGGTAGAAGTTGGAGAACCCCCGGAACTTCTGAACGTCTTTTTTGTTCCGGGGCACCGGCCACTCATTGATACCTTTAAGCTTCGCGGGATCCATCGCCACCTCATCGCCACCGAACACATAGCCGACGTAGTCGACCTTGGGAACATCCCATTCGCACTTCTCAGGCTTCAGGAATAGATCATTATCCTGAAGGCGGCGCAGAACTTCGCGTGTGACCTTCTCATGCTCCTCTTTATTGGTGGAGAAGATGAGTATATCGTCCAGGTACACAAGGATCTTGCCACCGACGATGAGATCGTGGAAGATCTCGTTCATCATCGCCTGGAAAGTCGCGGGGGAGTTGGTGAGACCGAAGAACATCACCAGGGGCTCGTATAACCCTCGGTTAGTCACAAAGGCCGCCTTCCATTCGTCACCGGCCTTGATCCGGACGTTATTGTATCCCCATCGGACGTCGAACTTTGTGAAGAGTGTAGCGCCGCGGAGCTTATCCACCATCTCGGCAATCAACGGCAAGGGATAACGATTCTTGACCGTGATCGCGTTCAACCGGCGGTAGTCTTGTACGGGTCGAAGTGTTCCTTCCTTCTTTTTGATGAAGAAGAAGGGGGACGAGATTGGTGATTTCGACTCCCGTATGTAGCCTTTCGCTAACTGCTCCTTTAGGAATTTGTCCAGTTCCTCCTGCTCGTTGTTCGACAATGGGTATACCTTCGAATGGAAGGTCGAGTAGCCGGGCACGAGTTCGATCGCATGATCGTACGGCTTCCTTTCGGGTAGCCGTTCTGACGCTTCTTTGGAGAAGATGTTCAGGAACTCGTGGTACTGTTTAGGTACCGACTCCTCGGCGGTCTTAACGACCTTCTTTTTGATCTCCTCCTCAGCAAACAGCTGGGAGTACGTATGTCCTGCTGCAACGAACAGCTGAGGAGCACCGGGAAGCGTGACACCTTGCTCCCAGGCTTCGATCAAATCGGCCTCATCCCACTCTACCTCCACCGGATCTTCTTCGGGTTCGAAGTCCGGGAGTACCTTACTCCGGCAGGCACCTATAACCGACCGTTTGGACTTCGGCGAACGCCTGCGCGCCGTGGGCCTGTCCCCCGTATCACGCGCAGTCGCTGCTTGCTCCATTTGGCCAGTCCTCCTGGCGCTACACGTTTCAGGGCATCGCGACAATTGGAGGGATCCCTTTTCCCAATCTATTTCGGGGTTGTGCTCGCGTAGCCAATCCAACCCGACGATCACATCCTCTGGACCGATGTCCGTGACCTTGAACACCGTCTTCTCGACGTGTTCTCCTATATGCATCTGTAGCACTGCTACCTCTGAGATGCTTCCGTCCTTGTTTAGGGTGCCGTCAATATTATACAGCGGAATGGGTTCCTTCAACTTCCGCGTCTGCACCTTATTTTCTACGATGAATCGCTTGTTGATAAACTTTGTGGTGGCTCCGCTGTCCACCATAGCGATTATGTCTTTGTGCCGTCTTTTCCCCTGGAGTCGAACTGGAATGTGAAAATGCTGGGACCCCTGGTCCAGCTCGTACACCATTGCAGTCGATAATACGTTATACTTATTACATGATGATACTCGCGGCCCGACGCGTGCGGCACGAAGCGCGGACCGGATCAAAAACCCTCCTCCTTCATCGCCCGATAATGCTCGAGCTCTTCACGCATCGACTTCACCTGTGCCATTAAGTCCGCCAGCTCCGATTGCTCGGATTTCGCTGAAGCGGCACTTATACTTGCCGAGGGTGTTGTCGTGACAAGGGCGCTTGTCGCCGCCTGGGTGGAACCCGAGGCAACCGTAGCCCGCGCGTCGGCGCGTTTTGTGTAAGGCTTGTCCTTACAATTGGGGCACTCGAAGCGTCGGTACCCTTGCTTCCCACAGCCGAAGCATGTGCCGGGGAAGTTGCCTTTTCCGACGGCCGCATTGATGCTGGCCGAAGCTGCGTGCGTTGAGGGTGCACCACCACGTGCCCCACCGCGTCCTCGACCTCGGGCCGAGAAGAAGTTATTTAGCTCGGGCCGACGGGCCCGGCTAATGTCGAGGATCTGCTCGACTTCTGTGGCGCGCTTGTCAGCGTCTTGCCACGTGGTGAAAGTCTCGAGCTCGATCTTTCGGTAGACGCGGGAGGGGATGCCGCTCAGGTACTTGTCGCGTAGCTCCAGGTCCCCATACCCAGAACGATCCGCCGGACCCTTGAACAGCGCGGAGAACTCCGCAGCGGTGCGTTTTTCACGGACCGATTTGTCCGCGCAGAGCTTCGCCAGCTCTACTTGTGCTGCCGCTTCGTCGTCGAGATTTCCGAAGCGGGCCTTGAAGGCGGCGGCAAAGGCCGCTTCGTTTGCGAACGGGGTCGTAGCCCCTTGCACCCCTATCTGCACTGACATGAGCTGGGCGAAGTAGGGGGTGGCCCAGGCGCGGGCATCACCGTCGAGCAGGCTTAGCGCAACCTGGACTTTGAGCTCGATGGTGGTCAACGACGTGTTGACCATCCAGTAGATGCGTAGCTGCGACAAGAACCTGTCGCAGTCGATGACGGTTTTGCCGTCATAGCGGAGGGGGAGGAGGAGCTTCAATGTCTCCTTGTCGAGGACGGCTGCGGGGGACGACATTATCGGCGACGAGGGGGACGAAGGACTGCCCGCGGACGGAGGCGACTGTTGTGACTGTCCGCCGGGCGGACTTCTCGAGGAACGAGTGCTTGAGCGGCCTCGCGGCGGCGACGGCAGTGAAGCCGGTTGAGGAAGCCCGGAGGCGGGGTGACGTAGGACAGGGACTGAAGTCGAGGCGGTGACCGCTGACGACGAGCTGGCCCAAGAATGCGGCGGAGTGTCGCGGGGCTCGGTCTTGGGAGGCCTTTCCAGCCGCGGCCCCAAGGAGGGCTGAGGGATCGCTTGAGGGGTCGCTGAAGGCTGTGCGACTGCCTCAGTTCCTCGAGGGAGATAGGGATCTCCTCGCGTTTGACCTGTACTGGCGACAGGTTGGGGGATGCGGGTGCCTGGCGAGGCAGGTCGGGATGGGACGGGAGTGACGTGGCGAGATGTAGATCTCGAGGTGCCAGCGTACCGGAGTGCAGGGCCGCGGGGGTGTTGGACCCATCGGATTGGTACGAAGTGTCCTTCGT
>NW_020169832.1:3478477-3671985 GCF_002117355.1 Postia placenta MAD-698-R-SB12 | reverse complement strand
ACGGGCCCAGCTGATGTCGAGGATCTGCTCGACCTTGGTGGCGCGCTTTTCAGCGTCTTTCCACGTGGTGAAGGTCTCGAGCTCAATCTTACGATACACACGGGAGGGGATGCCGCTCAGGTACTTGTCGCATAGCTCCAGGTCCCCATACCCAGAGCGATCCGCCGGACCCTTGAACAGCGTGAAGAATTCCGCGGCTATCACAAAACCTACAAACCCACCTTATAGCTTGATGGTAAGAGGGGGAGATAAAGCACTTAAGTGTGGGGGAGGTAATGCTGTTAAGCGCAACAACAAAGTGAATAGAACTGGGGGACAGGGTGCCCCAGGATGCTGCCTTATATACATGAGGGAAAACCCCCCAGGGACCGGTAATGGACCCCTGGTACCTAGCTGGGTAAGGATTACTAAGTATCATGTGCTTTATGATGTCATATATGATGTCATAGTCTGGCCCTGCCCTGCCCTGGGCCTAGGGTCCAGAATTGACTGGCCTATGGCCTAGTGCCTGAGCCTAGCTCCTACCTATGATGTCAGAATGATGTCATGGTCCAAAAGGAGTCTGGTTTCTATCTAGAAAAGGTCCGGCATCAGAGTCCAGCCTGATGTGTCCAGAACAAGATCATGTGTCGCTTATTTAAGCGGATAACCCCTTAGATATGTAGATGTACCCATATGCGGACGGATAAGTATGGATAAGTCCCTATACCCTTTGATATGTCCGCAGAAATAGCGGAAAAATTAGGTAAAATTAGGGAAACTGTGACAGTACCCCCGCCTCTAGCTTCGAGCTCCGTTTGAGAAGTTTTGACCATTTGACCAGTGAAGTGCCTTTACGCTTTGGTAATCTCGAGATCACAATCGGCTATACGCTCAATAATGAGCTGAGCAATGGGGTCGCCTTTGGCGATCTTCAGCCCGGATGGTCCGGTGTTGGTAACAACAACCTTGACTTCGGCTGGGTCACCCCGCTCGATAATGCCTTCGATTGCTCGGATTCCTTTGGCTAATGGATTTCCTACTGGGGTAATTCTCCTGTAGGTGCCAACTGGTAGTTGTATCTGGATTCCTGTCGGAATCTGCAGTGTTGCATTGCTGGCGACTTCCTGGTTTTGACTCGCATACAGTTCAAAGCCTGCTGCTGTATTGGTCTTTCTCTTGGGTTCCTGGCCTCCTCGTAGCTCAACTTGGAGTGTTGCATCCCTTTTCAGGAGAGCAAACACCTTGTCATCATTATCATTGAGCGACCTGATTGCATGTGGGTGCGCATCATGATATTCCTTGATGAGTTCCTTCAAGCCTTTGAGGTTCGCTACTGGTTCCCATGTATCCTCGTCGGGAGTGGTATTCTTCCATTGTACGAGGTACTGAAGCTTGCGGTAGTGCCGGCGAGAGGATAGGATCTTCTCCACTTCCCATTCTTCATGACCATCAATAATAACCGGCTTTGCAGCTGGTCCTTTCTGGCCTGGGATTTCCGCCTCGTGATAGGGTATAAGCTTACTGGCGTGGAAGACCGGATGTAATTTGGTCAACCTCGGTGGCCATTTCAGTCTGAAGGTGACTGGAGAGAGTTTTTCAACAATCTCGAAAGGCCCCGAATACCATGCGTTGAGTTTTCGACCAGTAGTTTGGTAGTCTCTGAGGTCAAGTAAGACCTTGTCGCCCACCTTGAAGGGGACTTTCTGGACTCCTTGGTCGTAATACCACTTCATACGCTCAGCTGCCAGTTTGAGAGCGGCTTTCGCCTGTTCCTACGCTTGTTGTCGGTTCCAAACAATGTCATTGAGGTTGCTTTTTTGCACCTCCTTCATAAGTGTTGGACCTGCCCGTGGATGTCTGCCGTATTCCAAGAAGAATGGTGTCTCCTTGGTGCCCTCATGCGCTGCATTGTTGTAGGCAAACTCAGCAGAGCTAAGTAGCCTTGACCAGTCGTCGAGTTGATAGTCAATGTAACAGTGAAGATATTGCTCCAGAACTTGGTTGACTCTTTCAGTCTGACCATCAGTCTGTGGGTGGTACGTGGTGGACATGGTGGACTCTATCCCTAGTAGCTTACACCATTCCTGGAACAGTATAGCTGCAAACTGAACACCTCGGTCGGATATAATCTGGGATGGTAAGCCGTGAAGCGGATACACCCGATTGTATAGCAATTCTGCTAGATCCTTTGCCGAGAATTCGTTTGTTATTGGGTAGAAGTGAGCCCGCTTTGTCAATCGATCCACAACTACACAAATGGCATCGTAACCATCTGATTCTGGGAGCTGAGTGATGAGGTCGATGGTCATAACTTCCCATGGCCCTTTCGGGACACGGTTGGGTTGCAATGGTCCATACAGCTGCTGCGGACGATTCTTCATCCATTGACAAATGTCACAGCCGGTCACATACTTCTTGACAAATACCAACATGCTAGGCCACCAATAGTTGCGTGAGACGAGTTCATATATCTTCCACCTTCCGGGATGTCCGGCTGAAGGGAGATCATGATGCATTTGAACTATACGCCTGGGCAAGTGGTCCTGCTCGCTGTTGGGGATATATACTTTGCCGCAATAAAGCAACAATCCATTCTCATAGTTCCAGTCCACAAGGGACTTGCCGAATTCTCTAGGACCTGACTTCAGCAATTGCTGATAGTTCTTGGTCACATCGTCATGTAGGAGTGCTTCCTTCACTTCCCTCAGGAGTTGATTGTCATTAACGGGCGACTCATGGGAGGCCTCGACTGCATTGATTGCAAAAAACTCCAGTTTCAACAAAGTTTGATCCCGATTATCGAGGTTCACCCCCTCCTCATGGTCTGGCCTCCTGGACAGAGGGTCGGCGGTAAGCATTGTTTTTCCTGGCTTATGGCGCAAAATAAAATTGAATCGCGTGAGGTACAGAGCCCATCTCGCTTGTCTCCTGGTCAACTTCTGGGTGGTTTTGAAGTAAGTCAGATTAAGATGATCTGACCAGATCTCGAATTTGTCCGAATGTCCCTCCAAATAATGCCTATACTCCTCGAGTGCTCGAATGATAGCAAGCATCTCTTTGTCATATATCTCGTAGTTCCGCTGATGAACATCAAGTGACTTCGAGTAAAAGGCAACTGGGTGCCACAACTTGTCAGTTGGGTCCAATTGAGAGAGAACTGCGCCAGTTGCAAAGTCGCTGGCGTCAGTCTCAAGTCTAAATGGGGACGTTGCATCCGGGATTCGAAGGATGGGTGCTGAGGTAAAGGTCTCTTTCAGACCATTGAATGCCTCTTCCTGCACCACATCCCACACCCATGGTTGATCCTTCTTGGTCAACGTAGTGAGCTGTCACAAGTTGATACGGCGTCTAGCCGTTTTTTAATTTTTCCTTTTTGCGGGCTCGAACCCACGACCTCTGTACTACATGCCCGATATGGACGCATCACTATCTACTGTATGATTAGATTAGATGGGGCGGCAGTGCACGGCACAGCTCGGGCCCCACTGACATAGCCGCTCTGACTCACCGGCCCCCGGGGCCGCGTCGGCATGCTGTGCACGGACCAGCTGCGCACGGACCAGTGCGCACAGCCTGCCCTTATCTTCCCCTGTATATAAGCCGGCCTCTGCTGCCCTAGGGACCTCAGTTTCGACCTCTTGTCCCTAGGTCAGTAAGCTCCCCTGTATCTGCTTACTTACTTATACTAACTAATATACTTTCTTGTCCCTAGCCTTAGGTTTGAGCCTCGCTCACCATCGCTTCGGTAAGAACTAAGTCGAACGCCCCCAGCACCTTGTTTGGTTTTCTCCTGTCGCTTGACCCTAAGTCGCGACATTAGGTCGAAACTCCTCACCGCTGCCGGCATTCACTGGAACACACTCACTTTCTCACTTCCTACAGGTCGGGTGGTGCGCACCTCTACTGTACCCTACGATACTTAGATAGCGTACGATACATCGCCACCACTTAAGGGACGAACTCTTCGGTATCTGCACTTCAGTGGGCGATACTTGTCCTCACGGACGCGTGGCTTAGGTTCCTGCTGCATAATAGTCAAAAGCAGTACTGGGCCCCACGTGAACTGCGAACCTTAGTGTTATCTCGGGCACTGTAGGTGTAAGCTAGTATAGCACGGCCTTTCGTAGTACGCGCACCTCCCCTTCCTCCCCCCATCCAATGTGGCTGCCTGTCAAGGCCAAGTTCACGCATTCGACTCCCAGGATCTCATCGACGTCTACATCCCAGACGGCCCTGAGACCGTCCTCTACCGTTGCGAGCAGCAGCCGTGCCCAAATCGGACACCCCGATCAATTGAGGAGGACTACCCTCGTTACAAGGCGATCCGACGAGCGCAACATCCGCTCGGTCCTCGAAGCACCCTTGCATCTCGATCCGCCTCGCGACACTCTCGCCCTGTCTCCCCTACCTCCCGCCTTCCTCAAACTGTCGTCGCCGGCCCAAGTCAAGCGCAAGGAGATCTCCCTCCAGACCCTGTGCCAGAGCCTGAGCCTGAGAAGGATGACAGTGAAGAAGGAGTCTTGGAGTCCGAGTCCATGGATCCTGCTCGGCCCACCTCGCCGACAGCGCTCGCCCCCGCGTCAGCAATCCCTGACGTACGTAACCCCTCCCCCGAACTTTCTTCGGCGCCTTCACCGCCGACTCCGCCGAGAGGCCGCTCGAGCACTCGCTCCTCTCGAAGTTTGACCAGCGGAAGGCCACCACAGCCGCCTCCGCCCCCACAGCGTCCTCTGTCCCCCCCGACGCCGATAATGTCGTCCCCCGCAGCCATCCCCGACAAGGAGACGTTGAAACTCCTCCTCCCACTCCAATACGACAGCAAAACCGTCATCGAGTGCAACCGGTTCCTATCACAGCTACGCATCTACTGGCTGGTCAACACGTCGTTGACCACCATCGAGCTTAAGGTACAGGTCGCACTCAGCCTGCTCGATGGAGATGCCTGCGCCTGGGCCACTCCCTACTTTGCCCAGCTCGCATCGGTGCAGGTGGGTGTGCAAGGGGCCACGACCCCGTTCGCAAACGAAGCGGCCTTTGCCGCTGCCTTCAGGGCCCGCTTCGGAAATCTCGACGACAAGGCGGCAGCACAAGTAGAGCTGGCAAAGCTCTGCACGAACAAGTCGGTCCGTGAAAAACGCACCGCTGCGGAGTTCTCCGCGCTGTTCAAGGGTCCGGCGGATCGCTCTGGGTATGGGGACCTGGAGCTACGCGACAAGTACCTGAGCGGTATCCCCTCCCGCGTGTACCGGAAGATCGAGCTCGAGACCTTCACCACGTGGCAAGCAGCTGAGAAGCGCGCCACTGAGGTCGAGCAGATCCTTGACATCAGCCGGGCCCGTCGACCCGAGCTGAACAACTTCTTCTCGGCACGAGGTCGAGGACGCGGAGGGGCACGTGGTGGTGCACCCTCGTCGCACGGAACTTCGGCCAGCATCAATGCGGCCGTCGGAAAAGGAAACTTCCCCGGCACCTGCTTTGGCTATGGGAAGCAAGGGTACCGACAATTCGAGTGCCCCAATTGTAAGGACAAGCCTTACACAAAACGCGCCGACGCGCGGGCTACGGTTGCCTCGGGATCCACCCAGGCTGCGACAAGCGCCCCTGTCACGACATCACCCTCGGCAAGTATAAGTGCCGCTTCAGCAAAGTCCGAGCAATCGGAGCTGGCGGACTTAATGGCACAGGTGAAGTCGATGCGCAAGGAGCTCGAGCACTATTGGGCGATGAAGGAGGAGGGTTTTTGATCCGGTCCATGCTTCGTGCCGCACGCGTCGGGCCGCATATATCCTGTAATAAATATGATGTATTGTCGACTGCAATAGTGTATGAGTTGGACCAGGGGTCCCAGCACTTTCACATCCCAGTTCGACTTCAAGGAAGAAGACGGCACAAGGACATAATCGCTATGGTGGACAGCGGAGCCACCACGAAATTTATCAACAAGCAATTCATCATAGAAAATAAGGTGCAGACGCGGAAATTAAAAGAGCCTATTCCGCTCTACAATATCGATGGCACCCTGAACAAAGACAGAAGCATCTCGGAAGTAGCAGTGCTACAGATGCAGATGAGAGAACATGTTGAGAAGACAGTGTTTACAGTCACGGACATCGGTCCAGAAGATGTGATCGTTGGGTTGGATTGGCTACGTGAGCACAACCCCGAGATCGATTGGGAGAAAGGCTCCTTCAAATTATCACAATGCCCTGAAACGTGCAGTGCCAGGAGAACTGGCCGGATGGAGCAAGCAACGACTGCGCGTGATACGGGAGTTAGGCCCACGGCGCGCAGGCGTTCACCGAAGTCCAAACAGTCGGTCATAGGTGCCTGCCGGAGTAAGGTACTCCCGGACTTCGAACCCGAAGAAGATCCGGCAAAAGTAGAGTGGGATGAGGCCGATTTGATCGAAGCCTGGGAGCAAGGTATTACACTTCCCGGCGCCCCTCAGCTGTTCGTCACAGCTGGGCATACGTATTCCCAGCTGTTCGCTGAGGAAGAGATCAAAAAGAAGGTCGTTAAGACCGCCGAGGAGTTGGTACCTAAACAGTACCACGAGTTCCTGAATGTCTTCTCCAAAGAAGCGTCAGAACGGCTACCCGAAAGGAAGCCTTATGATCACGCAATTGAACTCGTGCCTGGCTACTCGACGTTCCACTCAAAGGTGTATCCCTTATCGAACAATGAGCAGGAGGAACTGGACAAGTTCCTAAAGGAGTAGCTGGCGAAAGGCTATATATGGGAATCAAAGTCACCCATTTCGTCCCCCTTCTTCTTCATCAAAAAGAAGGAAGGGACGCTTCGACCCGTGCAGGACTACCGCCGATTGAACGCGATCACAGTCAAAAATCGTTACCCCTTGCCGTTGATTGCTGAGATGGTGGATAAGCTCCGTGGCGCTATGCTCTTTACAAAGTTTGATGTCCGATGGGGATACAACAATGTCCGGATCAAAGCTGGTGATGAATGGAAGGCGGCCTTTGTGACTAACCGGGGGCTGTACGAACCCCTGGTGATGTTCTTCGGCCTCACCAATTCCCCCGCGACTTTCCAGGCGATGATGAACGAGATCTTCCACGATCTCATCGTCGGTGGCAAGATCCTTGTGTACCTGGACGATATACTCATCTTCTCCACCAATAAAGAGGAGCATGAGAAGGTCACACGCGAGGTTCTTCGCTGCCTTCAGGACAACGATCTATTCCTGAAGCCTGAGAAGTGCGAATGGGACGTTCCCAAGGTCGACTACGTCGGCTATGTGTTCAGTGGCGATGAGGTAGTGATGGATCCTGTGAAGCTAAAAGGAATCAATGAGTGGCCGGTACCCCGGAACAAAAAAGATGTTCAGAAGTTCCGGGGGTTCTCCAACTTCTACCGCCGCTTCATTAAGGACTTCGCTAAGATCTCGCGACCACTCGACCGGCTCACAGGGAACGACCCATGGCATTGGGGCGAAGAGGAGCAGCACGCCTTCGATGAGCTCAAGCGGCTCTTCATGACAACTCCAGTCCTAGCGCTGTACGATCCTAATCGAGAGACGCGCATTGAGGTTGATGCCTTGGGCTACCCCACCGGCGGCATGTTGATGCAGAAGCAGGATGACGGCAAATGGCATCCCATCGCCTTCAGATCCCATGCGATGGATCCAGCGCAGCGGAACTACGAAATCTACGATAAGGAAATGCTCACGATCATTGAGGCACTAGATGATTGGCGCCACTATCTCGAGGGGTTACCCAATCAGTTCGAGATTGTAACCAATCATAAGAACCTCGAGTACTGGCGTACATCCCAGCATCTCACACGTTGTCAAGCACGATGGTCGCTGTTTCTGGCTCGCTTTGACTTCTGCATTATGCACAAGGCCGGGACGTCCAATGGAAAGGCTGATGCCCTGTCACGTCGATCAGACCACCAGATCGGCGATAAGGACGATAACACCAATCAGGTGGTTCTCAAGCCAGAGCGCTTCCGCATCGCCTCCGCCAGGCGCGGTCACGCCTCAGTGACAGCCGATCAGTCGCTTCTGAAGCGCATCAGGGAATGTTCGGAGAAGGATCGGGAGGTGGCCAAGGCCCTGGAAAAGGTGCAGGACCTCGGGCTGCCCCGGCTGCAAAGGGGTTTTGAGGAGTGGAATGCCGAACAAGGGCTTCTGCTGTTCCGCGGGTGCGTGTACGTCCCAAAGAATGCGGAGCTCCGGCAGGATATAGTCAAGATCCACCACAACTCGCCGATTGCCGGTCATGGCGGTCGTGCCAAAACCATGGAGCTCGTGTTGCAGAATTACTGGTGGCCTGGGATGTCCAAATTCGTCAATGAGTATGTAAGCACCTGCGACGTGTGCAACCGTACCAAGACATTCCCAGCCAAGCCCCAGGGTCCGCTGAAGCTGAACGAGATCCCCAAGCACCCGTGGCAGATCACCACCATGGATATGATTGTTGGCTTGCCAAAGTCTGATGGGTTCAACTCGATCCTGGTCACTGCCGACTGCTTCACAAAGCAGGTCCACTTCTCAGCCTGTCATGAGACCCTGACGGCAGAAGGTGTGGCAGACCTGTATATCCGTGATGTGTTCAAGCATCATGGGGCCCCAGCCAAAGTCATATCGGACCAAGGACCCCAGTTCGCTTCGAAGTATCTCCACACGGTGTACAAGGGACTAGGGATCGAGCCGGTGCTGTTCACAGCATTCCACCCCCAGACAGATGGCCAGACTGAGCACTGGAATCAGGAGATCGAACAGTACCTGCGTGCCTTCACAAGCCACCGGCAGGATGATTGGGCAAAGCAATTGCCACTCGCGGAGTTCGCACTGAACAACCGAGTTCACTCCACGACCGGGCACTCCCCTTTCTTCCTGCATCAAGGGTACCATCCTGAGATCCAAGTGCGGATCAATCCGATGTCGGCAATGCCTGCGGCCGCTGATCGGCTCAAGATCCTGAAGGAGATTCGCGATGACACGCGCTCGGCGCTCGAGCTGTCGGCCGAGCGCATAAAGGTGTACTACGACAAGCACATGCAAAAGGCACCAGTCTTCGCACCGGGGGATAAGGTCTGACTTGATGCCCAGAACCTTAAACTGAAACAGCTGAGCAAGAAGCTCAGTCCCAAGCGCCTAGGACCTTATGCCGTGCGGCGAAAGCTCGGAGACCTGGACTATGAATTAATCCTGCTGAAGTTGGTGCCGGTGCACCCGGTATTCCATGTCTCCTTACTTAGCAAGTACACGCGTAGCGATATCCCGGGCCGGGAGCCGGAGGAGCCGCCTGCAATTAAGGTTGAGGGCGACGAGGAGTACGAGGTTGAGCGGATCAAGGATTCGAGGATCTTCCGGCGTCAACTGCAGTACCTCGTCAAGTGGAAGGGTTATGACAATTCGCATACGTCATGGGAACCGGCGCGCAATGTTGCCAATGCGCTGGCCCTCATAGCCGAATTCCACCGGAAGAATCCGAACGCCCCTCGCCGCCTCAACACTGCTACCTTTGGTGGTCTCAACTTTCAGCCAATGCCTTCGCCGCTGACTGAAGCACACTGCCGCTCCAGGTGGGAGATGGGCAAAGGCGCCTCGCATGAGGTCATGCGCCATTGAGGGGGGGTAATGTCACGAGTTGGTATGGCGTCTAGCCTTTTTTAATTTTTTCCCTTTTGCGGGCTCGAACCCGCGACCTCTGTACTATATGCCCGATATGGATGCATCGTTATTTACTGTATGATCAGATTAGACGGCAGTGCACAGCACAGCTCGGGCTCTGCTGACACAGCCTGTCTGACTCACCGGCCCCCAGGGCCGCGTCAGCATGCTGCGCACGGACCAGCGGCGCACGGACCAGCGCGCACAGCCTGCCCTTATCTCCCCATGTATATAAGCCAGCCTCTGCTGCCCTAGGGACCTCAGTTTCGACCTCTTGTCCCTAGGTCAATAAGCCCTCACTTGTATTTCTTTCCTACCTTACTAACTAATCCATTTTCTTGTCCCTAGCCTTAGGTTTGAGCCTCACTCACCATCACTTTGGTGAGAACCAGTCGAATGCCCCTCACTTTCAGATATTCCCCTGTTGCTTGACCTCAAGTTGCAACAATGAGGGGACTGAGGAGGTGCTATAGAAAACAATAAGAACACAAGTTGAGAGCAGCAGGTGCAAGGTGACCACAGTGTACGAGATCAGAGTCGGGGAGGCTTAGGTGAGTGTGCTTGGTTAGAGCGCGGAGCTCATAACCTTTTGGAACCTGTACTGAATACTTGTAAGTCTATGACTACACATCAAATCAGTACAGGTACAGAAGAACGGGATGGAGTGAACATACCTCAGCCGTGGTGGTAGAACAACTGAGGAAAGAAGTGGGGGAGTGGGGGAGCGAGGTGTAAGTAGGAAAGGTAGGTATCACGTGTATATAGACAGAGAACAAGCTAAGGTATTGGATGGACATAGGGAGTGTGTTAAAGTTCATCCGAGACCCGAAGCAAGAACGATCAACGAAGATATATTGTGTTTGTCTGAGCTCTGTCAAACGCGTAAGAAACATACAGGATGGCTCGCGCAAAGTCTGCGAGGTACTACAAACAATGCCAAATATGGTGGCATGCGCTCGCCACAATCTCAAGTTCCAACAGAGTGTGGATCGCGAGTGTGGACGTCAAACGTTGCGATCGGGGAAGTCAGAATCCGACAATCAAGCCCAATTTTTGTTGACCACACAAGGTCCCATAGTGTACAAGCCTACAAGGAGCACAGAAAGAAGATGCGAGCAGGTCACGAGATTGGGTAAATCACGAGGGCAATGTAAGCGTCTATTGACAGCCAATGAAAAGACAAGAATCGTGCGAAATCCTCACGTGTAGTCCCATGAGCCAATCAGCGCGTCCATCCGAGATCGCTTAGGTAAGTTACGTGAGTCCACTGTAGGTTGATCAAATGACAGGTCATTCGGAATGTCGCCGTTCGAGGAGGGGAGCTCAGATTCTGCTCGCTGCTTTTGGCCGTTTAAATGTCGCTTGTTTTCCAGCGAGATTTAAGCGGCAATTTTGAACGGTCCTAGTTACGGAGTCTATATGTTTATGCCAACTGGAGCATACACTCATGAACACTACAAGTCCGGCGCGCTTGAATCTCCACCCGAGCAAGACCGGAAGCTTATCGAGTCGTTCATCGACTCCATGAATGGTCCGCTGCTAGATGGCGTCCCACGCGAGAATGTAGTGTTTGAAATTGAGGACATGCGGTTTGAGGTTCACCCTATGCAAGCTGTCAATGCGCCTCCGCATCATCAGCGTGAGCGTAAGGTCCGTTTGCTGCCGCCTGACTGCGTTTTCCATCCGCAAGCTGGTATATGTGCATTCTGCCAGGAGCTTTTGCCTCCCCGTCATCTGCAAAATGTCATATGCCGTTGCAAGAAATGTGAAAAGGCTCTGTTGAGGGAGTTGGCGGACGACTGGGATTGGGATTGAACGTTCGAACTCCAGTGTTCGATGGCTTGACCGGCCACCGACGCGCTCACTGAGTCGGCGCATTGGCGTGTTGAAATCAAGCATATTCGCTGTTTCTCATCTTGCACGTACGATTTGCGTATCGAAGACACCGATGCAATGTACAGCATCCTGAGTGAGTAGAATCTCGATAACTTTATAATGATCTGTTGACTGCGAGACTCAATCCGCTGTACCTAAATTCATCACGGCTACGGATAGTAAGCAATTGGAGCCTACGGCAGGTCACGATGCATGAACACTGAATGTCATGTCAGATCAAACCAATATGTTGTCGCAGCCAACAAGTGTACGTCCACGATGTGCGCCTGTTTCACGTCCATAGCGTACAGCATCGTAAGCCCATCCATACTCGGCGTATGAACCTAGCGTCTATGACAACATGCGCAAGATCGCATTTGTAGCATGAAATAGACATGTTCGTCCGTCCCGCAGGTCTCAGGCTACCTCTCGGCGATTGCAAGTACTGTGCGCCTCCGATACATAAAAGAAATCTCATCGTCAGATCCAGATATGTGCGAGCGAACGTGCGCGGTCAAAATAAGATACATGGCATGCGGCAGCGGGGTATGGAACGCGGAGATTACGGGGGGCCATACGGTTAGCGGATATACGGGCGGATGTATGCGTATGTATACGATGGATTGATGTATATGCAACTGGTGGTCATGCGAATACATGCCGGCTGGGTGGCATGGGGATACGGGGATAGGGCCACTAGCAGGCGGGGCGCGGAAGTGGCACTGGTGACGGAGAAGAATGCAATCTGGGGTGGAACTCGGCAGCGGCAGGCGGGAATGACGGAGGCGGGTGTGGGGCACATCGGCACATCTGGATGGCGGCGGTCACTGCGGGGAAGAAACACTCTTCAGCAACACGGTGATTCAGGCGGAGATGGCATATGCGCACATAGTACTCGACCTCGAGCTGCAGGCGGCACGTTGCGCCAATCATGAAACGGAATGACACGGAGTAAAAAGTCAAGAAGGTTAGAGTATGAAGGAGAATACGCACAAACATGAAAGCCACGCGGCGCGGCCAGAGGATGTTCAGGCCCACGGGGTTATACAGGCGCGCATTCCGGTCTTCGATCAACCTTTGCAGCCGGCGCATCTCCTG
Organism: Postia placenta MAD-698-R-SB12; assembly: GCF_002117355.1. NCBI lineage: Eukaryota > Fungi > Basidiomycota > Agaricomycetes > Polyporales > Adustoporiaceae > Rhodonia > Rhodonia placenta. The sequence goes on along the minus strand of NW_020169832.1, from coordinate 3,659,393 downwards.
CGCACAGCGGGAAAGTCAAGAGTCAGACGACACAATCACGCGTGGGAGAGAGACAGCGTTGTGCAACGCGGCAGGGAGGCCGCACCATGCTGCGGCACGCCGACGCGGGTAGGTGGATTAAGGAGCGACGGCGGCGAGACAACACACCTTCTCGTAATGCGACATCTTGACGAGCCGCGAGGCCTGCAGAGTGAAGAAGGAGAGCGTATTGTCGAGGAAGGAGTGCCCCAGACTGTGCGCTGAGATGAGGATCTCGTTGATGTCGTTGACTGTCTCGAGGAACTGCGTCGGCGTTAGCTGCAGAGCATCGTGAGCGAAGAGCATAAGAGGATACAACCACAATGTGAGCTGCTCACCCGGCCCTCGAACTCGAGCGGATATACCGCGGCGAACTGCGGGAGCTCGCCTGCCGAGTAGTCGCGCTCGATCCGCACGACCTCCCGTGGGTGGTGCACGCCGATCTGGCCCACTGGCGGCGTCCCATACGCCGCATCAGGTGGTGGGGGACCAAAGTAGTATGACGAGTAGGGGATGAGTGGTCGCGACCGTCTAGAGGCCCCGAGCGGCGTCAGCAGAAGAATGGAAAACAAAACGAATGCTGCACGCACAATGGTTTTGTTCCTGAGAACTCATGCACGATGCGCGTGTGCGACGAGCCATACGGGTCGCGCCCGCCATTCGTCGCGGGCGGGTCCATTGTCTCCCATGGCGGCGGCGACGGCGGGTGGACGTCGAGCCGGAGCGGGTGCTCGTCCGTGTGCGCGTGCTGGGCGCCCGCAGCGCCGAACGCGATGTGCAGGGCGTGATCTGCGGACGGGACGCCGTCTTTGGATTCCGCCGTCGTCGCAGAGCCGAGGTCGTCCTCGCGCCAGGACGCACTCAGCGCGCCGATGTCCATCTCCGAGTCGGGCGTGCGCGGCTGTGCGTGGGTGTCGAGCGGTGTGAGCGGGTGCCTGGCGGTGTCGGTGGTGGGCGAGGGGCGGAAGCCCATCATGGCCATTCTCTGCACGAGCTCTGGGTCCGACGCAAGGTCAGGCTCGGCGCGGGGTGCGCCTGCCCGGGATGCGGAGGTGCTGCCACCCGACTCGTCTGTGCCCTCACCCGCTGCTGCCTTCCACTCGTCCTCTTCTGCGTGTGTGTCTGCGGTCCCTGGCGTAGCGGCCCGTGGTGGATGTGGGTCGGTGTGCGAAGACAAAGGGGGGCTGGCGCGTGGTGAGGATCGCGGCGGTGGCGGCTCGACAGACATTTCTGGCAGGTACCAATCGCTCCAAGGTATCCGATTCGCAAGCACGACAGAACAAGCAGAACAGAACAGACGACGGGGCCTCCGGCGAAGTGAAAGAGCAGAGTCGGAGGGCTACAATACAAGCATCGACGGTGAGACCGCCGTTCATCACCGGTCTTCCCGCATTCACGCTGCTTATACAGCACCGCCGCGGAGTCAAATTCGCGCTCAGTTGTCTTCAAAATCGTCCGCCACCTCATTCTGCACTCGCAGCAGCATTTCCTGAGACTTCACCGCATCCTCTGTCGGCCCTGGGGCTTGTTTGCTGTGCATGCTCCTTCGGCGTATCTTGGGATGCGCTGTGTGGGAGCCCGTTGTTCCTTTGCTTGCAGTCCAAGTACTATATCCTCCCTGCACGTTCCCTACGCGTGCCTTCTTGGGGACAGAGACAACAGCTCGCTCTCAGGATCTTGAGAAACGGGTGCGAAAATCTGTCGACGTGATACTCGGAAGCAGCAACACGCTGTAGTCCGCCTCGCACAACCACCGCAGTGTCGTACGCTGCGCGGAACTTGGTGTATCCAGATGATACCCACTCAAAGCCCACGATCACGTACTGCCTACTTCCAAATTGCACGTCACCAGTGATTCTCAACTCTGTCCGTCATCGTACGATCCATTTGATTCTCTTCACCATCACGGATGCGCTCCACGGCCTCCGACTGTTTACTGGGGCCCGAACGGCTGCTGCTGGTTCGCGATATATGTGACTGCCAATTAAGTTGGGACATCACTGCTCCACAACGCATTTCAGGTTTGGTTGTGATTGTGCCCATGTACTACGCCATACCAAGACAACTCACCGCTTTGTGGATATGATCGGCTGAACGGTTGGCCGGCCCACGACACTTCCCAAAAATCTGGCCTCAACCCAATCTCACGCGCGCCGTGGTATCGTACGCGGTGCGGAACTTGGCCTGGCTAGTCGTAACCCACCCAATGCCCATGACACTGACAGAACGTGATGGTGGCTGGATGCACTCCATACTTCCTGCTCGTTCACATGTCGCCGTGGAACCGCAGCTCTGTTCGTTGTTAACCCCTCATCATCGCAGTTGCGCTTCATACGAGCCGCCACGTTCAGGGCCCAATATCCCTGTTTACCATTTGCGCCACTTATTGTGTCATACGGTCTGTAATTGAGCCTTCGGCTCGTCGATCACTGCCCCATAAGCACGTTCGATCTTGGTGTAAATGTAAGCACGATAGTTCATAATAGTGAAACTCTATTCACCGTGTTGTACAATTTGACAGTCGCAGCGCGTAATTAATCATAGTGATACTTAGGCTATACTGCAACTCATACATTTCCCTGCATGTTGCATGGATGGAACATACTTTTGATTCTGTGCTCCGTAGTCATATGTACTATACACAACTACCGTTTAAATATTGTATATGCAGGTAGGAGTACACTTCATGCTACATAGCGAAAGCAACACTCGGCATGTCTGTCATAATGGTCGTCATGGGAAATGGAGGCACCGGAACTTTGCAGTGTGAGTGTGGACAAGAGTCTGTTACGTGACAAGAACGATGAACGACGAACGACGAGCAGCAAGCAACGAGACGAACACAAACTAGGGTATCGGCCCCGAGCGGCCGTTGTGATGGCTTCCGTGGCTCGACGACGGGGACGGCGTGCCCTTCATCGCGGACGGCGACCCCACACTAGCACCCGCCGCCGTCTGATGCAGCACGATCTCGCGCTTGCGCAACGGCGACGTCGAGCGCGAGTGCCGCCGCTCGTCCTCCATAGAGCCCGGCTGCTGCTGCACCGGCGGCGACCGCGACATCGGCGGCGGGAGCTGCATCCCGCCCGCGCTGTGCGCGCCGATTGGGCGCGGGTGCGGCGGGAGCGTCATCGGCAGCGACGGGCTCGGCGGGTACGACCGCGCCTCCAGCGCCTGGCGGCCCTCGGGCGAGTGCGAGTGCGACATCGGCTGCTGGTGGAACGGCACGGGCGAGTGGCGCGTCGGCGTGGGCGTCGGCCGCCCCGCGCTCCCGCTCGACTGCGGCGACACGCGCGGCTGCGTGATGCTCCCCACGCGCGACCGCTTGTACTCGTTGTCCTCGACGCCCGGCCCGGGGCTCAGCGGCCTTTTGGTGCCGCCCACGGGCGGAGACGGGCGCGACGACATCGACGGCCGGCGATGGATGAACTGCGGTGACTGCTGGGGCGGCCCGCGAGACCCTACAGGCACGACGAAGCTGCGAGGCTCGGCGGGGCGCGACGACGCAAGGTTGATGAGCGCGTCCGCGACACCCTCGTCGTAGTCTTCGTCGACGGTCCTTGCTGGCGGCATGTGAACAGAGTTCGTGGGCGACGGCTGCGTCGAGCGGCCGGCAGAGCCAGAGCCCGTCGAGCTGGGGTCGGGGCTACTCTTCGACGCCCTGAACGACTGGGCACTATAGCCCGGGGTCTCCTGGCGCGCCGGCTCCTCCTTGACACGCTTCGCAGTCGCGCGCCGCCTGCGTTCCTTCTTTGGCGGCTCCGACGCAGGCACGCTGCCGCCCGACTCCGAGTCCTTGTCCTTCGTGTTCCGCCGGCGACGCTCCTTCGGCTCACCCGCTGCGCCCTGCAACGGCATGCGCGGGCTCTCCGACGTGCGGCTATACGTGGGTGGCGGTGGTGGCGGCGGCTGCGCGTGTACACGAACCGGCTCGGGGGATGCGTAGCGCCTCTCCGGCCGCGCCTCCATAACCGGCTCGCGCTCGTACTCGCGTGATGGCGCCTCCCGTGCGTCGAACCGCGGGTCATAGCGCCGCGCAGCCTGCTCGTGCATCACGGGCGAACGCCCTGCAGGGACCATGGGGCCACCCGTGCGCGGGTCCCAGTAATGCCCGCGGTAGCCCGGGTGCGACATCTCCGGGCTGCGCTCTCGGGGCGCGCGAGGACTCGGGGCGCGCGGGGGCATGGAGGGAGAGTGCGGGCGGGAGTACATCTGCTGGTGAGGCGGCGGTGGCGGGTACTCAGGGCCTTGTCGCCCTCGGCGGTCGCGATCCCACTCTACATGCTCAGCGGGCACCATGCGACGATCCCAAGCGGTGTCCCGGTCACCCAGTGGTTCCCGCGTATAGGGAGGCGGTGGCGGTGGAGAGCGGCGGGATGGGATGGGCGTCTGGCCAGGGCCCACAGGCTGTCTGTCCATGTAGGCGGCGCGCCCGTTGGCGACAGACGGCGGCCGCATAGCATGCTGAGGCGACGATCCGGGCGAAGGCGACATGCGGTAGCGAGCAGCGGCAGGATCATGGGGGTACACGCTTGGGTGAATAGGGCCACGCATCTGGTCAAGCGGGGGCGGCTGCTGCTGAGGAGCAGGATGATGCAAAAGCAGGCTCTGCCCAGCGGGTCCGCGCGGTCCCTCACGGGAAGAAGCGTAAGGACCGGACGGCTCACGACTATGCAGCGGCGGGCGGTCGACGTCCATAGGTGCCAACGCATGGACCGGTGGGTGACGGCTTTCGTCGAGTATGACTGGAGGCGGCGGGCCGCCGCGGAACGGTCCAGGCGACGAGCGTCCAGGAGCCTGCGGCTGAGGCGGCATCGGCAGCGGGAGTTCACCAGGGGGTCCCCTCGAGTCCGTACGGAAGATGGGCTGCGGACGAGGACCGATACCTGGCTGGAGCAGCATCGGAGGGCCTGACAACCCGGGCGGTGGCATCATCGAGTTGGCGTACGCCGTCGGGTGGACGTCCTGTGGTCCAGGTGCTGCAGGAAGAGCACTACCAGTAAGCTGGGCTTGTCTCAACAACTGCAGTCGTTGAGCGATAGCAGTATTGCTGGGATCGAGCTCGGCAGCACGCGCGTATGCGTCAATAGCGTCGGAGATCTGGTTGTTGCAGCTCTCGTATAGGCTGCCAAGATCAAACCACACCTCCGAGATGTAAGGATTAATGCGGATGGCGCGAGAATAGGCGTCGAGGGCGTCACGGTACTGGTTGATCTGGAAATACAGAACACCAATGGAGCACCAGAATGTGGGGTTCCGGCCGTCGCGATACACGGCTTGCTGATATGCCTCGTATGCCTTATTGTACTTTTGACCGGCCATGTACGCTCGTCCCAGGAGGTACCAACTCTGGGCGTCCGCGGGATCTAAGGAGGCCATGAGCCACGCAACGTGTACAAATTCACAACACGCCTTACCTGCCTCGAGACTCTTCGTGAGATACTGGATGGCGACGTCCTGGTTCTGGAATGAAGAGCCGTCCTGATGATAAAGCCATCCTAGCTGCTGCAGAACCTTTGCGTGGTTCGGGTTGTCCTGGACGACGCGTTCGTATGCATCGCGTGCACGCACATGCTGTGCGAGGCGAGGAAATATTTGTGAATATATGCGGGGCACAACGTAAAGCGGTTACGACTTACGTCTCGTTGCTGCTCAAACACGTGCCCGATCTGGAACCAAATGTCCGCGTGTGCGAGAGGGCTTGGCGGATTGCGCAGGATGCGGTCGAAACACTCGAGACTGTCGGCGTATTTGCCTTGCTGCTTGTAGATGATACCGAGACGGAACAGTATTTCGTTCGCCTTGTCAAAGTCTAAAACACATGATCAGCGCCCAAGCTCCGACCGCTTCGTAGCAGACTTGATACCGACCTTTGTCCATTTTGAGAACCGAGGCGAAGGCTTCCTCGGCGTGGTCCAGGGAGCCGTATCTGTCATAGAGAATGCCAATGCCATACCACAGTTTCGGGTCCTCCTGTACTTGTTGTCAGACATTGCGCAGTCGAGCAGGACAAAAGACCTACCTTGGGATTGGGCAGCAGGTAGAGCGCCTGCTGATAGGCCTGATAGGCCTTCTGTAGGTCATCCTGCATGAGGTAACAGTGTCCTAGACGGGCCGGTTAGTCCCGGCGGGGTCGGAGAGGGGTCTGGAGGACGTACCGAGGGCGCTCCACACCTCGCCGTTGTCTTGCTGCATGCTGATCACACGCTGAAAATATTCGACGGCCTGGAAAGGCAAGTCATCAGCGATCTGCACAACCGGCGATGACATAATCCAGGGGCTAAATGCGGGACGCATCGCCGAGCCAATCTCAACTCCGCGGTGGGTTTTCCCGTGGCACGACAGGCAGTAAATTAGGAGGGCGTCTACTCACCTTCGGGTAATTTTCCTTGATCCGAGCAATTCCAGCGACCTGTGTCAGGCCCGATAGGGACATGGGGTTGTGACGCAGCGCGTTCTCGTACGCTGACAGGGCGTGCTCCAGGTTCCCCATCTGCTCGGCTACTCGACCTGGGTCCGATGTGAGCTTGATTGGCACCGCGCCATTCGGGGTTATTAATTACCTATCAGCAACCACGTCTGCTCATTCGCGTGCGCGAGCTTCTGGATGGATGGCATGACGGGAACGCCATTGGGCAGTAGTGCGCTTGACAGGATGGGAGGCGAAACCATCTGCGCCCCTGGTGCATGTCCGGACGGGCCAGACAGTGGGCCCGGCGGAGTGGGCACACCGTTGCCGTTCATATGCGGCGGGTGAGCGAGTGCGTGCGGAGGCGGAGGCAGCGAGTGCGAGTGGTGTGCGGCGTGCGGGTCGTGGAGGTGCACATCGCGTTCGCGTTCGCGGTCACGGTCGGGTTGGCGGGGATGGTGCCGTTGGGACATGGAGGCGTCGTCGAGAGCGATAGAGGCGACGACACGGGGCCTGCGGGGCGGGGCAGGGGAGAGGGGAGCAACGCGCGTGTGGAAATGAGAGAAGGCAAAAGGGGAACGGGCGGCGGAGAGGAGGTATATATGTGGGGGCTCGCGCGAGATCAGGCCCATTAGCGATCACAGATCGAAGACTACACGTTTGGCGGCGATGGGATCTGGCGAGCGTGCGCAGAAGCAGCCTGCGCGCCTCGTGCCTGCATTTCCATATCTGGGGGCGCATCCGGGCGCCTGTGCTCCGCGGCGTCGCTCAGGCATCGAGATCCAGATCTGGGATGGCCCTATACCGCTGCCGCCGAGCACCTGTCCACATCGGGGCGCATCTCGTCCCTCAGACAGTCGCCGAGTCTTCGGATCGATGCCCTCGCCTGGGGTCCTCCATATCCGTGCGCATGCGGTGCATCCAGGCTGATATGAGCCGCAGGAGGCGACTCCCGCGCCGCGCTCCTTCCCTGCCACGTCCGCGTATGTATTAGTCCATCCCGTGTGCCGATGCCGCCCCCTATAGCAACCGTGCTGCCCGCGGGCGATCGCCATTTGACGGATCGTCGCATCCCGCTGCACTTGGCTCCCACCAGCCCTGCATCAGGCCATCTCGGACTCTCTCCGCCAGCACGCACACCGCCCGAAGAGTCTGTTCCCATCACCCGTCCTGGTGCGCCCCTCAGCCTGGCGATCTGCCACCGCTGTTGGCGGTCACATCGCTGGGTCCCACTAGTAGACACCGCAGTTAATGCCCTGTTCCGGGCCCGTCGGTCGGCCCACCGTCTGACGGCGCAGAGCGCGCACGATCGCATCTTCGATCGTGCGATACACATGTGGGTGCGGGCGGAGAAACGATGCGACCCTGGCAACCCTGAGGTCATCCGGCACATCAGCCCAGCCTGTCTCGGCCGGCCCTCTTGCACATTCTGAGCATCAACATCGCCCCGCGGTCGCCTCTGCTCGAAACCACGTCCTCCGCGGCGAACTGCCCGGATACCCCGCCCCAGCAGCTGCATTGCTTGTGTGTCCCGAAATAAGCTTTCGCGCGCCAGCGGCCAATGCGTAATGGTTCTGCCTGTTGTGCGTGTGCGCTATCGACGGTTGCGATAACATGACGCGCGCTAGGGGAGTGTCCGGCAAGGCAGCTATCCCTTTTACCGCGCCCCAGCCGCCTGCATCTGAGATGCAGTTCTGATCGGGAGGTCATCTGCCTTTCGTGTGCGATTTGATAAACCCAGGGGACACCGCTACATGGGAGCATCAGGGTGACGCGGGCCGCCCACATACGGCAGTTCCAGACGCACACTGACATATATCATATAACCTTGCTATTTTCAAAATCACATGTGCTGTCATACAAAGGCAACTGACAGACCGTGGCACCGGCGGCGCAAGGCGTCCAATCGCCAGTAATATCACTTATGTGGAAGACAACAGCCCAGACGCTCGGAAGCTGTGCATCCGACTTGACACACAGGCGGCTCCTACACAAGCGTAAGACGATATCCTGATACCGCGTACCAGCTTCTCAGTCCGACCCAGCGCATCGCCGCCTACAGACTGCGGCAACCACTACACCCCACGTAAACGCCGGCCTGACCACGAGGCGCTGTTCGCTCTCGCGCGCCGCCTCCGTCGTATCCAATGCTGAGTTCGTCCCCTCAACGAGCAGGTACGCGCACGGATACAGCGTGCGCGGAGACCCCGAACCTGGCCGGGGCAGATCTCGAACGACACAGCGCTCTGCCAGACTCTTCGCGCGGCCAACGGGAGGAGTCGAAGCCCGCATTTGTTCCTATCCCCGCTAGAACGCGCGGTGTGGAACCGCACAGCGAGTGAATGCGAAGTGCGCGTTCACTCGCTATGGGGTTCGCACTGCGAAGCGGGCACTGGCCCCGTTCCCAGGACCAGGATCCTGTACTGTGCATGCGCCGCGATAAACAGCAATGCCCCCATTCGGTGCACGAAGGTACCGCAGGGCGGCTTCGCGCGGGGGAAGGCTGTACATATCCACGTCCAGATCGATATCACGTCGAGCTATCGGAGAGGCCAAGACCCTGCCATCGCATTACATGAACGGGCACTGTGGGAAGGTGACATACGACCGCAGGAGTCCCCTTGGAGATCGAAGCTCGCCCTGGCAGAACCGAAGCGCATAGTTCATCAGACGGTTTAAGCCTTGGCGGCAGACAGGCAGAGCTCCCCTGGACGGCGGCCAGCGCGCCTCGGACCCTTCAGGGCGGCCCGCGTGCGGACAGGAAAACGAATGCTAATGCACGCGAAATGAAAGGCAGATGGCTATCAAGGTTTGCCCACTTCCGCGCGCGGCAAGGCCGTCGGCCCGCACGCCAGTGCCATGGCCACTAGCAGTATCCATAGCACGCTGGTGCTTCGTGTCCGTGCTCCGCGCACCGTATTGAACTCCAGATTCCGACCTCAAGCTGATGCTGCGATGACGCTAGCCGCGTTTGCATTAGGCGACCAGCATGTTCAGTCCAGTGGGGGAGCTGTCCGCTGTAGCGCTAGCATCCGTCGTTTTAGCAAGAGCCGCCGCGTTCATCCAGCCGGATCGGAGACTATTGCTCGCGCAGAACCAGGAACGATGGCAGCGGAGCCGCGTTGTGGGGCTGAACCCGTAAGGTACTCTAGTCGCCGAACGCGGTGTTTGGGCGTGCACTATGTCGACACAGACACGAGTACAGTGTTTGACAGGGTCCGCCTGCCACAAACTGCATTGAGTCTGAGCAGAGTCTAAGTCGGAGCGATCACCGTGTTATACGAGCATGTTCCATTCGATTCCGCTGTGACGTTCTATTGCGTGACCGTGATGCGTCACACCGATCGTGGACATTGGACGCCGAACGGTTGACCGGAACTCACACTCAACCTCAACGACTGACCACGGCGTCGACACATACGTGGGCACGATGACTCGTGAGTGTACCGAACCCTGTCTCAGTTTTGTCTGGCTGTGTCGATTCACTGAAGATCTCTACTGCTCGTAACACCATGATGCAGGGGGCAACCAGCGCGAAACGGACCGCTTGAAGGCCCAGAAAAAGGCAGCCCAGGCCAAGAACAAGCCAAAGGAGAGCGCGAGCACACTGCAACAGCGCCGCGAGAAGTGAGTCACTTCTTCCACTCCCCCACGCCCCATCTCGCGCGTGCACGTCGCGTTCTGCCTACGCCCGGTCTTAACGCGCTTGCTCACACGCCCCACAGAGATGCCGAGATCCTGAGACAGAAACAGAAGGTGTGTGTACGCTCGTGGCGCTCTCGGCTGACATGCTGTCTAACGGACCCTGCAGAAGAAGGAGGAGGACAAGGCGGCGGGGGCGGCAGGGGACGGCGGGAAGAAATAACATGTTTGAGGAGAGTGTTCCCATCGCACGCCCGCCCGATCCCGACGCCACCGGGTTGGTGAAAGACGGGACGCAAGAGCGTCTCATTGATTTGCTCCTTGGTGTTCGGGACCTGTGCACATCTTTTCCGTTAATTTGTCTCGTCTGTCTGCGGCGGCACTGTTGTGTTCCCGGGTGTACTCTCTTATGATATTTAGATCTCTGCGGACAATCATGGGCAGTGGATGATGAATTCATCCATTTTGTTGTCATTTGCCAAGCGTCCGCTGCGATGAATGGCTCGATCTCGATGCACCGGATCCCAGTGGACACGAGGATCAGCAGCCGGACACACTAGGCAAGTTATACAAAGGACAGGGCAAACTCATGGAACGCAAAGCTTAATGGACATCGGATATCGCATGCCTCATACAGCGTGAACAATGCCCGAAAAGCATGTTACGGTATGTAGCACGGCAAGACCCTCAAAATCGGAGGTACCCCAGGCTCAGGGTCTTTATAGACATTAGCAAATTGTCTCATCTGGCAGCCACTCAGGCGACACAGGCGCTGTGGGCGACCCCGGGGCCATTCGCATCTGTACCGACAACTTGCTCATAAGTATATATGGATGCCGCATCATCGGCGGTCCTCCGGGCAGACATCCGCTCTGCGAGACAGCGAACTTGGCTGCACCCCGGTGATACAGTCAGGTAACGTCAGCGCGTCCTCTTCGCTGCCAGATTGCACGCACGCGTGGGCCTGGAAACAGCCTTCGCAAACGTCGCTGTCAATCCGCGCGGTAACGGCCTACCTGCGGCGTACAAGGACGGCTCGGAAGCGTTCTCCTGCAGCCGATAATTTGGTGGCGCTGATGCCTCGAGTGGGCAGCCGCCGACATTCTATTGGGAGAGGACAAGACGCCCCCGTCACTCAGACGGCTTCTATGGGTCCGAGCATCGGCCTGGGGCCACTTGACTGGCTTTATACGGCAATAGTGCGGCCGTAGCAGGCTCAAAACGGGTCTCGCCGTGCTGCTGTTGCACGCCTGTCCGCCGGAAGCGCCGCTTCTCTTCCGGAATGAGGATCACGAATCGAGGATGTGCTGGACGGCCATTGCCATCGGGCGAGGAAGGGAGCATCAGGAAGCTGTCAGCCAGAGCATTGCTGTATCAGGTTCAATGAACGCCCCAGGCGGCTGCCTGATTGTCCGTTGCGCAACTTGCGCCGAGGGGCCATCGACTGGATCTGAAGGCAAATTGGCAGACGACGGCTGTTCTTTGAGCGCCTGGCCCGATGAGTAATGCGGATTGCGGAATGCTCGTCGTACGGTGATGGTTGTTCATCCGGAGATCCACCTCCCGCTCTTCGAGGCCTCTCGATTGCAGCGGGGACGCGAACACGTGGAAGCGGGCGTAGCGACTAATACTCGACATTTGATGAACTAGCCCCGAGTGGATCAGCGATGTCCTGCGATGCGACACGCATTGTGCCGCTGAACCCTCATATATGGGAGACGAGTCATATCCGGGTGCAATACGCCGGGGAGATCATCATCAGTGCAGGTCAAATGGCCTGGCCAGGCGCGCAAATGAAAGAAGTCGGGACGCAACACGTGGGGCTGAGAAGCGAGGCATTGCGGCCTAGAATGGCAGGCATTCAGAGGCGGTAAAGCGTCCGCAGCAGCTTGACATGCGGACGGAAGACCACCGGAGCGTGGGCGAGAGCAAATAGAGCTGGAGAAGCGGATCAGGGAGCCAACATGTGTCGCGGCCGTGTCCCCTCCATTGGTCTGTCCATCAGTGGGGTAAGGATACCCCGGCGAGCCGGTCGACGCCAGCATGACAGGACATCTGCAGACCACCCGTGTGTCCTCCCGCGATTGCGACATTGAGGCACGGAGGGCCACTGTATTGTATGCGAGGTCCGCCAACAGGCACAAACACGGAAGCGTCGCTCTCATCCAGCGACCCTGCGTAAATATTGCAACGGACAACGTGAACAGGCACCTGTGATACGCCCTTCTCGGCAGGTGGGACCCCCCGCTGCGGGCGCCCATCGTCTCGCGCTGGCCAGTAGACGTATCAGAGAAGCCCATGAGACCAAGAACTCTGTTGTGGTAAATGGCCGACACAGCCGCATTCCATTGCTGAGAAGCGCAAGGTTTGATTGTGCCCGCCGGAGACCTGGATCGCGCAAACTATATCACATCTGACGTCCACCAGGTGTCTGAGTGTCAATTAGACTGGCGACGCGACCGTCTGGAACGTAGACGCATACGCAGCTCTAATCGGATCGCGTCCGATAGCAAGACGCGAACCGAGATACCGACAAGTCTGTCTGCCATATACGTGCCGGTGAAGGACGGTACTAAACGGGATCGCATGGCTTGACCAGGAGCCCTGTTGTCCTGTTACAGCACGGACGCCAATATGTCTTATGCTATGACGAGCGGTTTGCGCAGGACATTCAATTGGCAAATAAGTGGGGCCATATGTTGATTGCGTTCGACAGCCAATGAGGCAGTTCACTTGCCGGATATCACCCTCGGAGTCAAAGAAATGGGGGGTGGGTGATCGTATGATCTCCCCACGGTGATGAAAAAAACCCGTGACAAATGGGAGGCGTGAAGGCATCGCGTCCCAACCCGGTAATGGGCGAAATCGAAGCGATTCATTTGGCACGATAGGTGAGCCTGGGAACCGGATCCATGTCGGGCGTTCTCGACAACCTCTGCGATAGAAAGGTGCCCGCTGGGATTCGCGATTCCCCTAAACTCTTCTGGGGCATCTTTTATGTTTCATTTCCGCGAGGCACAATCACCAACACTAGTTCGCGCAAGCGCGCGCAGATCTAGATGCAGTTCTGTGCGTGTTGGAGCGTGAGCTTGTGAATGCGAGCGAATGACAGCGGCGCACCGTCATCAGAAGCACATTGAAGCTCTAGTCATGGATGAACCTTCCTCGTTAGCGTCAATTGCCATTATGAAACGGGAGAACAGGGGTGTCGCGCAGGAATAGAAAGGGGGGTAGTGGCCACCAGTGAAAACGCAGGACGTCTCCTGCCTTCGGTTGACGACTACGGTCAGGCCCCCACATGTTCCCTGCGGGCGGAGAACAGATCCGCGGAATTTAGGCGGAATACACTCGGATGAAATCACGCACGAGGCCTGAGAGTTCACTTCGGAAGACGAGCCTGGAAGTGTCCCCACGGATATCAGTCATACCACTGAAGGCGAACGGACGCACTACGGGAAGCACATCGCTGCTTCGAATCTTGCCGTATCAAGATCGAGACCTATTTTCGGGAGCTGTACTGTACCGTGTGGCACTCACACAACGATATCCGCCCTAGCGCTGGCCTACGGTTGGCGGGTGGGCGCAGGTCCAACTTCGTGCCTCAACCACTGATCGGTCCTTGCCGGGGTCCTCAGTGTGACTAAGTTGTAACGGTAGTGGCAGTAATGGTCTATGTATTTTTCCATTATCGACATTGTATGTGATATCCGCGCCTACATCATGCTTATGTAACATATCTTAGGCACACAAAAATAGAATATGTACCCAAGACAATTACCACGATAAGATAGCCGAGCATATGGTATCTAGCAATGCTCGGTTTGCGTGCATTTGCGTGAATGCGTGATTTCACCATGGTACATAACTTAAATGCGCAAGGAACCAGTATATGAGCAACTTGACTAATATTCTTGAGCACATCATGATGCACAATTACTGCGGTGTTGAAGTAGCTATATTTATTTAAATTGTAGTCTAGAAGCAGAACATATAAGACTAGAGGGCGACATATATGGAGTTGAAAGTCATGTATATTTACAGAGTCGACTCAGCAGGACATTTCGTACCTTACGTAATCGGACATTGGCATAGTACACTCAGTGCCGTCGCACCTCAAGCCTTCAGATCTCAGTGCTCGCATATTCTTCCTGAGCGCCGAGTAACTCATTTGCTCGTATCATATGGTGCGAACAATGCTCATACCTTGAGAATATAGCATAGGCTTATTAGGTCTCCAAGCATCTAACACTCAGTTATGATTACCTAAGCTCACCATCTTCCATGCCGCCGATGCCGTCGAGCAGAATCTAGCCCTTTTTTGGGTTACGTAATGGTCCGTCTGGGGTTCTGTCACGCTGAGATCTATCACGGGGTACCACACGAGGCAGGACCCCATATCCAGTTACCATATCTTGACCTGCGCCCACCCGCCAACCGTAGCTGGCCACAACATCAGATTCCCTTGTGGGAACTGTTGGTCATCTTCAGATGGCCCGTGGATATAATCAAGCCTGCGTCTGCCCACCTTACGGTTGCCCTTCGTCATCAGAACGGCACCTTCGCGAGAATGGGGAACATGTGATCCTTTGCGACGAATTACACATTTGTGAGATGATCAGCTTTCAGAGGCCGTTACCAACTAGTCGCAAGTGAATTGACAACTACAAGTGCCGCTCGCCTCGTGTGCAGCGGAGTACTGTATATGAAATCGAACCGGTGCTTCCTCTTCTAGTTCTAGTAGACGCACAAACGTCGGCCTCAACCGGTTTTCCACGACCACTTACGGAGAGGAAGGAGGATTGAGTTGCGAAGTTCTTCAACATCATTGCACCGCCCTGTCTGGGAAGACTCCCATCCGCATGGACGATTTCCCAGCCCACGAAGACCCGCACCTACTATCTCCCGCCAAAGTTCGGCTGGGCGTGCGCATCGTGACAACACCTTTCGGATGAGAAGCGTAGCGGCGCTCGCGCAGTTGCCACAGAGCCGGGTCCCAGTGCCAGCATCAACATGTCCGCCCCTTGCCCGAGGTCACACGCGGAAGCCTGCCACGGGAAGACCAGAACATCGATGCGATCATCATGCATCTCGCTTTGAAATATCTATCATAGGGTCCGCGGAAACTCCTCCGCAGGAAGTGGTATATAGCACCGTCCCGAGATGCACATCTTGGTGATCGTCACCGATGAACGATGATCCGGCGTCCTTCGGGCTGGTGCACGCCGCGCTTTGCACTTACATCGTGATATAGACGCGGATGTCAAGCCAGAACCTGTGATGATGATAGTGATGATGTATACGCAATGCACCGTCCTAATGGCCCCATCCACCACTGATTGCTGAGTGGGGTATTTGGATTGACTGACCGCTGTGAGTCGTAGAACGATGATCATTCTCACACTCACGGTCATTACCTTAAAAAGGCTCACAATGCTAGGCTTCAGTAGCCTCTGGACACGATGCTTAGGAAGTCTCTCACCTCACTTCAAGAGAAATGACACGTGGTGTTGGGGACCGATGCCCCGGCACAATAACACATATCTGACGACGAGGTGTTGAAAAATAGATTTATAACAAGGCGCAGCCGAAGAATGCCCAGTTACACTGTGATCTAGACACACTCTACTCCAGAAGCCGCGAGGTCCCTGTATGCCATGTCGGTACTAGACAGATTTCGGTCTAGGGGCATCACGCCGCAGTGTCTAATTTGGGCCGCTTCTCGAGCACGCTATCCACTATCCCAAACTCACGGGCCTCTTGTGCTATATGAGCGCGAATGGCTTATCAACGCTGCCCACATATAAAAATGAAGTAATGCAGACCTGTCATGAAATAGTCCCGCTCTAGGGCTGTCTCTGTATATGTATGAAGACGATCGTTTAAACCGACAAACGCACATGAAGAGAAATGAGAAGGACAGACCGAAGCGCTGGACACCCGCTTCCACGCTCTCACCGTCCTTGCCACAATGCCGTTGGTAAATGTCTGTGAGCAACTGACGCACGCGCAGGATCTCCTTAGCGTGGATGACGATGTCGGATGCTTGGCCTGAAGCACCGCCGGACGGTTCTGTAAAGACGCAATATTCATGTCAGTTATGTAATTGTTGCGTTTACGAGGAAGCAACTGGGAGAGAAGATTACGCACGGTGGATCATGATGGTTGAGTGTGGAAGAGCATGTCGCTTGCCCTTCTCACCTGCAGCTAGCAAAAGCGAGCCCATAGAACATGCCTGGCCCACGCAATACGTATGTATGGGCGAAGACACATACTAGATGTACACGTGAGATGAGCTCCGTACAGGCATCATATAAGCAGAGGTCGACTACGCACCTGCATCTACATCTGCATGGATTAGTAAGACGACATGTGCAGGTCTGTGTAGTGCTTACTGTATCGTATATGGCCAGCCCTGCGGTTACACTGCCGCCTGGGGAGTTGATGTAAAGATGAATAGGCTTCGATGTTTCTTCCGCCTCAAGAAACAAGAGTTGTGCAACTGTGAGCGCAGAGTCTGTGTCTCTGATCTTACAAGCTACGTCAATAAAGTTCCCAGTCAAGCGAGAGGGGAGTAATTACCGGTCCATATAACATGATGACCCGCTCTCTCAGCAACCTGGAGAAAATATCATAGCTACGTTCCCCCCTCCCCTGAGCGAGTCACATTGAGCATTGAGCATGCGTTCCGATTCCGAAGATGGCATGTACAGACAGTTTGTTCGATGACCATTGGCACGAGAGATGCTACCGAAGATGGAAGATTTTGTGACCAGTCTGAAGCCCAGGGATGGATGTGGCGACAACTCTGGAAAGCATATCGTTGTCTGTATCGAGCAGCAGAAAGCACAGAGCTCTTCAATATTTGCCTGCAGCTCATCATCGTGGGCAGCAATTTCCGCGCGGACTTGGTGGACAGTCAAGAAGTTCACCTCAGGCGCGCCGGACTCTGGCCACGTCCACGTCCACGTGACACACGCGTTCAACAGCTCGAACTGACGACTCTCCTCCTCGCTGCTTGCTTTGGCTTGTCTATGCTCTCGCTAACGAGTTTGACTTCTTCTCACGCAAGCATATAACCTCAAGATTTGCTCTAATTGTCTTGTGTTGCAACGTCCTCACCGCCTTGTATACAATAATGTCCGCACGCCAGAGAATTAGTCGACCGTCCGAGCTTGAGACACCCATGGACTTCGAGTTTACGTCGCGTCCTAGTAGTTTTTCAAAGCCTGTGTGGGCCTCTGGCGGTGAAGACCCAAGTACTCCAAGGAAGAGTGAGTCTTCTGGCTATGTAACGCAACGATCATGCATGTCTGCGCCACAATCTGGTGAACGAATAACGCTGCTTCGCGTTGCCTCAATCGGCTGAATACGATACGCGACTGCGTGCTGTGTCTTTACACCTGATCGACATGCCACGAATATGCTGAACAATTATTTTTGCAGGGCCATTGGCAGACGCGAATACGCCTGCTCCTGCTTTTCCTGCACCTCCTCACACGCCGACATATTCATCGTTCGGAGCTCACTCGAACGTCCCTTTCTTGTTTCAACAACCCGTGCCGCAGTCTCCGCACACGCCAGCATGGGTTCCGCCTCCGCATTTTTCACCGGCGAAAGCATTTCCGCAACCAGATATCAAGGACGTGGATATGGCCGAGTTGAGCCCGCCGAAAGCGTCTCAGTCGTTGCCAGTGAAGGAGGTGAAAAAGGAAGTTGAGAGCGGTGACGGTGATGGTGACCGGACCGTTGCATTGGGGGCGATGCGCCGTGTGTTTAGGTCGCGGCAAAAGGCGCGGGATCGCAGTCGACTTCGCAGAGGGCGAAGCAGGAGTGGCGAGGTGGACGACAGCGACGAGGATGAAGACAGTGATGATGAAGGCAGAGTGACTCCACTCACGCAGAACACGTCAAATCATTATACGCTCAACATGCCTGGTCCGGCGCCTCCTCAGTCTGACTTGCCCTACGTGCTGTTAGGCTACCTACAATTCTTCTTCAATCTTTCCCTCATTCTAGTGTTTCTGTATCTGCTGGTGCAGTTTATCCTCACTGTCCAACGCGATGTGGAACAACGAATATCTGAGTATTCAATGGGTGCGTCGATGGTCTATGTTGTTCGATGTGTGTTTCGTTAACATCGCTGCTTCCTTGTAGACATTGTTCAGGAAATAGCGCAATGCGCGCTACACTTCAAGACCAATCTGTGCGCAACGAATCCGATACCTGCCATGATGCGTCAGTGTGCTGCATGGGAGACGTGCATGAATCGCGATCCCTCCAAAGTTGGCCGAGCTAGGGTGGGCGCGGAGCTCATCGCAGAGGTTGTCAATGGCTTCGTCGAGCCTATCAGTTGGAAGACCTTGGTGCATAGTCCTCATCCCATAATCGTGGTTTATACGCTGACACTAGTCGTTTGGGACCAGATATTCACATTGACATCCCTAGCATTCTTGACCGCTTTCATCAATGCACTGCTCTCCTTGTATCGCTCCAAGATCAATCCGGCGACTCACGCGCAACCTGTGCATCATCCGATTCAAACATTCCCCATCGCTCCACCGAACACACCGTACGCCAACCATCACCACTATCTATCGCCTCCCCCAGAATGGAGCAAGTCTTGGTCAGGTATGCAGGATGACATCACCCAAACGCCGAGTCGGAGACGCAGGCTCGAGGGTGGCGCAGCAGAGAAAATTATGTGACCTCATAGCAAATAAGTACTGATTATGACGTTACCGCTTATGGTGTCCTGTGTGTACGATCTGATGCTCCTACTCCCTTTCACGGCCCTAGTTGTTTTCATGTGGAGATCTTGTAAGTGGCAGTTTGAGTTCAGTCTCCGAGGTCCCCTTATCAGAGTTCAACAGATAGATTGCTCGTGACTGAATGTTTGATTGTTCTCAGCGCTTCACTCAATGCAGTATTGTGGTTTCATGGGAATGTTCCCTCATCTGCGCCTTTGTTATGATGGCTCTTGCAAAATGATACCTGGACACAGGCACAGAGACATACGTGAGTGATCGATTGATGGGATCGAGCTGATGGACACAGTCCCAGGTTCCGCTTTGCGCGGTCTTGGAGATCAGTGGCGCCTCTTCGCGGACAGTGTCGGCATCACCATGGCATCAAGTCAAAATCAAGGGAAGCGCCAGAGGAGTGCTATTCTTCCACCGACATATGCCTCGGCGTGGCCTAGCTTTCCCGATCAATCCCAAATATAGTTCTGCGAAAGGTTGGAACTCTTTGTCGTTCCTCGATGTGTTGTAGACGGAACTGCTAGTTGAGAGTAAACAGTGAGTGCGCCCCTGCGCAGCTGCCGGTGCACTGCCACGTGGCTTTGACATCAGATCATTCACATCAAGGCAAGAGCGTTGCCGACCCTCACGGCTGTTGCAGCGGGTGAGACTGTTGGCGAGGCCAACTCGGAACCGTTAGCCTAACGGATGGTATCCAATAGATGCCTGTTAAGCGCCTGCGCCAATCCAGCATAGGCATAGATTGCGTGAGTATGTCGCTTTGCCTCCGTAATCTTCAACTTCCAACTTCAATACCTTGGGAGCTGCATTTGGAAGACCGGGACGCGCATGCCCAGGCACTCAAGTATGAAGGCCAGGTTCCCGAGTGGTGTCCATGCTAACGCTTTCCCTGTGTCTACTAGAACCGCTGGACCGACTTCCTGTGACCGGTCCCGTACCGCCGATATATACCGCCGATGATCAATTGGAAAATGACAGGGTCACGTATTGTACTAAATGCGGGGAATGTCGATGCTCTCGGCGTCTCTGCGATTCCCACAGCCAATGGAACACGTTGATGCGAGAACGCCACGGCGGTTCACGCAGTGTTTTGACCTGTCTGGACCGGATCTCTGTAAACCTCGACTGCAGTAATATATGTACCGGTAGGTTGGTCCGTGTCGTAATTGATTGCGTTCGGTTGACACGTTCACGCGCCTGGCAGGGAGATTCGTTTCGTCTGTCTATCTTGGTGCACAATTCATTCCTTCGACCCGATCGTCGCACTATTTTCACCAAGAGCGACAGTGGCGTCATCTCCAGACTTGCCAGAGGCGGCTAGTCTGTCGAGACAGCAGATGATCTGCTTAGTCGAGAACATCCCCACGAGTCCCGTCATTTCGACCGATATGAACTATACCCGAACGAGAAGCGCTTCACTCAATTGTTGGTAGCCCATTGGTGTCTCAGGGCGCTTGTCCTTTCTAGACACTCTTCTGACTCTGTCGTCGCTGAGGTGGACTCTGATACATTGCCTCGTCTCAGGACACCTGACGCCAGCCCTCGTGATTCCGCGCCAATTTCCCTTGACAGCCTCGGATGTACCTCGGACAATCCCATGCAGAACATGTGTAGAACCTCTTCGTAGTTGAGGCTGGAGCCCGGACAGACAACTGTTCCTGAAAGTACTGTCATTCCACTGGCGCACACAGGTCAGTACTGCTGTTCACGGATGAATTCTCCCGGGGCGCCTGGTCTGGGTCTTAAGAATGAGGATCCGGCGTGGCTGGAAAAGGTGTGTGAGTTGTTTCGTTGCACTCCAATGCTAGTCTACATCCTTATGGAGGCTGTTTTAGCGAAGGCAGTGTGGCGTCGGGAGATGTTCTCTTGATTCTGGGGCTAGATGTTCGAGTCGCGCCGTCCTTTCTCAGAGAGCTTCGGGAAGCGAAGCCAAGGTTCTGACTTCGGCCCTAGGTTTCTACAGGCACCGGTCCGCCGCGGCAAAGGGTCCATCGCCGCGCTTCTCTCCAAACGCTCGACTGACGCGAGGGAGCGTCTTCCTTTCCACATGTGTGTGCAGAGTCTCAATTGCAATCAGTCTCATGACATTCTGCGCAGCCATAGTCACGGAGCGCTGATTACCGGACCATTGGGACTGGTCCCGTTCCCTGAGAACATCTGCCATAAATCTGAGATTAGGAGTGTCAAACTTTCACGGCTCCTCGTTATCGGTATGTCATACTGATGGATCTATGTCCGGTCTCACACTGAGGTCAGGGTTTCCAGGTCAACTTTGACCGAGGTTACTTCGACGCCGCTTAGGGGCGTTCTCTGAATAATCTCCGTGCCTCGGCCCTGCGAATGTGCCAACGCTGCTGCAGGCTGTTCCGTTGGAAGCCCGCATACTTATCTCAAGTTGCCGTGCCGCATTGGGCCAATGGCATGATGTCAATGTGTCAACATTACCCATTCATCGGCACGCTTCGCTGACCCGGACTTGAGTGATTGGTACGTTGAGTTAAATTCGTGCATGTGGCTGCACACCGCTCATGATGTCGGCAATACAATGAGGTACAGTCTCGATGTTTTCGCTACTTGCCAGTCATGAAGATCCCGCAGCATGTGATGTGCGATGCGCATCATTGAAGCCACTGTATACCAACGATTACCTCGTGACCCTGATATGAAGGTCCGTGGCGAAACCGGACACACTACAATACACAGCTGTATCAGACCGCAATGGAGCTCCCAAGTGGACAATAAGTACATACATCAAAGCAGGTGCGCCACTTTCTTAGTTCCATCGGTCACTCTCAAACCCGGTTTCTCGGTGGTTACAGCAATTTGGACTCGTGTACATTGTTGCAAACATCCTGATTGTCGTCGTCAACGGCAAGGTCTGTTTGATGGCCATTTCGGAAATCGATGCGAGAAACGAAGCCCGAGTCATTCGGCCCAGCCCTCCCCGATTTCATATTATTGACAGCACCCAACGCACCTTGATCTCAGGAGTGATGAACATTGAAAGCTGGTGCCTCCGCAGGCCGGATGAGACCTAGCAGACGCCCTCTTTGCAGCCGCCTTCATGTCATGGTTGACCGCGACTGCATTCGATTATTTGCATATTCGGCTCAGACCGGAGGAGTCAGGAAGACGTGGCTGGGGTAACATTTGGTAAATCCGTGAGCAAAAACGGTCTTGTGCCGTTACTGTATTTGACCACCTACGCGGGGGAGCACTCCGACTCCGCGACGGTGAGCACCCGTTGGCGCCTGTTTGCAAGGAAGCTGACTCATCCGCAGGAGTCGGTAACATCTTTGACTGCCCACGGTACTCGTATGTTGTGAGGACTTTTCCCGTTCGCACGGCATAGCCAATCACGATCTTCCAAGCCTTGTAGATGATCTCAGAGTCCCCAAATTCTTCAGCGCTGCGTCGGCCCATCGCATGCATCAGGTTTGGGCCCGGAATCTACGCTCTTCTGCAAACTCAAGGTCCCATGTCCACTGCATGCGCGCTTCGCTTGACGCAAGCGCACTGCAGAGACCACTTGTTGCTTTACAACCCGTCAGAGCCGCTGGAAATCATGTCGCACGAGCCTGGTTGATATTGAGATGGCGACGCTACAATGCTTCAGTCATCGCCGCGCAAACAGCGCCAGGATCCACATCGGCGTCAACTGCTACAATGAAGCAGGATGCGGAAGGTGTGCTATGACGCTGGCCCAAGAGGACGAATTATAGCTTCCCATCACTCAGTCGGAACTTGCCATGTTGCTCCCCGAGTCCTTTTCCCACTCATTAGTTCATGCACACCGTCTCGGTCACGTCGGCGGTCAACACCCACTCGCTTGATGCGTCAAGTGTGACTGCGCGCTCATCGCCTCGTGGCGTTCCAAGGTGGCTCGTCAGCGCTGAGGAGTGGTGCTTTACCCAGCAGAGTACGTGTGACCTTCAGACGTTCATGATCATGTACAAGGTCTAACAGATACTGCTTGAGTCTGTGTACATAGCCAGTCATTCGAGCGACTGGATGCTTGCTGAAAGGCCCACCGTTGGCAGGACATACAACCAGATTTGGTTGTCAGCGACTTCGTCGCGATCACCACATATAGTCTTAACTCGCGAAAATGTAAAAGAGTCTAGTGTTGGCGACCTAAATCTCAATGCTTGCTCGCCTTAGCTTGTGAGACAGACGTACTCCTAGCGCACAAAATACCGGCTCTAGATAGATCACGCTTTGCCCTGCTCTATTCCCGCCCTTCGCATCCTGGGTGACTCGTTCTATCCGGGCTACTGGGTTAGCACGGAGGTTTGATGTGTCTGAGCTTGTTGGCCCCGAGAGAAGGGTTTTTGTAAGGTACTGATTCTTGTCTTCTTGGGCTCAACGTCAACCTTTGCTTACCCTCTGCCTCCGTGTATGCACCTCTGTAGGCATCTAGTACAAGTGAGATCGGGGGCCGGACACAGCGCATACCTTGGTGAGTCAGGCTTTACAATACCACTACAAATAGGATGGCACATTCGCCAACACCGCGACTCACCATCTGGCGGGTATGCGGGACACGTGCAAATGTTCAATGCGCCAGACTCAGATATTAGGGTCTTCATCCTTTCAACACGAGCCGGCGGTCTCGGTCTCAATTTGCAGACTGCCGACACCGTCATTATGTGCGTCATGCGTTATATACTTGCACAAGAGGATGCTAACGCAGGAATAATTTAATTGATGATAGTTTCGATAGTGATTGGTGAGTTGCTTCTAGATCGGATGTGTGTTTGGGTTGTTGAATATCCCTCCAGGAATCCGCACGCCGATCTCCAGGCCCAAGACCGTGCCCATCGTATTGGTCAAACAAAGGTGGTCCGTATTCTGCGTTTCATCACTGAGAAGAGTGTAGAGGAGTCTATGTTTCAACGTGCTCGATACAAGTTGGACATCGATGACAAAGTCATTCAAGCCGGTCGCTTCGACAACAAGTCGACGCAAGAAGAACAGGAGCAATTCTTGGTGCGTTCAGTCAATAGTGCTCACGCCGCATTTGCTGATTAGTTCATGCTCTTTCTAGCGGTCTATCCTCGAAAACGACCAAGCAGAGGAGAATGAAGAAGCCGGTGACATGAGTGACGAGGAGATCAACGAGCTTATTGCTCGGAGTGAGGAAGAGGAACAGATATTCCGTGATATCGACATCCAACGCGACCGGTACCCAGCATGCGGAAGTTCCTCAGAGTACGATCAATATGGTGAGAACACAGTTCGGCGACGTTGTCTCGTGCGAATGTCCCTGTTACAATGTTGCAGACAGCTTGCGAATGACATTCCTTAGCTTCAAGAGTGTTGTACCGAAGCGGGAAGCTGACTAACCGCTTAATCAACGGTAAGGCAAAGGAATCTATAGGCAAAACACAGCCATTTCATATCTCGAACCGCTGTAGGAAGAGGCCCCCTACCTTGTCAACGAAGTCATCGGATGTTCAGCGACTCCGCGCAGAATCAATCTGCGCTCATCAGGACGTATGTACCTGGTCAATTCGCTCTCTGTTCGGCTCACGGCGGTAGGTGAAACTCATTTAGCAAGAACCAGGAAATAGGCCGAGTCACAGCCAGAGGGCCATAGTAAATTCCTCATCATGATTAGGACATTCCTCGTGCTCCCTCTTCACAACAGGCACCCGCTCTGGCCATTAGTAGGTCCTACTTATAGTTATACTGTTACCATTGTCGTCTCCACAGTCACCGCGGAAGCCTCGGCATGTACCAACCTCCGTCCATGACTGGTGACTTGCGATCGCAGCCCAAGATGAGTGTTAATCGGCTGGCATATAGGTCTAGAATTGTGCTGATAATTGACATGTACGTCGAATAACGTGCCACAGAATATGGTATCAAGTCGCGGTATCTCGCAAATAAGCTCATGTGTTGCCACTTCAAGATGGCATTTGCATGGAATCACAGAGGGAAAGCGACAGCAAACGTGCAACTTCTGGAGCAGGAATGTTCAAGGGTATACGATGCGGCTGCACAAACAACGATGAGAACCATTGGCTGATCGGGCAGGTCAATGAAGGGAATTGAAAACCCATCGTCATTGTCGGCGAATCGTGTACGACACCTTAATATGCAAACCCTTCTGATTGCATGTAGACGTCAACGGCAATGTCAAGACCAGGTGTAATGGGGTGGTCCACCATCAAATCGGTCTCGAGGCTTGGCCATGCATCGCGAGACTGTCGTGTCAACTAACCTCCTAGACACATTCACCTTCTTGGTGCCTTCATTGGACGCGGTGGACTCCGCCGATATGTTGTATCTGTCGTTATATTCGAAGATTCGATATTTGCGACAACCTACAGGTACTAATGTTCCTAATGTTGCACGAATGATTCAACTTCACTACCGAGATTCCCTACGAGACGTCATGGGACATGTGAACTGTGCACGTATGCGGTCCAGACTTACTTCGAGAACACCCTCGGTTTTGGATGTCTTCAACCCCATCGATTCTTGCCACGCCATTGCTCCGTGTTCGTGGCGCATGTGCTACATGAGTGGCGTCAGGCTCCGACGATTCTTGGAAAATGCTATGACTTCAGCAATATCGGCGGACAAGCTGACTGGTAGTTGTATGCGAGGCTTGGGTGTATAAAAGCCGTGGCGTGCAACAGGGCTGAGCACCCATCATCGTTAGCTCATCTCTCTCCTTGCAAATACTCAAGGCAGCACGCTACAATGTCGATCCAGGCCGGTAACTATAGGATTCAGAACGTCGGTATCGGGAACTATGTGGATCTGGCCGGCGGGTCGAGTATCCAGGGCACAAGAGTTCAGGGCTGGACGAACGCCAACAATTTGAATCAGCTCGTAAGACACAATGAGCGCAGATGTGTACGTGCCGCAAGTACTAATCCCTTCTCCAGTGGCAATTTGAGCCGGTCAACGACAACACCTGGAAGCTCTTGAACGCTGCGAGCGGTACATACATGCTTGGTCCGGTCCACGCCATCGTGAGTAGGGAAGCACAGCGCTCTAATTCATTCCATCAACGAAGAGATAGTTGACAGAATGAGGGTGTCGTTGGCGGCACGCCTCCGGACGAGTTATGTTCATCGACTCCGACGGGTCGTATCAGTGAGTCCCAGAAGGACATGATTATTCTACTTGCTAACTCTTGGTGCTGGCATTGCGCCTAGGATTCAACTCGTCGACGAGCCTCTTCTGCTGTACCTCGGCGACAGTACGGATGGTACTCAGGTATGCATTGACGTCTTTCCCCCAGCTCTATGACATCTCTTAGCGAGGGTCAAATTGCAGATCGTCCTCCAGGCCGCCGACGGTGGCGACAACAACCAGTTCTGGTACCTGCACCCGCAGGCGGCCTGATGCGGCTTCGCGACTTCCATGGGCTCAGCTTGCTCGATTGATGGATAACGTGGTCGACTGTTACTGTGGAGTCATTTCTTGGTGTATATTCCATATGAGGCATTCCTTGCTCTGTTGTATGGCGCAGTAGGTATTTCGAAAGAATCGACGTTCGATGTCTGTTGCGCATGAACGAAGTGGTGCCGTGTGATCCAGAAACAGGAGTCTGTCCGCTCAACAGCACAGGTTGAACATGGGTGACATAGGGAAGCGCAGGATTATAGGGAGCTGAATTTACGAAGACAAGCCAGGATGCGCCATGATTGACTGTTCCAATAAGCCGCTTTGCATAAACCCAAATAATATTGTTCGGCGAAGACTTACCGATCCTCCGCCGACACGCACACCAGTACGGGATCTCTGAGTGTGCCAAGGATAATGTACATGAGTTCTGGTGAGCGTGTGCTATTCCTCATGATCAATACTGTCAACAGCGCACCGACATAAGTTGCCCTGGAGTCCGCACGACCGGACGCGTCTCAACGCACATGCAAATCGAGGGCGCGGAGCCCATTGCTAAGAGCTACTGGAGGCTCGTTCACACTCTACATGTACCTACGCTGTATGGAGTATAAACCCGTCGAACTTAAACGCACATGCAAATATGGTAACGTGACCCTCACGACACTTTGGCGCCGTTCGCGCGCTTGCTCGTTATTTTCTAGGCTTGTATATCGATGATGGTCTGTGCTTCACAACAATCATCTTGCATGGCTTGCCGACTGTGACTGCGCTGTTTCCCCGAAAACACTAACGATAGACCTCCCTCACAAAAGCCACAGACAGGCGGCAGAGAGCATAGCGGCGCTCGGCACGGGGTGACGTGCACTTGCCACTCATCCCTCAAAGGTTGTTCACGACAGCCATATGAAGTAATCTACACCAACACCTCGATGTTTGTCGAGGTCCTACCCTGTCGCTCTCCGCTTCCGCAAGCAATAGCAGACAGCGACGACCTACTGTGACGCGATCAGGCTAGTAACTTCTACAATCTGACAATCAGTTATGGAGCCAGGCGTATTTGCAACGAGTTCTTTCTGAACAGGATGTATATATTGTTCATCGCTGACCATGACGGCGAGAGGACGAGGAGATTACAGCAAACGTCTGCCTCACGATCCTCATCTGATAGCCTATCTCCATGATCGGTCATCCTCCCACCTTGCCCCAAAGTATGACTTACGGAGGGTCTATCATTGTTGGTTTTGTTGTGATCGGCGTAATTCAATCAAATTCCATTTCCATCACCGCTAGCATCTCGTCTCCGGTTGCAACTTACCATTTGTGCTAGGTGTGACCCTGTCAGATTGAAGATTCGATGGATGCATAGGCCGACCTCAGACGGGTTGGCTGCTTTCGCTCGCTGTTTGACAAACTCTCCCGCCTCATATAGTCTCCGCGTCATCTCACTATTTACCAGTTGGCTGTTGCACGTAATAAGAGGGGCACATGTGCATCATGCGGTTCACTCAGGTCCCGAGTTTTCTCGATGGGCAATTTGTGTTTGGCATACTGGATGCTTGGTTTCAAGTTGATTGAGGAAGGGTTCGGACATGCTGATGGATCGTCGCTGAAGCGGAGCACTACACCAAAATGTTCTTTCTCTCACGGCCGGGTCGCTGAAGCCTTGAGTTTGCCTGTTAAAGCCGAATGACTGTTATGTAAATGCTGCCTCAGTAGTTCAGACAGCTCCCAGCTTTCCTGATACTATGTCACAGTGTCGAAACCCTTGTGACGGGGGACATTTATTGCGTAGCGCGGTTGCTTGTTAATGAAGCTACATGAATCGGCACAGGAATCTACTATCCCAGCCCGGTTTTAGCTCGCGGCAGCTGATTTCCAGCGTTCTCAGGAATCCCAACCTACAAACTCGGATTGTGCGTTTCTGCCTTTGTATCGCAAGGTACCTCCAATGTTTCACATACACTCTTCAAATTCACACGACCCCGGGGATTTGGTGTAGCAACGCTCTGTGCGCTATACCATCTACAGACTGCTGGGAATGTCCGAAGACGGTGGTATAAAGCTTGCTCAGTGAGGACCTCTGTATTCAGACAACTGCCCCGCTTTCGCTCACTGCCTCGATTCACCCCCCTATCTCACAATGTCTCAATTGCCCAAAGGCCCGTGGACTAAGACGTTCTTTGTCAAGAACGTAGGCACTGGGTCTATGCTCGACCTTAACGGGGCCAGTGCCGTGCAAGGCACCCGTATTCAAGGCTACCAGCAGAATTACGGGACGGCCCAAACCGTAAGTATAGGTATCTGATCTCCCGCTATGTCACTCGTTCATGTGTATCATATAGTGGAGCGTCAGTGCCGACGAAGACAACAATTTGGCGTTCATGAACGCTAATACGAACACCTATGCCTACTCCCCAGAGCCCATCAATGTCAGCACCTACAGCATCTCATAGCTATAGGAGTCTGGTTTAACTAATTTCGGACAGGGAGGCAATGTAGTCGGAAGTGCCACCTTGGTGCGTTTCAAGGTTGTCGGAGACGGTGGTAAATACCAGTGAGTACAAGCGTTCA
Organism: Postia placenta MAD-698-R-SB12; assembly: GCF_002117355.1. Lineage (NCBI taxonomy): Eukaryota > Fungi > Basidiomycota > Agaricomycetes > Polyporales > Adustoporiaceae > Rhodonia > Rhodonia placenta. Next base: position 3,630,629 of record NW_020169832.1, on the reverse strand, counting down.
GAACATAGTATTGGCGCATATCTACATACCTTCCTTATCAACAGAATCAAACCCCTCGATGCAAACGACCTCGCGTGGAGTCTTGCCAATGGTAATGACTGCACTCCGGCAAGTACAGTATTCCCTAGCATAGAACCAGTTATTCAAGCCGCCTTTACATCTAGGTGCTGTTGCAAGTCTCCGTCAGCGGTAACCCCGCCCAGCAGTGGGTTTTCGAAACTGTCGGATAAGAATGTGATACATTTTTGACTGGTGGGCAGCGGGCCGAGGAATCGTCGTGATCACGTCGTCATAGTCGAGTACGTTCTGTAATTGTAGCCCGGTCACAATCATATTCAGGCAAGGGAGACATGTTGGACGATGTATATGACGCTCCCTGGGCCACAGGCTTCCATACCACACGCATTCATTCTTCATCCAGTTGTCAACAACCATATAGCCAGGTGCACATAACGTGACCAAGGTTGCGACTGGCTACGTGTCTCCCCCACGGTCTAGGTTGAAATTGTTGAAATTGTGGCGAGCGCACGCCACTGTACCTCGAAGACCGAGTTTCTTTGTCACGCGTTTGATAGAGCTGAGACAAACGCGATATACCCTTGTTGCTTGTTCTCGCTTCCGGTCTCAGGCGAACTTCGTCAGCCTGGAACTTGCACGTGGGTCTCAAACCCAGAGGCTTGAGCATTTGTCCAGGCGTATCCATTTGAGTGACTATCGGTACGAGTGAGTGGCGGCCATGATAGCAAGCGCATGCTGCGAAAGATTTTAAATGGCATACATATAATTTCTCCGGTTTACGCCATCATTAGTGACAACGTTTGTGAAGTGGGCAGATATGATGATAGTATTGTTGATGGAACCAGGCACATATACCTCTAGACGTATTCATGTTCATTGACATTGACGGGTCGTACGAGTGCTAGAGCACTGACTCTGATGGACAGCGCGATATGTAAGCATCGACAGGAAAACTTGTCGATGGTCGAGATCCTACGGCAGCACCGATGAGAAGACATGCGTCAGCCATCATAATCATTACGCCTCATCTCCGTCACATATGCCAGACCACGACACTCCCATATTTTCACCACTCTCAAGCCAGCATTTTCTGCCAATGCACTAAATTCCTCGGGTGTTCTCTCTACTCCATTGAAGAGAGCTAGCATGCCGATGGCGAGAATATTTCCCATGTGATGTGCATAGCCATAATTGGCAGGAAGAGGTGATGGAGCGCTCTTCAACAGTGGTGAACCAGCCGTCGTCTGCATCACTTTATCCGCGACAAGAAGTCTCGAGTCGCGTCTCATAGCATCGCGGAGATGACGCAAAATCGTGACACATTCATCGTCGGGCCAGTCGTGGCTGCATATGATTATGTGATGAGAAAGCATCGAATGACTGTGGAACTGAGTACTGACAGAATATGCCGCAAGATGAAGACATCTGCTTCTTTGACGGGCTGTTGTGTGAAGAAGTCGTGACGCATGAACTTGACACGCTCGGCTTCCAATGCCTCCGGGAGTTCCTGCTTCCAGATCAACTCCGCCTTCTCAATCACTGCCTCCCGATCTTGTACGACGAACTTGAGGTCAGGATAGCGTTTTGCTAGCTCAAGACTCATTCCGCCTGTTCCAATATGCCGCTTTGTATAGGACAAAATGATATTGTTCAGCAAAGACTTACCAAGTCCTCCGCCGACGTCTATGACAGTACGCGATCCCAGAGTGTGCCAAGGATAATCTGCGTGCGTTCTGGTGAGCGTGTGGTATTCCTCATGATTGAAACCTTCAGTAGCGCACCGACATAAGTTGCGCTGGATTCCGCGCGACCGGCCGCCATCATGCCGCCGATCCAAGTATTAAAAGCCGGACGTGGACCCATCGTCCCGTCAGGTTGCTCGACCGGCTCTTCGAGATATTCCCACAAAGTCGAATTCGTCCCATATGCTTCTTGGAACGCAGACTCGCGCGGTGATCTAGAGTGGGTCTTAACTGGATCGAATAGAACAGCGGGCAGCTTCTCCGTAACAGCACCTCCTTGAATAGAACTTTATGTACAATATTAGTCCAGTAGAGTGAGTCCAATAGCAGCAACTTGCAAAAGAAGCCAGGAACAAAGGGACTCGTTCGCCACCATGTACTCGCTCGTCCGAGTGTTCACAAAATAGCCATCCTTGATTTCGCTAAATATGTGAATGGTGCTGAGGCAGCGCAAAAGCTGGGCTGCGAGGAGAAAAATTTCAGTGGACGATCTTCCATGTGACAAAATTACACCTACCGAGTTTTCTACCATTGATTCCAGTTCGCCGACCAATATCCTCGACGGAGATGCCTCGCTGCGGGTCGGCTTCGGCGACTATGTCTGCGACCCGTGCTTGCACCGCTATGTTTAGGCACTTGGCGGCGAAGTACGAAGAGACAACTTCGCCGAGACGCAACAAAGGATCCTGCACGAGGTCAATACACATGCCGCATGCCCCGATAATGACACGGCGGGCTTCGTAGAGTGCGGGCGACGGAACATCGGGAGTGTTGTTTGGCTCAGAAGCCTGAGCAGCCTCGGCTTCCCATTCCTTGATGACGACCTCTGACGACTCGACGAGCAGGCGAACCAGGGAACGCAGCTGGCTGATTTTCTCTGCGACAGGTTGCGACATGTGACGAGATTGACGCTTGCAAAGCACAAAAACGACAGAGGTACGCGATGCAGTTCGCTTCTGCTTCATGAGCCCATCTTTTCTATTGATGTCAGTGGGATGACTATTCCTAATACGGATGATGATATTGGTTCGTCGGCCGCGTTCACCTACGACTTGGGTCTCGGACTATGAACACGCGCCCTTGCTTCCTTGCGACAACCGGACTTCAATACATCAGCTCAGGGTGTGGAGATAGGGTGCGAACTTAGTAGTGTATTACCGGTATTAGCTTGTTCATCCCTAGGATCTGGGTAGACAAGCAATGGCATTGGGAAGCTGCTGATGAATCTGGCGTGTGGCACGGAATGCGTCAGAACCTTTGACGCAAGCACTCCTGCACTCGCGAAGGCCTGCGGTGAAATCCCGGAGGTATCACGTTACACCTAGCTATCATATCCAGAGTAAGTGAAGGTCACAAGAAAAGAAGCGTCAGAAACACCTCGCATGTGCGGTCAGGGACTGGACTGGAACATGCTGCTTTGTGAATTGTCATCCTGATGATCCCTAAGAGAGAGATTGTGTACGGTTGGCGGGTGGGCGCAGGTCAAGATATGGTAACTAAATATGGGGTCCTGCCTCGTGTGGTACCCCGTGATAGATCTCAGCGTGACAGAGCCTCAGACAGACCATTACGTAATCTAAACAAGGGCTGAATTCTGCTCGACGGCATCGGCGGCATGGGAGATGGGGCGCTTATGTAACCATAACTGAGTGATAGATGCTTGGAGACCTATGCTATATTCTCAAGGTATGAGCAGTATTCGCGCCATATGATACACATAAATGAGTTACTCGCTTCTCAGGAATAATATGCAAGCACTGAGATCTGAAGGCTTGAGGTGCGACAGCGCAAAGTGTACTATGCCAATGTCCGATTACGTAAGGTCCTGCTTCGAGTCTGTAAATATACACATCTTTCAACTCCATATATATCTCCCTCTAGCCTTGTACGTTCTCCTTCTAAAGTACAATTTGAGTAAATATAGCCGGTCAAATACCATAGTAATTGTGCATCATGATGTGCTTGAGAATATTAGTAAAGTTGCACATATACAGGCTGGCACATTAACTTGTGTACGATACGCCAAGTAAACGCAACCCAATTATTTCTTGATACCATATGCTCAGCCATCATGATAACGGTCTTAGGTACATACTCCATTTTGGTATTCCAATGGATGATTTGCTTGCCAAAGGTACCTTGTGTAAGCATGATATAAGCGCGGATATCACACACAGTATCGATAATGGGAAAATATATAGACCATTACCATCACTAGACGTTACAACTTAGTCACTCTGAGGACCCCGGCAAGACCCGATCAGTGGCTGAGGCACGAAGTTAGACCTGCGCCCACCCGCCAACCGTAATTGTGTCAGAAGTCCAAACACATCGATGCCGATAAAGCATGGCGCACGCGGCCCAGGCTATGAGTGGCAACAGTGGCAGTATCTGTGCTACAATCACGGAGCCAATCGAACGCCCCCACTTGTCCTCTCAAAGAATGCAGATAACAGATTATGACACGGAACTGAACCCGGTATAGCGACTTCTGGTGATGTGTCTAACAAACCGTGCCTGCAAGATCCCATACGTAACAAAAGTACCAGTGCGCCAACTATTCGCATCGCCCGGGTCTAGGGGTTGGCATCGAAGGATAGCACCATAGTATCAGAATAGCATTACCTGCATGTTGCTACCCTAGGGGTATCAGATACGGGCCGGGCCCTGTGTTTCCCAATCCAGAGCCGACCCGTAGGTCATCTAACGATTATTGCACATTCCGTAATAAGTAGACTAGTGGGTGTCGTGACTCACCCCATGATTGGATCACACTGTCACTGGCACAGCCTCAGGTACCGCCCGATGCCACTCGGGCACTTTCGAGTATGCGATGAACGCGAGACGTCATAGGCTTGCATTGTTCATGCTATGGCTTCCGGAGAATCTAGACGCGCAATTTAAGCCACATTTAGTACCGACATCTACAACCAGATAGCCTCGAGGCCACCGTACGAAATTCACGAGTAGAGCAGATCAATTACACAACGAGGCGTTCCTGAGGAGTGGCAAGTTTCCTGTTATCGGAGAGAAAGTTCCGCGGGATATATGGACCTACATCGTGACGAGCACGCTCTGAAATGCGAAGCCGAGAACACTCGAAGCTGTGAATCTGACTCAGTTGTGTGGTCAACGCTCGGAGGAAGAACTTCATCTCCGGGTCCAAAGACGCGATCACGTGCAAGCGTGATGATCAACGCGCGCATCAAGCGCCCATAGGAATCGGGCGCTCACTGCCTCATACAAGATATGAAACAGGAGGCCGCTCTGCGCCCCCCTCCTTGCGGTCGTCGCGGCGGGTCAGCACAGGCTCTGTTTCTCTCATAACGGTGCAAGGGCCTGACAATCCTCCTTTCTCTTCTTTTCGCTCTGTATCGTATTCTACAACACTAAACCTTGGTACGTAAATGATTTGCAATTCATGAGTTGGGGTGTCCTGATTGACAGACGTCGATATCCTATGGCGGTAACAGTAATCGTATCCTGATGCCCTCGACCATTCGCTCAAAGTCGGTCATGTCTTCGAGAAATATGTTGTGCTGCCTCCTGGGGCTCGCCCATCTGGCTGCAGCACTCCCCAATCTCCTTGATCGGCGCAGCACGCCCGCTGCTGCCCCCCCTGCCAGGATCGACATTCCTCTTCTCTTTGATTCGAGTGGTCGCTACATCATTCCTGTGGGCATGGTACGTGCTATACTCGATACCATCAGGCCGTTGACGTATCGGTCCGTCTAGTCGCCCGGTCCGCATGTGCAGAACTTCAATTTCACGCTAGCGACGAGCACTGGGCTCACGTCTGTTGCTGGGACGGGATGCAGCTCATGCAGTGGGGTCAGCTTGTGAGTAAAATATGCTCATTCTGTATCCTATATACTACATCGGTCCCGTCTGGATCCTGACTTGGCTTGACAACTGTAGGTATAACCAATCGGCATCCACTTCCGCAAAGTCCCTAGACTTGTCAGATGAGGTTTCGCTCGTGAGCGGCGCCTTCAGCGGGACGGTGATTAAGGAGAATTGCGACATGAAAACGAGCAACGGGTCCTCGTGGAACTATCCGAATCAGACCAGTAGGTCGTCTTCGCACACGACTCATCATGGATTAGCACCAACCTCGGACATCGTTTACAGTCGTTGTCGCCAACCAACAGAACTCGAGCTCCGTCTTCGCTCACGGAGTGTCCGGAATCATCGGCTTGGGCACCAACCGCATCTCGACACCTACCACGGGAAACAACTTTACGGCTGGATTCAATGACACGATTTTTGGCGAGTGGCTGCAGCGCAATCTGGACCAGGATGCCTTCCAGTTCGGCATGAGCCTCAATCCGCCGGTGCTCACACCGACGAGTGCGTCGAGTCAGGCCGTCGCTTCCCCTACATCGACGAGTGCGGGCACGCTCCACTGGCTGCAGCCCGACTCGAGCGCGTACAACACTCAGCAGATCGTGTACAAAAACGTGGAGAACAACTCGTCGGTGACCTATGCGAGCGGCAGTCAACCTGACTGGTCTGTGGTGCTGGACGGGTGGGAGTTTCAGGGCACCGACACGATTGAGACTCAGCAGGAGTTCATGGCGAGCGTAGACCCGTACTATACGGACATTTATTTCCCTATGCAGCAAGCACAGATCATCAGTACGCCGCTGATGTCTTGGTCTGTCAATGAGTTGCTAACGACATCTATTCATAGACGCAGCGATCTCCGGCTCGTCACTGCAGACAGGCCTGTCGAGTCTGGGCACGCAGTCGGAGGCGTGGACGGTTCCTTGCGATGCTGAGTTCTCGCTCACGGTGACCATCGGCTCGCAGAAGTTCACGCTGGACCAGTCGGCACTGGTCATCAACCTGGGCAACAATGTCTGCGTGAGCGGCATCGAGGCGTGGACGGACACGTCGGTCGATGAGTACCTACTCGGCGCGCTCTTCATCCAAAAGTTCTACCTGTGCGTCGCGCTCAAAACTGCTTGTGCATCATTGCTCACTCTTTCCCACAGGGTCTTCTCCATCTCGCGGAACGGCACCGACACTGTCGGCTTTGCGCCACGCGCCGTTGTTTCGAAGGGCTCCCAAACGGGCGCTATCATCGGCGGGACGGTCGGTGGAGTGGTGGGCGTGTTCTTACTAGGCCTAGCGGCGTTCTTCTTCATCCGGAGCAGGCACGACCGCGCGGAGCTCAAGCACACTATGGCGGAGGTCGAAGAGCACAAGGCGGCGAACGCAGTGGAGCCATTTCCGCTCGGGCTGCCGGTGACGCCGCAGAGTGGGCAGTCGTTCGCTGCGCAGCAGGCATATGGGACACCGCATGGCTCGCCAGATGCAGGTTCACCGCTGTTGCCTGTGCACCACGACGATGATGTTGCGCCACCAACGTATGAGGAGACGGAGACCTCGCGCTCGGAAATCGCGGCGCCGTCGGCGATAGGTATCGCGCGCACGAGCAAGGGCGAGTATGTTCTACCGGCATCGGTGCAGGCAGGGAGCTCCAGCTCGGGGGAGCCTCCGCTGACCCCGAATCATGGTCTGGGTATGTTCAACATTGAAGAGTAATGTCGCTTTTTCTTTTCTGTATTTATTTCGCTTGGCTTTTTATATGGACGTCTTTTTCTACGCCGTCGGCTATGAAGTTCGGTCCATGAATCCGTGGAGAGTATCACGTGTACGGGAGTCGAGCAGTGCTTTGAATGTAACAAAATTTCTCTTCATCCATGTACGCCGTTCTCAACGACAGGCGGTTGAATGTGGTGCACATCAGCGTCAGTACGGTGTTCCCCTGTGACGTCGTTTCCATCTGACGCGTTCTAGTGTATCTTGAGAATGATATCCTGTGTGGCTCACTTTGACTTCGCGAGCGGAATGGCTAGGGTGATTTGTTTCGTGCATCTCACTAGAGTTCGGTCATCCCAGTAACACACAGTACGTCACATGAGAGGACGAATCAAACATGTTTGTACACGTTATTTTATCACGGAACAGCCGATGTGACATAACGAACCCAGTGGTTCGCAGAGCGTGCAGTCACAAGCATACGAGAATATCGGTTCTAAAATGCGCAGATCGACATATGTTGAAAAGTTCACCATTCCGGTTATGTTATGGCCCTCCGCGGTCGTCACAGTACCAGTGTCAGCCGGACCGATTGAACATATGGCCTCAAGCAAGGAACGGGTGCCGTGTTCCAGTGTGAGAGGTGTTGGATCGAAGTTCGGGTTGACCTGTTGGAATTTCTCGAGTAGCGGCCCTATGTCTGTCACCATACTAGCTAAAGCTGCAATTGGGTTCCATGTAACAGTCCAACATCAGATCCACTTTACTCTTCAGAGCCAATAAGGCAACAAATATGACTTACGGGCATCGACGGCGGTGGCGGATACATCGACTATGCCAGGAAGTAGGCCAACCGCGGTGAATCCTTCGCTCTCCAGGAGAACCGCGTACTTCGTCAAGACCATGTGCGTCGCAGCTTTGGACGCACCGAATGCTGCTTGGACATCGATCCGCAGATCCCATGTGATATTACGCTCGCCGACGTGACTGCTGAGGATGACAATTTTTCGGGTAGTGCCTTTCCGGAGCAAGGGAAGGAATGCGTTGATGGAATGCACGACACCCACGGTGTTCACCTTGTACTACATAACAATTAGTTTAGAGCTACGACCTGAAATGAAGGAGAGACCACGAACATATTGCAGAAAGTCTTCCTCGAGTTTCTTGTCGTCCTCACTGAATGGATGAATGTACAAGTCAGATAAGTTCCTTCAGTCAATGACGTTGGGTCGTACTAGTCGGTCACCCTCTTAAACATCGTCGGCACTTCAATTCGTGCTGCACTATGAATGAGAACATTCAAGGAACCACCGGTACTTTCGGCCGCTCGTGCCGCGGCGTCCTTATGCTCAATCAACACCGGGCCAAGAACGTTGGTCCACGATGACATTACCTTCAATGTTACGTGGTCGGCAAGGTCCGCCTGCAGGACATGCACATTATTCTTCTTCGACTCGGTGACGAAGGCCGTGAGGTGCGTGGAGGTAGCAATGTTTCGCACAATGGCAAAGGCGACATTGTGAGGGCTAGCAGTAGTTATATCATAGCAGAGCTTACTGAAATCGCGCAAGTCAAGACGTCATATGAATATTCGAACGTTGTGTCGGCGCAAGTGCCACCGGGACACGCGCGGTTTGTAAGTCTAATGCTAGATTCGGGGAGGGGGCATTCTCCGAGTTCGGACTTAGCGATGTCCGGTGCCGGGCACATACAGGAGATCTTCAGTGTGCATTCGTATCATGAGCAAATTCTGCACGTACATACTGTCCGCACAGTCGGCGACTTGATAGGTGCTGCGTATAGCATGGCACCAGTCTCGTGCAGGTTGTAAGCCGTAAACCAGAGATGATATATTGGCGGTGGTGGAGCTACTATTCTGTTGTATTACGCCAGCCAGCAGGGAGCATGACCAGCGAGCGTTTCAAAATGACAGTCGCGAAGCACAGACCATAATATTAAATATGCAAGCCTCGAAGCGAGGAAGTCCATGGATGGATGACGCCAATAAGTTGAACGACTCGAAGTTGAGACGAGACGGTCACGTTACCGTGTCCGCAGGTCGAGTTACATTCGGAGCTAACTTGAATCTCGGACCGGTCTCAATCATCGCATATTCTGGCTTGTCTTCGTACACTCAGCCCAATATATTACGAGAACGGCGGCGCTTCCCTATACCACTCTTGTTCAATCTGTGCTTTTGAGCGGACAAACTCGTGTCAGGTTCTGAATCACGATCCACACGGCACCACTTCATTCATGCGCAGCAGACATCAAACATTCATTCTCACAGACCAACTACTGCGTCATATGGAACACACACCAAGAAATGACTCTCCACAGTAACAGTCGACCACGTTATCCCTTAATCGAGCAAGCTGAGCCCGTTGAAGTCGCGAAGTCGCATCAATCCTGCTGGGGGTGCAGGTACCAGAACTGGTTATTGTCACCGCCGTCAGCGGCCTGAAGAGTGATCTGTGGTTTCATTATGGCTAAGGGACGTCACAGAGCTGGCGGAGATACGTGGATGCGCACCTGGGTGTCGCTTTCACCACTGGCGAGGTACAGCACAAGAGACTCGTCGGCGAGTTTGATCCTGTGAACGCAATTCCAGGACAAACAGTCACCAAGTGGAGCGACCACGTCTTTCCGTGGTATACCGGACTCACTGGTACGACCCGTCGGAGTCGATGAACGTGAACACGTCCGGAGGCGTGCCGCCGACGACACCCTCATTCTGTCAATCATCTCTTCGTCAGTGAAATGGATCAAAGCGCCGTGCTTCTCTACTCACGATGATGTGGTTCGGAGCAAGGACGTATGTGCCGCTCGCAGCGTTTAAGATCTTCCATGTGTTGTCGCCAACCGGCTCAAATTGCCACTGAGGAAGGGATTAGCAACTCATGCACGTACATGTCTGTGCTTATTATGTGTCTTACGAGCTGATGCAAATTGTTGCCGCCCGCCCAGCCCGTGATCCTGGTGCCCCAAGCACTCGACCCTGCAAACATATCCATATAGGTCCCGAAGGCGACGTTCTGAACTCTGTAGTTTCCTGGCTGGACCGACATTGTAGCGAGTTGCCTTAAGCGTTTGCAAGGAGAGAAGTGAGCTAACGATAGTGGATGATCAGCCCCGCTGTACGTTGCCGCTTTTATACACCCAAGCCTCGGGTGTAACCGCGACTCAGCTTGTCCGCCGATGTATGTTCAAATCGTAGCATTTCCCAAAAACTGTCGGAGTCTGACGCCACACATGCAGCACATGCACTTAGAACACGGAGCACTGGGGTGGCAGGATCCGATGAGGCTGGAGGCATCCAAAAACGAGGGTGTTCTTGGATTTGAAGTCAGTGTGGGCCGCATCTGGGCGCAATTCACTCACCCTGAGACATTTCGCAGGGAATCTCGGTACGGAAGTTGACTCATTTGTGCGACATTGGGAGTATTACTACCTGTAGGTCGTCGCCAATATCCAATTTCTGAATCCAACGACAAATACAGCATGTCGGCGGAGCCCACCGCGTCCAATGAAGGCATAAAGAAGGTGCAGGTGTCTGGCAGGTTAATTGACATGACAGTCTCGCGATGCATGACCGTGCTTCGAGACCGATTTGATGGTGGACCACCCCATTACACCTGGTCTGCACATTGCCGTCGAGGTCACGTCTAGAAGGGTTGGCACATTAAGGTGTCGTAGTCGAACCGCTGACCACGACGAGAGTTTTCTGGTTACCGTCCCAAGACTGACCGCTCAACTAATGATTCTCATCATCGTTTGTGGAACCGTATCGTATAACCTCGAATAGTCTTGCTTCAGACGTTGCGCATTTGCTGCTGCCGTTACTCTGTGATTCCATGCAATTTTCGTTTTGAAATAGGAATAGAAGAGCCTTTGTGGGATACCGCAACTTGAAACCATACCCTGTGGCGCCATGTTCGACCGCGACGCACATGACAGTCATCAGCAAATTCTAGAGCTATACGACAGCCGATTGACACTCACCTCAGGCTGCAGTTGCAAATCACCTGCTCCGACCATGGACGGAGGTTGATCTACGCCGACACTCCCGCGGTGATGGTAGGGACGAGAACGGTAAAAGTATAGCTATAAGTAGGACATATTAATGGCCAGAGCGGGTGCCTGTTGTCTAGAGCAAACACGAGGGATGTGCTGCTGATCATGATGAGGAATTCACTATAACCTTCTAGCTGTGAGTGAGGCCTAATTCCTTTTCCTTGCTAAATTACTAGTTCTGCCTACCGACGTGAATTCTGTAGAGAACGAAATGACCAAGTTGTGACATACGTCCCGATGGGCTCACATCAATTCGGCGCGGAGTCTCTGAACATCCTATGTCTTCGTTGACAAAGTAGGCCTCTTCCCACAGCCGCGGTTCGAGATACGAAATGGGTGTGCTTTGCCTACGGAGTCCTTTCCCTTGCCGTGGAATAAGCGAGTTAGTCAGCTTCCCACCTCGGTACATCACTCTTGAAGCCAGGGAATTTCATTCGCAAGCTGTCTGGAATGTTGTAGTAGAGGTATTCGCATGAGGTGACGTCGCAGAACTGTGTTCTCATCATATTAACTATTTCGAAGGACTTCCAAGTCAGCATGCTGGGTACAACCACCCCGCAATATACCCAATTCAGAGTTGACACAAATACGTAGTTAGCCGTCTATAGCCAAATCAACAGTCGTAGTCAATACAACTGGATTGACATAAACGTGAGAAGAATATTCGAGGCCCATCGTGGAGTGACTATGATCGTGGCCGCCTTGTTCAACAGTTCAATCCGCACCTGCCAGTGCAATGAACGTCAGTCTCTCGGATCAGCACCAACGCCTTGTGGTCTGGAATTCACCTTGAAGAGCGTCGGTGTAGGTGAAAAAATATACGAGAAACGCCTCGGTGGCAGTGATGACTCGGCGTCATCAGCGTTTGGACTCCGTAATGGGCGGGAAGACAAGAATACGCATCATGGCGGGATGGGAAAGGATAATGCGGTGGCGCTCGTCTACAAATGACGCACTTTGATTTAGAATGGCCTAGACTGTATTGAGTCATCTCAGGTCGAACAGCAAAGCGAACGACTTGCCGCTTGAGCCAACTTCATCACACAGTACCTGTGCTACATACACAGCACACGTCAATCCTTGCTCTCCCAAAGAGATATATTGCGCCGCTTGACGAAATGAAAAATTCTTTTTAAACAACTCGAGGGCAATAGTTCACCACACTCCGAGCTAATGCGGTACAAAACAGCTGCGGGCATTGGTGTCTTCAAGCCACACTAGTTACTACTAACAGGATGCATGTACCAGAACTGGTTGTTGCTGCTGCCATCGGCAACCTGAAGGGTGACCTGTTTTCTTCACTCAGCAACATCACAGGGTATGTGGAGAGACATTGATCATCGTACCTGCGTAGCGTCATCACCGTTAGCAAGGTAAAGCACAAGAGACTCATCGGCTAGTTTGATCCTAGCAGCAATGCCATGACCGAGATTCAGCAAGCAGATCTTCCGTTGGTATACTGCACCCACTGGTACCACCCGTCGTTGTCGATGAACGTGAACGTGTCCGGAGGCATACCACCAACGATTCCCTGATTCTGTCAATGGTCTCATCGTCAATGTCTCTACCGAGTTCCCAAACAATCTCACTCACGACGGCGTGGACAGGGGCAACAGCATATGTACCGCTAGCAGCATTCATAATCTTCCATGCATTGTCGCTGATGCACGCAACGGGCTCAACCGTCCACTGAATGAGAGATGAAACAATTGAGTGGATGTATGTCTGCATTGATCATTTCTTACGAGCTGGTTCAAGTTCTGGGCATCTGTGTAGCCTTGAACCACGGTGCCCTGGGCACTCGACCCGCCGGCCAGATCCATATAGTTTTGGAAGCCAATGTTCTCTATCCTATAGCTTCCGGGAAGAATCGTCATTGTGGGCGTTGCCTTCTGAGTTGCGCGAGCCTATGCAGGGGGAGGGTGAGCTGATAATAGCGGATCCTCAGCCCCGTCTCACAACGCGGCTTTTGTACTCCCGAACCGCGGGTGAACCTGCAACTCACCTTGTCCGCCGACATATTTTTGAAGTTGTAGTATTTCCTCAAAACGGTTAGAATCTGACACCACGCATGGGCGCATATGCACTACGGATCTGGAACAACGCCTGGTGAGGTACCAATGAGGCTGAAGACATTCGATAGTGAGCGTATCCTTGAACTGCGAACTGAATGTGGACAGCTTCTATACGCAGTTCACATATACCGGAGATCTCACCGAGCACCTTCGTGGCCATGCGGGCGGATTACCATTCACTATTCACATATATCTGATAGCCGCATCCCATGACATGTATAAAACGTCGGTGGGTAGGGTCCAAGGCATTCAATGCATACATCTAGAAGTTGAAGTCCTTCGGTAGGTTCACAGGACAAGACCACGATGCATGTCCGAGAAATGAGACTGGAAGTCGGCTGTTGTTTTATGCCACATACCGACCTTGCCTGTACTGCCTAATGAGCTCACGATTCAGGGTCTGCTTGGAATCAGAAGAGATTCACCTGTCGAAGTTGCACCGCCTGATGGTAAGTGTCTTCGCCGCGTGGAGCCAAATTACCGACTGCGACCAAAGCTTTGTACTGACGCCACAAGACTTCCCAATCATACGGTGCACATGTGCTTATGGCGCCGAGGGAATGCTCAGGCAGCCGTATGACAGATAGACCCGTGGCTCGAACCACTGTATATTTGCTATCCCAATTGCGTTTGTAGCACTTTTCATAATAGCAGCGAAAGAGCCCATTTTGTAGGACACTACAACTCAAGACCGTACGCTGTGTTATCACAATCCACGCACACGCCTGTTGTCAGGAAAGCCTAGACTTATACACCAGCAGATTGACACTTATCGCGGGTAGTTGTTGCAAACCTCCTGCTCTAGCTGTAGACGGAGATTGGTACATACCGGCATTTGCGTATTCGGAATCGCGACGAGAACAGGCGCAGTGTAGCTATAGCTGGACCCAGTGACAGTTAGAGCGTTATTGTGCTTGAAAGAGACAACACGGGGGATGCCCAGATCTCGAAGATCTCGACGAGGAATTTGCAACGACTAAAAGGCAATGAAGCATACTTTTTGGTCCTCAATGGGCGTACCAGTGCCTGTCGCCACAAACCCGATAGTGAACAAACGAACCAAACATTTACTTCCGAATGCGTACGTTGAGCTGATACTGAGTCGCCATACTTCCGACACCTTGAACGCCAGACACCGGTCAAATAGGAGTTGAGCCTTGTGTCATTATATGCATGAGACAACTCGGGAATGTGCTCATAACACGAGAATTGCCCATCGATATGTCACAGCCCAGATTGTTCAAGTAGCAAATTCACAAAGGCTGGAAGACAAGAGAACGTTGGTGGAGGATAGCACTTAGTCCGAACGCCATGCACAAATTTTGCCTCATGATCGGATATGTTGCTGACCTCTTCGATATAACTGCCGTAGTATCAGTATCGCAACAGTAATACAACTTCAACGAGGAGGGTGTTGGAACTTGAGATTGTGGCGAGCGCATGCCACCATATTTGGCATTGTTTGTAGTACCTCGCAGACTTTGCGCGAGCCGTCCTGTATGTTCCTTACGCGTTTGACAGAGCTCAGACAAACGCGATATATCTTCGTTGATCATTCTCGCTTCGGGTCTCGGACGAACTTTAACAGAGGGATACAGAGGGAACCGAGGATCCTCACCGTCTTGACGAGCTTTGTTTGTGTTTCCAAGGTTGATACCCGTTGAGCCACAGCGCAATTGTTGCGCTACTAAAGCGAAACCGGGGGCTGCGACGTCGCCCTAGAGGCTCGTATTGTTCCTAGTCGCCATCGAAGGGAAGCCTTGAGTTGTTCGTATGCTGTCATAGTTCAGTGTAGGTTTATCCTAGAAAGCTAGAGGCACAGGCGTAATTCCGACGTTGAATATTTGCACGTCGACACGTTGAACAAACAGCCTGTAGGTTTGATGAGATGATGGCGGAGTAACGTCGGAGTGAGTCGACGCCATCAAACAGCGGCCCTCTTCGGTCACTCCTCATTATCAACGTTGAAGTGTTGACCGCCGCTGCCCCATCAGGGTCTCACTATTGGTTCGCAAACGGCTGGGATGTAATCCCCGATGGCACTTGATCTCCACGACTAAATGCTAAGCATGGCGTGATATACCTCCGTAGCCATCTGACATTGACTCGTCGTCAATCATAACGAACTTTCGCCTGATCTATATGGTTGTCGCCGGACTTTACTCTACCGGTATTGGAGAATCGCCTTGACCAGTGCTCTCTGCTCAGTAGACTGGATAGCACAAAGTGTCAATGCATCACACTCATGAACGCTTGACTGAGCGTCGCGCGTTCAAAGCAGTTCCGAAAACATGCTCAGTCTGCCCGTCACCTTCAGACATACTTACCATATTTTCAGCTTCCAGATTCACCCTTTGTAAGGCATATCACTTCCTGACCCTTAATCAAACATTCTTCTTCAATACTGGGATCGTGCACCATAGATCGTGCACCGAGATGTTACCGGAGCTCATCTCAAGCTAGGTTCTTTCATGACACACGCCAACGTTGCCTGCACAGGAAACATACTTACATCACAACCGTAGTTGCAGACGCATAGCTTCGTTGAATCGGCACACACAATGAGTTGAATGTACACGGTGCAACAACTGGGAACATTCGCTCTACCTTGCACCACGACCCTACCAAAACCCTCGTCCTGGACTGTTTACCAGGTGCAATCAGTTGTCACCAAACTTGGCAATGGCTTTCACGTCGACGGTTCCTTCCCCTTACGAATCAGAGCCTCGAGAATTGATACTAGACAGTGACTAGAGTCTGAAGACTCAGGGTTGATTGTCCTTGTGGTAGTTATAAGTCTTCTTATACTCCACGATGCCGCTGATGACATTAGTCCGGTCCGATCTGTGCATGTTCTCTGAGTCACTAGCACTGTGGCTGTGAAACACGAATGCCGACGGTCCTTAACATCTCGAATAGGGTACTTCGGGATTACAACTCCATTCTCACTTGAACAACATAGCAACAGTACGTTACAATGCAAGAGGTTACCCGTAGCATTTGTCCTCATCCTCGACATCTGCGGAGCAGACACACCCGCACTGCGAAGCTACGTCCAGGATCCTTTCGCCAGGCGCCTACTGAGGTTCGAAGTACCAGAGCTGCTGCTCGTTCGACGCGATACTGGTGGCGAGCACAAGCTACACAAATCTGTTAGCTTGACTCATGTAGACGACAGCACAACGCCTACATCGGTCCAGTCATTCCCATTAGGGAGGCTGACCGCCAGGTCGCTGTCCGTCAGAAGAATCCTATACAACGCATCAGTCGGGCGCATACTACTACACAATCCGCGTAGAACATACTGGTATTTGCCATTGGCGCCATATATCTTGAAGGTCTGTAGATTGTTGTCCGTGACAACTGCCTGACCCTGTGATACGATAAGCACAGCAGCCTGCCATCTGGGTACCGGGTCCAACACGCACAATCGAGGCGTCCGGAGCATCAAGATTTGTGGAGGTCCCGGCGCAGGTAAGAGTGTACGCGTCGCCCTCTTTGGTGACAGTCCACTGCGATCCAAATCTCTGTCAATGGCACTTACTATTCTCTGAGGAACGGGACTCACATATTGCGCCAGCGTCCCATCGTTGTGAAGTCCGCACACTTTGTTTCCAGGAGTAGAAGTATCTCCTGGAACGTCCATGAACTGGGTGGGGAAGGCGACATTCTTGATCAAGAATGTCCCGGACGGGGGACCAATAGGGAGATCAGATGTAGACATGAATGATAGTCGAGAGCTTGTCTGCGGAGGTGGCTTTCACAGTTGGTGCTAGCCTGGTCTGTGAAGGCTTTGTGGCCCTCCTTATATAATGTCTGGCCCCGAGCCTTCTAGCCGCTGAAATCGAAGACTGACCACTGCTCGCTCGCGCAAAGGGCGTGAGTCCGTTCAGGATAGTGCATGTAAGTTCATAGAAGCCCGGAAGCATACTTCCAGGTATCAGCGGCAGCGACACATTACCGCTACTTCCCAGAAGCCTCTAGACGTCCAAAAAGCTTGATTGATATAGGTATTTACTGCTCACTTGGAGACCTTTTGCTCTTGCATACCGCTCAAAAAAACAATAAGTTGTGATGCTTATATACGGAGCTTTTCCTCATGAGTAGCCAAGTCAAGTAAGAGATCCGTGAAAGGAGGAGTCATCGGTACGGGAAACTTGTCCGAACCACTGTATGATAAGCCCCGTGCTCGGTATTGGAGAGATCAACCGGAGTGATAGCGTCAATACCACACGGTCCACCTTCGAGTGGTCATCGAATCTGATTTATGAAATGTACTCCTTTGCAACGGAGTCTTCGCGGACTTGGAAGAGCTGGCGCCGCTCTTACACAACCCCGAAGTAGGGCAAGGCTCATCAATGAATCTCCGACAAGCCTCAGCGAAGGTGGACAAGTGCAGCGACGTTTGAAAAGCTCAGCGAAGTCTGGGAGACTCAGCGGTATCAGTGTGTACCTTCCATTTAGGCATGTCATCTTCATCGTGTGAGAGGTCATTAGCGTAAAGGAAGTAATGCAATAATGCAACATTCTAAACAGCCTTGAGCGGTTTGCGAAGTTACTGGATGTTCGACATGGATGCTGTTCGACGTACCAGACAGCCCGCGAGCTTCATAGAGCCCAGCATCCACTCCAGTATTAGCGAGATGGTAATGTGGCGGCGTAATGATTACCCTTGAGTCCTGCGCGACATATTCTTCAAACTGTTCGCAGCGGGAAGTCGCAACGTGCTGCCAGCGCTCTCGCTCTCTGTCCCTGTCCTCAGGCCACGCACGCGGCAGGGCAACTGCTGCTCATTGTGCTCCCCGGGTGGCGGCGAAGGGCCCGAGCCAAGCGACAGTGTCTCTAGCCTGAGTTCCAGCTGAAGAATTGATAGTGAGAAGTTTTTCGCAGGTCATATCACGCCGGCTGTTGCTTCAAGCTTCAATCATTGCGCAACGCCACCACTTCGGCGATGGAGAATGCACTCTAATACCAGAGTGGCTACGTACGATTTTGCCTTACACGTAGTTTATAGAATCCCTTGGTGGCTACTGTCATCGCTAGTGCTTCGGAAGGTCTTGTTTTGATTTGTAAATATAATTTGATCGTCAACACAGCGAACGTTATAATCCCCCAATGAGACAGTCATAAGTACAAGACGTTCGTGATTCTGAAATGCACAGATCGACATACGTTCAAGCGTCCACCACCACTCTGGCTACAGTATGGCCCTCTGCGGATCTCACAGCGCCAGTATCAGCCGGACCGAATGAATGTATGGCCTCAAGCAAGGAACGGGTCCCGTTTTCCAACGAGAGAGGCGTCAAGTCGACATTCGGGTCAGCCTTTTTGAATTTCTCCAATAGTGATCCTATGTCTGTCAACAAGTCCGCCGAAACTACGATTGGGTCCCATGTGACAGTCCAAGGTCAGATCCACCTTACTCTTCCGAATCGATAAGACAATAGTGATGACTTACGTGGACCAACTGCAGTGGCAGATATGTCGACCATGCCAGGAAACAGACTGACGACGGTGAATCCCTCGCTCTCCAGGAGGACCGCATATTTTGTCAACACCATGTGCGTCGCGGCTTTGGACGCGCTGTACGCCGCCATGACATCGATGCGCAGATCCCATGCGATATTACGCTCGCCTGCGATACTACTGATGACCACAATCTTCTTGGTGGTTCCTTGACGGAGCAAAGGGAGGAACGCATTGATGGAATGGGTGACACCCAGAGTGTTCACCTTGAACTGCCAAATTATGGTTTAAGGCTCAGATAGAAGATCACAGAGATACCACGGACGTATTCCAGGAAGTCTTCCTCGAGCTTCTCGTCGTCCTCACTGAATGGGTGGACGCAGCAGTCAGATAAGCTTCTGTAAGAGTGAAAGATGTTGCGGCATACTAGTCTGTCAGCGTTTTGAACATCGTCGTATATTCCATTCGTGCGGCACTATGAATGAGGACATCCAAGGAACCACCGGTGATTTCGGCTGCGCGAGTCGCGGCGGCCTTGCACATAATCAACGCCAGCACAAAAACACTGGTTGCAATAATATTACCTTCAGTGCTACATGATCCACAACGTCTGCCTGCAGGACATGCACATTGTTCCTTTTCGATTCCGTAACGAAGGCCGTGAGGTGCGTGGAGGTTGCAATGTTTCGCACAACGGCAAAGACAACATTGTCAGGGCTGGCAGCCTGATAATCGGGCGTCAGATTTTGGCCATCGGACTTCGATGACACAATTGGACAAACCAGTTGACGGACTAGCTCCAAGGCTATGCCCCGAGAAGCACCGATCACAGCGTAAGAGGGCATTGTAATGACCAAACTGGGTAGACTCTAGAAGTATGTGGGGAAGACGTGTGAGGCAAGAGACGGATAGCGCGTGATTTACTTGGTGGCATCTTACAGTAGTTATACTGCCACAGCCTTTGCTGAGTCTGAATGAGCACGGCTGCTATGCCGCGAAGACGCGCAAGTACTACACCAATTCTTGACGCATGTGTGCTGCTGCTGCGACTCGGAGATCATATTGTAGGACACACGTCTCGGCCTGTGTGCCGCAGACACGCGCACGCAGCGCTTGCGCCATGGTTTGATGAGTGCATTCTCCTGCGGGATTTGATGGTTCTCACTAAAGAGAGGTGGAGATACGGAACGTCTGGGTACGAAGATCCTTCTAAATTAAGCGCTTGTGTGGAGATCAAGGGCGCCGCGGAGTCTGAATCTGCCCGTCGGACAGTCGCGTCCCGCTTACCTTCACTCAGTGACCATGGCTTCATGCATTCAAGCAGTATGCTGTGTTCGAATCTCCACGCCAGCACGTTCACAAATTCATATACAAGAGACGTATGATGTACGCCAGAGAAGGATTCCGCAGCAATTGACAAACATTTTCACGGTGCATGCGGCATCGAACATTCCCTGTATCAAGTAACCACATTACGTTGTAGACACCACTCATCATCGAAGAAATAACGGACTTCGGTGTGGCTGTTCGATCTCTTACGGAACACAGTAAATGCAGTGTGTTGCTGTTCAAGCCACTGCACCGTATCTCCCGGGGGCTATGAGAAGACGAACATGGGCCAACGGTAAGGCATCCGAGATTGAACGTTGAGATGTTTGTTGAAGCTCTTGCTTCTCAGAAAGATAACCGAATGGGCGCCCGTAGAGGACAGCACCGTCTTGCCACCGATGTGGCTGGTTGCGACCTGCATTCAATTCCTAAGAAACGCGCCGTCTGACATAGAATGAATCATGCACCTTTCTCCGGCAGCGAAGGCAAGTCATACGACCACTTCATGTGGTCTGATATGATTGTGCGTGCGCCCATCTTGCTACCTTTCACCTGAGTTTGTTGTAACGTGCCTCCATTTTGCCTGCCGTCCCGCTTAAGACTTGTTCCTGCTTGTAGCATTCATCTATGCCCCCGTGTTGACAGAAGAAGCCTGGTATCTCATACTGGCAGGTATCAGTCATGGAGCTTTAGAATGCGCTGCAGGGTGAAGAGGAATCAAGCAGAGCTGCCATACGGGACTTCATACACCGCTACGCGCAGACTGTAAAGGCGTCGGCGGAGATTACAAGGGATGTACACAAGTTGTACATCCCTTGTTATTACCGCCACTACGTAGCGTATTCAACATACTCGTCCGCGCCATGCCAGACGCGAGCATCAATTATCTATGCGACCCAGTGCGCATTCGCGGTCGACGCGAGCGCAACGTTCTCCGAAAACCTCTCTCCGATACACCATGCGGAATGAGCTCTCCGAGTCATGCATCCCTCAGTGCTTAATTTCTACCTGCGACACGCTCATGTGGAGCATACGACACCAAGGTCGCGATTATCTCTCAGACGTACGACACTGCGGATGTTCGTTCGCGAGATTTCTAAGAGGCCTTTGCTTGCCTACTGAATGTTCCTGAAGTTAGATGACTGCTGGGACGCAGTAGAATAACGAGAAACATGTGGATAAACCCTGACTTCGGTGCGTTCCCCCACATGAGGGTCTGAACATTGTGAGGAACGTATCCTTATTGAATGAGGCACTAGAGCGCTTGTAAAAGCCAAGACGGTATTGTAAATTCCAATGCAAACGTACATTCGCCAAGGATCAGTATCAGAGCGCTCGAAATGATCCAAGTAGAAGCTTGCTCATGTGGCCATCTGACGCTGCGAACGCTAAGTCGCTTTGCCCTTACCTTTGGAAGGCTGCCCGTAGAAGTACCTCTTGCGGCCCAGACCTAAGAACCAGGCAAGCCTTTATAAAATAGCAATCAGATTTCTCGTTATCATCACATATGAATCTCGCTCTCACCTTCCTCCTAACAGTACAATCACAAAGGTGATGTTCCCGTGGGTCATCGAATTCCATGCGAGAGGGTTGTAACGCAGATCGGCTGGCAACCCGATCCACGACCATATCATGCTGTTCATTCAATTTCTTTCAATTAGCCATGCCTCCACGTTGATAACTTCGATGGACGAACTGAGTAACCTACAGCCGTGTTTCTGTCAGCATGTCTTCATTCAATGGTTGACAGAACACGTACATCGGCAATTGCCAACGCTGTGAAACTGGCGCCGATAATACGCTCTTGCGCAGCAGGATTGTTGGGCAGCGCGTCTCGCGCCGCGCGGAACACAAACGTCGAGATCAGTCCGAGCAGGAAGTAGCCTGAAAGCCAGCGTCAGCCCAGCGACAAGCCATGGTCCATAGTCTACATACAGTTACCGAGCTGATAGATAGCCATATTGGTGCGCGAGTCCATGAACCCAGCGGGAGGCACGGGCGTAGCATCGGGGATAAGTTCGTGGTGGAACCAGGTAGCACCAGGGAAAAGCCATATCATGATCGCAGGCAAGATGGTCGAAACTTGAGTCAACAAACGACTTTAACGAGATCCAAACGCAGGGACATTGATGGAACGTACTCGGTTCGATGTGGAGATACATGAGCTGGTACAGCCCCGGCAATGCAGGAAAGTCGCTCATCGTGTAGGTTGCTGTTTAGAATGCAAGAATGTAGTTTTGCCAGCGGTCGCAACAGACTCGTCGCCGTGAGAGCGGGAGTTATAGGAGATCATATCCCAGCTGTTCCCAGCCATCAGGGCTGTGCATGCGCTGTGATCAACCTTTGGGCGCCGCTGTGTCGAATTGGTCGAAGACAAGCGCGTGCTCCTTGTCGCTGCTCGATGTCGTGCTTCAACCTCTCACTTCGCCCGTACAGCCCGGGCGCAGATAGTCCAGGCTCCTCGGTCTTTGACCTACCAACACAACAAGACAGACCTGTAGAGCGACCAACCCCAGATCTTCAGACTACCGACCCCGGCCAGATTTCAAAGAATATCGAGCGAGAGGACGGTGGTCCTTCATTCCTGGTGATATCTGGCGGCACGGGCTGCAACTCGATATGCCCTGCCTTCGGGAACGCGTGTTATGTGCTGCCAGTGTCGGACGACGGAGGGTCGTCGAGCGAGATCATCCGTGTCCTGGGCGGACCGTCCATCGGTGAGACTATATGGCGGCGATGCAGCTGCGTCGGAATTGACTCCTGCGAACTCGCTTAGGCGATATACGGTCGCGTCTCGTACGGCTGATCCCACCAGCAGCGCCGTCGGCCCCCCTTGACTGCATTCGCAACCTCCTGGCATATCGGCTATCGGCAGACAGATCGGAACGCGAGGCTCGCGACGAATGGCGAGACATAGTGGAAGGTCGCAGCTCGCTCTGGTCTGGAATTCCAAATGACAGGAAGGAAATGATTCGAGGTTTGTCGTTTCCTATACCAGAAATACGAATCTTTCGAGACCTGCATCCAGGTTTTCTCGTACATTTTGAGAGCGAAGTTCTCAAGAGAGCACATAAGAATTTCTCGTTTGTCAACGGCAGGTGAGTGTGCTCTCATTAATTGAGGCGTGGGCTCTTCAATATGTCTAAGAGGTATAGCTATTCGGAAGCGTATAGCTTGTTGTCTGCATGCTTGCGAGCTGAGGGGACGTCTATGACGTCATTCTTCACGTTCAACATACTCTGGGCTAGTAATTTCAAGCCAGGGTGTTAAACACTGTGTATGAATCTAGGGTTGAATCCGGATTCGGCCCAGCTTTTATGATTTCTAGCGAGGCCCGACTTGGGCTTAAGCCTGGCCCTGCTAGCAACTTCGTGTTAATTGGCATTCATGGGTACACACTCAACATACTTACTGTCTCTACCCAGCATCGGCAACTATTTCCTCTCTGCGGCCCAAGCATTCTTCAGATCTTTGCCATCTGCCATCTTCCTCTTTTCGTCCATAACGAATAGCCAGGTCCGTACAACTCACGCCGGAATATTGCGATTGAAAACGAAAGGTGCCATGTGTCGCAGGCAAACATCCTCCCGGTGATAGTGACAAACCATACTGTCACGATCGCCGCCGAACTAGTCAGAGCCCCGTCTCTTGCGGTGCACGCATGATTGACATGACACGTGCGTTCTGGTTCCGTTTACAAGGAGAACGGCTGCCGCCTGGTCGGGCAATGCGAGATATCTCATCCAGTCAAGCAGCCACTGGGCATCAACATCATTGCACCTGAAGCAGAGCACGAGGACAATGCGGATACGGACGCTCTCGACGGGGTGATATCACCACAGCGGAACGTATTGTTCCAGTCTGAGGCTAAAGGAGAGTACGAACCTCTGGATGCGAGCATTGTCAGTGAGTCTTGGGCCATTCACGCGCGTTTCTGCGGTATACTGACCGGAGTCAAAGGGCTCTATTATATCAATGCATACGGCAGCGAAATCCATCCGTCCCCCAACCCGGACTACATAGCCAATTTGTCGTTGAATGATGTGCTCGTTTATTCGTGCGGGTCACTTTGGACGAGGTGAGTCACGCGTGCATTCAATCACAATTTCTAGTGACATTTGTCGGCCACCAGCATTATTCCGTGCCTTGCACTTAAAGGCGTTGCTAATGCCATTGCTCGATCACGGTCACTCAAAGCCAAAGTTCTCTTGTGTACGTGAGCTCATTTTGACCTCAACACATCGTCTCACCGGCATGCAGTGAATTCTCGCAACGATCGCGAGACCGACGGTTACACAGCGGTCGATTACATCACGTAGGCGCGACTCGCGTTCTCCCGTGTCTTCTGGCTAAAATGACGTTTATAGAACGATCGTCCGAACCCTAAACACTCCTTATCACTCCCAGACATACGGAGGCCTCGGCAGGGTTGAAACCACGTACCCGGTGTCTGCCTTCGTGACGCACCTCGTATACCTAAAAGGGACTTTGGTAGAAGTTGACGTTGCGCGGATCACGGCAAGTGTATATGCGCTGGCCGGCCGCTCCTGCATGCTGAATTTCGTTTAGGCCCTCGGCGTGAGATGTGTGCAAGTCGAGGGCAGCCTGGATAAGACCAATCAGCCTCAGTTTGACGCAGCCTGTGTACGGCAGGCAGTCGAAGGGATCATGGAGATGGACACACGACAGTGTTAAGCACTGGAACTCCCCTCTATCTCCGGAGCATGGTGTTATCCCGTGCTTGCTTTACTCATATCTTTGGGTGGGTGTCCGAGGGTTGTCGCGACTCTTGGTATGCTTATTGCCTGCAACGATGTGTATACGGGAGGATGTCATATGTCAATAAAGGACCTAGAACGTAATGCTGATGGGCAGCTGACCTGAGCTGTACCTGGTAACGCGGTGTAGACACTCGCTTATCTTCTAACCTTGTTTGTGCTGTATACATACTCGACTGCGAACAGTGTAACTCTGTCATGTCCTTTGGCGTCCGATGAATGGCGTAGCAGCATTCACCACGGGAACGGCGGTGTCGCCCCCACCGCCTTCCGATAGGCTGCATGGGGTCGAGGCGGAACAGGACCTAGGTGGGCCAAATAAGATGTCTGTCCACGATCCATTCTTATCTCCCACCGACAAACTTCCCATCTCCCACCCACGTTCAGGAAACGAGCTGCACCATGCACGAGATGAGCGGTTAGTGACCTCGCATTCGGACAGAGGCGTGCAGGCAACCAACGGCCAGCGCAGACACAAAAGTTCTCCTGCTCGCGTTGAGACCGAGACAGCAGTCGACGCGAACGACCACGCAGCAGCAGCCAAGATGCGCCCGAGGAATATGACCATCGAGCTCCCAGAGGACGCCATCGAGATCCTCTACGACCGCAAGCTCTCCATCGAGGACCACTCCCCCAAACCTTGCATAGTACCGGGCAACGCACTGCACCTCATCGACGACGACCCATCGCCCCGCTCGCAGACACCGTCTTCGGTGATCATCGTGTCTCACGAGGAGGGCACAGCACACGACCAGCCCAACACGGACGAGCGCAGCTCCTCGGAGCCGCCAGCGCGTCCCGGCCCCAGAGTGCGCTTTCGCTCACGAGTGCGTATTACGTCCGGCGTGCATCGCCATCGACACAGCGCGAGTACTCCTGGCGTGCCCAATGGCATTGTGCGGACACCGTTGGGTACGCCCTCGTCTGGTTCGTCGTCACCGTCGTCCTCCATTTCTGCGCCGCTCCGATACCATGCGGACGAGAACGCCGCGTGGGGGCCGCTCGGACGCCGTATCAACGCGTACGCGAACGGTGCACCACGGCAGAAGAGAGCGGTGTCCTCGCCGGCTGTCATTGGAGCGGGGGAGAACAGGGTCCGACAACTACCTAATGAGCGGACACCGCTGGTCCGATCTGCGAGACGACCTGGATACGTGAACACAGACGAGCTTGACGAGGCGAGGGAAGACGAGGAAGAGTACGAGGAGGAGCTGCGCGCTGCGGCGCTGAGGAGGGAGGAAGACGCAATGTTTGGCCCATGGCCTCGGAGATTGCTGAATCGACATGTGCGTAGCCTTCTCTCCCTGATATTCCGTAAGTTTGAACGGTCACTTGTCTAGTGGTGGTGGTGGCACCTGGAACCAATTGTGTGCTGTACATATTGCTCCGAGGACTCCGACTACGAGGAATGACTTATACCTCTCGCGCTCTCATTATATCCAGCTTTCTTCGCACTACTATCCGCTCTGCTCAATCGCCTCTGTAGTCTAGCATTCTGCCATGTATTGTGTACCTACGATACTATGTATACACTTGGTAGTTGTACTCGCTGCACTGTACAGGTTGTTGAAAACCGCCGTGTAGCTCTATGTTTGCCCCTCTACTCATAGGCTCACTGTTTGCCGTTAACCTGCCCTGACGCAGGCTTGACCATGGTTGGCGGGAGGGTGGTGATAGCGGGGAGAAGCGATGCCGTGGCCTTGCGCGCATTTTGGATGAGCAGCTGATCCATGACGACGAGACTGGCCATGGCCTCGACAATCGGTACTGCGCGGGGAACGACACACGGATCGTGACGGCCCCGAGCGGCGAGCGTACCCGGGGTGCCATCGTATTGAGCGGTCTCCTGCGCCTGTGAAATTGTCGCAGGCGACTTAAACCCGACTCTATAGATATATGTCAGAAGTTCGCTTCCATACTCCTGGTTGCACACAAGATCGAACCCACCTGAAGTAAATATCCTCCGCATTGGTGATACCGCCCTGTACCCCGCCACTCCAGTTCGTCTTCGTGCCCATGGAGCCGTCGGGCTTGACGAAGAACGCGTCATTGTGCCTGCTCCCGGGAGCCTCTGTCCCGCGGAAGCCCGAGCCGATCTCGAACGCCTTCGTTGCGGGAATAGAGAGCATCGCGTGCGCGAGCTTCGCCTCGAACTTGTCGAAGACCGGCTCACCAAGGCCCGCGGGCACCCCGCGGATGACGCAGGTGACAGTGCCACCGATAGAGTCAGACGCTTCCTTCGCGCGGATGATGCGCTAAGTAGGGTGTATCAATGAGCTCTGCATACTGCTGAAGAGGAGTACCTTAGGCAAGTACCTTCGTCATCCGCTCAGCGGTCTCTGTGTGCGGGCATCGTGTTGGATGGCTATCCACCTGCTCGCGGGTGACCGTCTGAAGTAGTTGCACGAACTCGGAGCTGAGAATGTCCTCAACAGAATCGTCGTCTTCAGAGGAAGCCTGAGAGCCAACCGAGGACGGTAGGTGTACTTTTCCCACAGACGAAACAAAAGCGACGATCTCAATGCCGTGAACGAGCTTGAGGTATCGCTCTGCAATGGCTCCCGCAGCGACTCTGCCTATGGGTCCCATGGGTCAGTCATATACAATCGCACAGCATCGACGATGCTACCACTCACCGATCGTCTCGCGGGCACTGCTTCGCCCGCCGCCACTGCTCGCCTTGACGCCATACTTCTCAAGGTAGGTCCAGTCGGCATGACTGGGTCTGGGATACAAGTCGGTCTGGTGCAGCAGTTAGATTGAGAGTCTTGAGGATCTGAACAGCAGATGCAAGCTGACCTCAGAGTAGTCGTGCGGTCTCTGGTCCTCGTTGCGGACTAGAAGGCCTATAGGCGTACCGAGCGTAATCCCGTGCTCAATGCCGGACTGTAGCTGGACGAGATCCTTTTCGTCTCGCTGTGAACGAACACTTATTCGTAAGCGTCTGAGCACCTGCGACGAAACTGGACGTACCGGAGTGGTCAAGTTGCTCTGGCCTGGTCTCCGTCGGCTGAGCTGGGTTTGCACATCCTGTGGCTCAAGCGGAAGGCCCTTCATC
This sequence comes from Postia placenta MAD-698-R-SB12, assembly GCF_002117355.1. Taxonomy (NCBI): domain Eukaryota; kingdom Fungi; phylum Basidiomycota; class Agaricomycetes; order Polyporales; family Adustoporiaceae; genus Rhodonia; species Rhodonia placenta. The sequence goes on along the minus strand of NW_020169832.1, from coordinate 3,602,542 downwards.
GACGTCAGCGTACTATCAACATATAAGTGAAGTGTCTTCAACGTACAGGAGGGCAGCCATCGACAATTGCACCAACAGAAGCGCAGTGAGACTCCCCGTAGGTAGTCACTCGGAAGAGGGTGCCAAAAGTAGACATTGTGGGGGTTGATACGCGGATGGTCCTATACAGCCCGAGTTTTATTCGTGAGGACCTGAGGTGAGAGCAGACCGGAGTCGATACAGGCGCACGTACTCGGTGCCTTCGCGAAGACGATCCCGGAGATACAACGATGACTTTCAGCGCCAGGAGGCGTCAGTAATGTTGGTTATGTGGGACCTGAGACGGTCCGTCCGATAGCTCGGAAGTCTGGAAGACAAAGTCTGTGAGTACTCACACAGCACCCACACAGGAGGTGGGCGCGCCTGTGAATGCGCCGAAGCAGGTCGGGACGCGTACAAGGCGGTGTCGATCCGTGTCCTTCTTTTTTTTTCAGAGCCTACTCGGACGATAGACAGACCCTCGAACGAACGGAGGGCAGGCAGCACGGTAAGTAGTGAATATGATCCATTGCAACCTCATCAATTTCGTCGAGACAGAAAGTGACTCGGCTAACTCAACATAGATTAGATTAGATGCTCATGTCTATAGAGGTACGTATTATCTACCGTTGATTTCAAGCTTGTCCTTGTCATTCACCACCTATGGCAGAATCCCATACATCAGAGTCTCTAGAAGACACCGCACTCTCGAGGCCATCTACTCCTGAATCTGTTTGGAGGTTGAAGTCACTTCTGCAACAATTATTACGAGTAACGATCCTCGATGGTCGGATCTTCCTAGGCACATTTGTCGGGACAGACCAACAGCTGAATATTTTACTGGTGAACTCCGAGGAATATCGCATTGGGCCAGAGTCGGTTGATGGAGACCCGAATGGACGCTTCGTCGGGCAGCTGATGGTGCCCTGGAGGCTGATCAAGACAGTCGAGGCGTCGACGAACGCTGGGGGAGCTTTGCGTAGAGTTGTTGACGGATACGACGACGACAGTATGTACGCGTGAAGGGGAAAGACGCAAGAGGTAAGCTCCGTATCCCTAAATTGTCTACATTCTGTAGTGACATCTGTTTACCACCAGCACAATTGTGAAAATCAAGGCTTTCGCAGTGGGCACGTCCCGCTACTGCGACTTAAACCCATCCGATTGCACAGATGACCATAAATCATCAGCTGCATGTTAAGATGGGGCGACCAATACACATACCCAGCCGCTGATCGAGACGTCTGTACAATCTATGACATCGAGAAATGGTTTCTTGCGCCCGATACAATCATACTCGGCGCACAGCTTACAAATCTGTATGGAAGTGAAGCTGGATGGTGAGTTCGTAGAGTGAATACTATCTTCTATCAGGTCTGAACGTTGAACATGTATGTATCGATGAAGGTTTGCGAAGAGAATGCCGATGTGCTTCGCGACACTTGTAGCTCAAGTTTGACTGTGGGGTATGACTCGTCGACCCTTGTACGCATGTTGAGTCGGATTCCCGTCGCATCTTATTCGCAAGCGAGTTTCTCTTGCTTGCTTCTACGGACACGTTCCTTGACGATGGGAGTGTACTTTGCATTCGAAAAGTGAATTCTGCACTCGTACCAAAACTGTGGACTTAGTGGCCCGATATGAGATGGCTGTTTCAGCATAGGTGATGTTATTGTCTGGCTTGCCATTAGTGTTCCGCGATGAACCTGAGAATAGTGATTGACATCCATCAAAGCACGACGGTGGGATCTTGATGGTCGATCATCAGTGTTGAGTGGCATCTCGCCGCGGTGAAATGTTTGAGAGAACTGCTGCATAGCCTCCGTTTCCGCCGACCTATAATGCATGCGCTCTGATCTTCAGCACACTGTTCAATTTCCGGCGATCTCTGCTCGATGTCTTTCGTTACAACGAAGTCGAGCGTTGCTATCCATTACCCTCATGCCTCGAAGCCTGGATTGAAGCTTGTTTCGAAACGGTACAGCTTAGCCCACAAGCGCTCCAGCGCTGGACTCACGCTCATATTTGCCCACTGTACAGGCGCTCGTACGTATAGTGCATCCGTGATTCATCACCGTTGATGCTGAGGCTGCTCTACAATCCGTGATCAGACAAAGAACTATGGGAGCCTGTCATCGAGAATTTACTTCAGCGAGAAGATAATACGTCTCTCGCGGTCCGTGAGGCCTGGTCAATCGACTGGCAGAGTCACGGAGAGGCCGCCGAGTTAAATGAACACGTCCTCGGGACCGACGCGGATGGCCTATGTACGTCTACCAAATTTCTACTAGGCACTCTGGATAGCAATGGTTGTAACATTCTTTCTTTCAAGCTGTGCAGGAATGGGCAACAGGAATACAAGGGCTAATCAATTCCAAGCTGCTTGCCGGGCATCGGCTCGTCTGCATTGGCCATTCTGCAGGAGCAACCGCGATGTGGGTGAAACAGCCATAAGAATTCCCTGAAGGCGTGCTTACCAATAAATCGTACTACCAGGTTACTTGCCGTCGCCGCTCTACCCCAAGCTGATACTCGTATCAAAGGCATCGTTCTACTTGAACCGTCTCTCATTACGCGCGATGAATTCCACAAGCACCTCCGCGAGCGCACGGCCGCGCTCGATTTCATGCAGAAGGCGGTCGCTGGACGGCGAGCGGAGTGGAATACCAGAGAGGATGCGATGCAGTATTTCAAGAAGCGCATGCCATGGAAGATCTGGGACCCTCGCGTTCTCAATCTCTTTGTCGTCAGTGAAGAATACTATTGCCCTGAACGCTCACTAATATAACAGAGCAGACCTATGGCCTCAGAGATGTGCCCGCCAAGGATCAAGAATGCACCAGGAAAGTCACATTGAGATGCACCAATCTTCAAGAGCAAAAGGCCTTTCTAGAGACAGAACCTCATTTCCGAGCTGTCGAAATTCTGACCACGTTGACGATCCCAGTCCACTGCATCTTGGGCGACCGCGAAGATATAGTGTACGGTTTACGGCGAGCTACATCAGATTGGACGTAGTAACAGTCGTCTCCCGCAGGCCCAAGTACTCACACGACTCCATTTTGAACGTCCACAATATGGCTTCTGTGCAACGCGTACCCCAAGCTGGGCACTTCGTACGTCACTTTCCTGTCCCATACATGTAGAATGGCCGTTTACGAGGGCGGCCAGGCATTGCAAGAAAATCCTGATGGTGTAGCGACTTGTATCGGCAACGTCCTCAATGCACTCGACGCGCCACAGTCGAGACTATAGATGTATGGACTTGGCATATAGACGACGTCTCTCTACGTCATCTTGGTAGCCCCGTAGGAGTACTGCACTGAATATCGCGCACACAAGTCTGCATAAGGATATACGCTGCGCTATTCTACTCTACAGGTCCTTCTATATTACTCAGATATACATGGTCGCTCGTGGATTGAAACCCGACGATTGAGTTCGCAATTAGACTGTTAACTGTCTGGCCTTCTCATCACCTTAGCTCATTAGCCGAAAAGGCGATTCCATAGTTCCATTCCGGCTCGTTTGCGTTCGTCCGCAGCACCACCATTCCCGAGCACGGACTTGTTCTCGATGGCACGTCTGCTGAGGTAGGGCATAACCTAGAGATTAATCGTTGAGCCACAAGACACGGCAGTGAACCGAGATCAGGCTCACCTCTGCAAGGCGCCCATACGGAATGTACTTGATAACGAACGGTGATGTGCATCGAGTCCGATCCACAAGGGAGTTGGTCAGAGCATCACTCATTCCTGTTGCAGGTGTTCGTATAGAACAGCAGTTGAGGATCTGGGACGACGTCGCTCACGGATGGACACGTACCGTACAGTTGCCCGATCGCAACGCGTTCCGTAACATCTTCAGGCATCCACAGCGCACCATCCTCATCGGCACGTGCCATCCCGAGCATGCGCAGCTGCTCCAGGATCATGTCGCAGCTCTCCCAGTTGTGCGTCCCGAATAGCACACCCACGCTAGGCGTCGCGCCGGTGCGCGACCGGCCAATGTCCGCACGAATCTGCGCGAGCACCAACGCCGCGCAGGTGTTGTAGCACGCATCTGTCTCAGGCTTCGTCGCCCAAACTGGCGGTGCGGGATCAGGGGAGATTGACAGCGCGTTCGGAGCCCCGCGCACGGCGTGCGAATCGAGCTCATGCGGGTGGTACGCGCCCCGTACGAGCTTCACGCCGAGCGAATAACCGTCTGCACGTGCCGCCTCGAGGCTCTGGCGAAGGTATTCTGGTGTGCTGTAGAAGTGGTCAGACGTGGGGGTACAAAGACACAGTGGTTGTGTTGCAGGCTGACCGACGGAGGTATGCTTGGTAAGTCTGGTATACGAGGGGCTGAACCGTGGAAGTGTCTGAACTAGAAGACGAGCGGAACCACGATGATGAACGAGACTGGAGTTTGTTGAACTCGTGCTGCAGCGACAGGGCAAACGCGTCGATTGCAGGCTGATTGGGGCGTGAGACATGATGTATCCGAGGTGCACAAGAGTATGATCCATACCTGGTACCAACTTACAGTGCGTGTCAGTTATGTGAGTGCATTAGGGTATCAGAGAAGACGGCGACCGACCTATGCTCCGCATCGATGATAATTCTGACACCGCGTTCTTTCGCTCTTTGACAAATAGCGCGAAGATCGTCCCTCAGCTCGCGAAGATCCGCAACATCCGTCTCTGTCAGCGGGCTACCGGATGCCGGGTATGCAGACAGAACACCGAAATCCGAAACCAGGGGTCGACCGGGAAAGGGGACGGGCGGAGACACGGACGGACGTGTCGAGAGAAGAAATTTCGAGAAATTGGTGAGAGTCTGTGCGTGAGGCAGCATGGCGGTCTGTGGTAAAGCTCAGAAACTTGACCTATGACAGACAAGCAGGCAGACAACACACCAGCTTGATCGCTACCCACGTCTTGCGCCCGCGCAGGTCGCGCCCGCCACCAAGCGAGTGCTTGTCCTCAAAGTCGGCTGCCACGTCAATGCAGTGCAGGGTTTCTGCAACGATCTGCTTATGCACAGATTGCTTCACTGATCCCTTTGCCTTGCCCGCGGCCTCCCCCTCGTCGACTTCGACACTGTACGCGAACAGACAACCTTTGTTCTCAGCGCGCAACTGCTCGAGAAGCGGCACCGCATCCTCAGCAGTGTCACCGCCAACAAACTAGACGCTATTGGTATCAACCGGGTCGGAAACCAATGACGATGACATACCTGATCAAAGAAAGTGACGCGCACGATGGCCTCTGTGATCTGCTTCAGACCTGGGATTGCAGAGACTGTAGACAGAATTGCAGGCGACCAGTCGACCAAGGCTGGAATTGAACACAGTGAATATACCACATATGACCTCAAGAGCGCAGACAGGGGTGTCGATGGTCTTTCCGACTGCGTCTTGTATTCGAGGTGTTCTGCATCGGCATGGATGGTGCTCAGAGCATTCACGAGTAGAACAGAAGTCGTCAGTGCAGCCCCAGTCGTCAGTCCGATGCGGGCCAGACCCCAGGTCTTCCGAGCTGAAGCAGAACGAGATGACACAATAGTTCGTACCGGGTAGGATACAATGGGTTTGGCGTGTCGCCCGCAGACAAATCTGAGGAACATGGTGGGCGGTACCCAAGTCACCTCAATGCTATCCACTGAGACTTATCTACCCCCTGTGGTCGTATCGATTGCATGGAAGGTGGCAGGATGTTCGCCTCGACGGCGCGCGGACAGGAACGCGGCCGGAATCAGCGGAAGAGCCGGCCGCCTGCCTTTTAGGTACATCAATGTGACAGGAGTAGCCTGACCGTGACTGAGCGCGTCCGACGCGTGTATACGCGCTCAGTCGCGGTGAGGTGCGCCTCTTCTTTGCAGCAATGCCGGCCCCGCATATAATCGCAGTAACGGCGATTGTGTAGCGAGGGACGGAAAAATACCATCGACTCACAGCCAGCGGCCCGTTATCCATTCACTGAAACCCTCTGTAGAATTTTGGCACTGACAACCTTGCATCCCTTGGGGCCTTGGGAGAAACCCTGTGTGGCTGAGTGCAGAAGCATCCACGACGTATCCTGGCAGTGACTCTCTAACTGGAAGATCGCCCGCGCGCTATCATGGGTTGCTTGCATATATTGACCGAATTGCGAAACAGCTTTCGAATTATAGCAGCCCAATGACAAAGAATTTAACATGGCGATTTGTGAGAGTCTGAGTGAGTGGGAGGAGGTAAGAGCGGGGTGGTCCATCTGGAGAGAAGTTTATGTGTGCAGCAGGAATGAGAACTTACTCAGCAGCAGAAATGGCTTACGTAATAATATGCCTTTCTTGAGAACACCTTCAAGGCCGCTTGTAGTCGCCCTGCACTATGGCAAAACGCAAAACACAAGTTGATGATGCAGGCTCTGACAACGATGACGCCAGCGAGCGCGTATGTTCCCCCTCACATAGGCGTACGGCGCAGCTCACCTACTGGACTCAGTAGAGTCTCATCGACGTCGATTTTGACTTTTTCGACCCACACCCGGACGTAGACTATCTCGCCCTCAAAAGGCTCGCCGCTCAGCTCTTCCAGGTGGATGCGGAACTCCTGCACACTCATGATCTTGCAGACTTGATCTTGTCCCAACCGCTGGTGGGTACCACCGTGAAGTGCGATGGGCGGGAGAGCGACCCATATGCTGTCCTGACGGCATTGAACATGCATGTCCACCAAGTACGTTAATTTACAACTGGGCTGCATACATTTGATCCGAAGCTCTCGCCAGAATCACCCTTCTATTAAAGCCCTGACAGAGTACGTCCTCGCCAAGTCGTCTCGCGATGCATCCTTCCACTCCACGCTTCAAAATCTCCTTGGTCCGGCGGGCCTTGCCTCACAAAATCACGTTGGGTATGTCTTCTCCGAGCGGCTCATCAACATGCCCGTGCAAGTCGTCCCCCATATGTACCGCATGCTAGCAGATGAGATACAGTGGGCCCTCGATGACGTGAGCAACGTTGCTCTCGTAAATGCATGCACACCAGGTTTACATTTCTGCGCACAGAACGAACCATACAACTTCACACACTTCCTTATCATTTCACGGATATACCGGCTTTCCGCAGAGGAAGAGGCGGAGCTGCAGGGTCCCGCACCGCGGACAAAACGGCTGAAGCAAGCAGCGGCCCAGGCGTCTCAAAGTTCTGCAGGCGGTGTTTACCCCTTCCACCCCGAGGATGAAGTAATCCAAAAGGTGTGTTATGCTATCTCTATTTTGCTGATGCTCTGGGACAAACCACGCTATTGCGCAGATTGCATTGAACTCGCTGGACTTCGAGTTTACGCGGGCGCAACCACGAGAGGAGGGCTCGTTCGGTCTGGATATGGGTGGGCGCATGATGCTTGTGTCCGCTGCACGCCTCCGTGAGCTAGTGGCCAAGTTGAACGAGGCGTATTCACCTTCATCATGACATACAAACCCTAAGCGACAGCTGTACCTGCCTTCGATAGGTTTATCCGCTCATACTTGTCTACATGAGTACCGCACTTTGTCGACAGGTCTCAGATTTCACGGGTACAAACTGAACGGCGTGATAGTTTGTTGCCGCCTTGATTGATATATACAAATGGTTTTCGGAGGCTTGGTCATATTGGCTGCCATACACCTGTAAATATCCCAGTCAAGGCGAGGAAGACAAAAATGCCAGGACATGTTTACGGAAAGGATGCCTGGTGGCCCTAGCGCTTCGTGCCTGAGATAAAAATGTTTGATCGATCTAGATTTGCCCCGTGCCTTCGACGAGCTTGCCACATGAGCATTAATAACTTTGAGTTCTACTGCTAAGCTATTGGATCTCTAGAGTCACGAAAGTATAAAAATGACGCTACACCTTGAAGCTGAGGCACTGTATGCTCGAGCACAAAGGGATGCTCCCCAAGCGAGGTTTGTCCTTGTTTTGCGGCATTCGTTCTGCATCGAACTGAACAATTCGCACATGACTACTAGTCATGCCATGGCAAGTACCCTGACAAATCGATCTCTGGGCATGTCTGACCGCTCACATAGCTTCGTGCCGTCGAAAATATCCTTCTATCCACTCTTATAGCCATCCGCGATGCCATAAACCTATCCCGTCCGGTAAACCGTCTACCAGCGGAAGTGCTACTCCAGATATTCGACAACGTAACCGTACCTTCTTCCTCACGCAACGACACTACCCACCAAAGCCTCGTATGGCCAGCACTATTTGACTTCAGGGAGCCGAAGCGTGTAGTGCCCCTCACCCACGTCTGTCGTCGCTGGCGTCAAATCGCTCTTGCAAGTCCCATGTTATGGACAACCGTCGATGAGCGGTCCAATATAGACATCGCGGCTACTCATCTGGCGCGCTCTGAGAGCGCACCCCTTAAAGTCTTAGTCCGCTCCTTCACGAAGCCTGTCGCCAGAACCATCTACTCCACGTCTGCATCCCGCATTCGGAGGTTGTATCACCGGTCGAATTACGGCACGATTGTCCATTCTTTCCTAGGGTTTCCCGCGAATGAGCTAGAAGCGATCGCGCTGGAAGTCAGAACCAGCATGGGAACGCTCTCGAGCTATGTGGCCGAACCACTCCTCTTCGAAGGAAAGGCACCACGGCTCAAAGTGCTCGTACTTCACAAGATCCCATGGCTCCCTGCGAACCGCTTAGAGAACCTGACGCACCTCTCTATCAATGAAAACACCTTCAGCTTGAATGGGTGGCTCAAGTTTCTATCGGGCGCTCCTAAACTGCAAGAAATAATTCTGCGGTCGCTGAGAGTCACCCAAAAAGAGGAACCCGACGACAGTAATCGAGTGGCTCTGAATAACCTGCGTCGTCTCGCAATAGGAAACATGGATGGATCTGCCGCTTCTTGCCTCATTTCCCATCTCATCTTACCACCCAGCCTGGCACTGTATCTGTTCAGCATCGACACAGAGCTCAGGACAGACATAGCGTTCATGCGCACGCTACCTCGCCTTCCCTTCATGGACGACATCTCCCAGCTGAGCCTGACCGTCAAAACCGGGCCGGGAATGGTCATGTTCACCGTGATTGTTGCAGGCGCATCGTCTGCGCTTCGTATCGACTGGAGTAGACGACTGTACTCGGATGCCGTCTACCAGCTCCGCGCAGAGTGGGTGCGAACGCTTCTCAGCATCCTGGATATGTCAAAGGTCCAGGAGTTCTGGATTGACGGGCCGCATAGCATCGCAGATAGCATTGAAACCCTCCTGGTCGCCATGCCTTCACTCAAAACGATTGTCTTACGCTCTTATGACGTCCTGTCGCGTGTATACCAGGTCCTGATGCCGCCGCGGCCTCACTGCCCCAACCTCGCAACGCTACAGCTTCTGTCACCCCAGACATTGTCCATTGATGATTTGGGCGTGTTTGCACGTAACTTAATGCGCCCTTTAGATCTCCTTGTCATCAACGAGGCAGCACTGCGCTTGACGGGGCAGCATGCTAGGGATGAGACGTTGCAGAATTTTCCGGCCACACGTGTTGAAGTATGCGATCAGAGAAGCGCGACAAAGTGCATGGTGCTACCTGCGGTCTGGACCAACGGTACACCTGCGCATGGTTTTTGGGAGGAGGATCCTCGTATTGTTCACGGATTCACGTCAGCGCCTCTATATCTTCCACATTAGCATACCTAGCGACATTGTACTATTCGATGAGCTTTGGAAAACGTACCAGCAGCGTAACGCACTTGCATCGACCTGCATCTACCCATTCGTCGACCTATTTATTCACATCGTCGTATTTTCGTCATAGAATGGAGTTGGTATCACATGCTCGATGTGTCGCGACGCGTCTCAGGAGCCTGGACGACGCTCTAGCTTGTGCATGAACGCGAGACCCTCGCGAGACGCGTCTGAATGGTTGCACGTGACCTGTGGCGGGACTCAGGCTTGGGCGGGACAAGGCTCGATTGTCTCGACAATTCCTTCCCCCATTGGAGTTTGCTATCTTTCTCTTCTCTCTTCCTACGCAAATCACCCAACATGACGAAGACATACATCATGAACGGTCTCGTTGAGAAGGTGCGCAAGCCCGCGTTGTGTTGTAGGAGGCAAGGCTAAAGATGGCACAGATGCAATCGTCCGACCAGGACTTTCGGTCGGTGCAGCAACGGATTAACTGATCCGGGACGCGTTTTAACATCCGCTTTGCAGGTATATGGGCTTGAACGATCTCTTGGTTGCTGTGAAGGAGGATCCTAATAGTCTCTTGGGTGATGAAGCGGTGGAGAACAAAGTGCTCCGCCAGGTGCTCCAGCTCGTGCAAGACAAGATCTCAGAAGTCAAGAATCAGGCTGTCAAATGGTAAGGGCGTTAGGCTTTTCCTAGTCTGCGCGCTCTCACTCCGTGTTTAGTCTAGGGCAACTCATCAAAATCATACGCGAGAACCAGATGGAGTATGTTGTGGATCGCTTGATTGACTTCTCGTCAGGCAAGGACGAAGAGCTGCGGGATATCTCAGGACTAGGTAAGCCGTAGCAATTTTGCTTAGCTCGAGCTAACGCTAACGCGCGCTCGTAAGCCTTGAAGACGATCACGGCTGAGCTACCGCCCGGGGGCAAGATTGCCGCGAAAGCCTGCGAAAAGCTCACGCCGAAATTGCTTGAACAGTTATCGAATGTACGTCCACCTTCAGTTACGCATATGAATGAAAGCACTCACCGGTCACTGACAGTCGGCTACGCCTCCCGACACCCTCCTCGAGACACTTTCAATTCTGTCCATTCTTATCACCCGTTTCCCGGCGTACGTCGCGAACCCTGACCTACAACCCCAGCCCTTGCAGGTTCTGACCCCGATGCTTTCGCATCCCCGTCCCGCTGTACGTAAACGCGCGATCACGACTCTCGCGCAGTTTCTTCCTACCACACGCGCTGTATTGTTCTCTGAGCTGCTCTCTGGGAGCGTCATACCCGGACTGGGTCCCTCTGCTAATGTCGATAATCAAAGAACGACTGTACAGCTCGTTGCTGCCATCGCACGCCATACGCCACACCAGATTGGGCCCGAGCTGAACAGTATAGTTCCGAGTATCGTCAAAGCGGTGCAACGCGAAGACGAGGAGCTGCAAGAAAGCTGTCTACAGGTATACTTGGGTTGGCATACTACGTCGTCGCGTGGCTGATGCGCGCCACAGGCTTTGGAAGCACTCGTACTGCGATGTCCAACGGAAGTGACACCTTTCCTTTCGTCTATTGTTTCGGTTGGATGTCAATTTATAAAGTACGACCCTGTAAGTATCACCTTATGCTCGCAAAATAAACTGTGCTTACTCTGGCTAGAATTATGCAGGGGATGCAGATGACGAGGATGAGGAAATGGCTGACGAAGACGATGATGATGAGGCAGAACTCGGTGACGAGTAAGTTTGCTATTTGTTATATAGGATTACCACTGATGATAGATTCATAGGTACTCTGACGACGAAGATACATCATACAAGATCCGTCGCTCGGCGACCAAGTTGCTTGATGCCGTTGTAGAGACGCGTCCTGAACTTCTCATCACTATCTACAAAGACGTGTCGCCAGTGCTTATCTCCCGCTTTGGGGACCGCGAAGAAACCGTGCGGGTGGAAGTGTGGGCTACGTACGCGAGCCTCCTCAAACAGACTGGGGTATACGGTGGCGTTGCATATGTAAAAGAGCAAGATCACATCATCGGCGGAAAGCGAAAACGTGGTGAAGGCATGGATGTTGAAGAAACACCATACACCTTACTCAGATCGCAGGTGCCCGCGCTCGCAAAGTCTCTTCTGAACCAGCTGAAATCACCGAAGACATCGCCTACTACACTGCAAGCCGGCTTCTCACTCTTGCACACCCTCCTGGATGTCCTGCCGGGGTCACTCACCAATTTCTCGCCGCAGATCATTACCACAACCAGGACTGTACTTTTGCAGTCGTCGAAGACAAGTGCATCGACTCTACATATTACATGCTTGTCATTTGTCGCATCATTTTTTTCAAGTCATCCCCCTCCTACGTTCGCGAGCTCGTTGGACAGCATAACCCCCATCCTACTCAAGTCGTTGGGAGAGAAGCACCCACGAATCGCGTCGGAGTCTTTCCGCGTTTTCTCTGCCCTGCTGAATGCTATGAAGCCTGTGAAAGGTGGAGACTGGGTCGATCCTGTATACAACGAAGCAGTGCAGAGACTCGGCAACCACGACACGGATGCGGAGGTAAGGGTGTGCGCGGAGGTCTGCATCGGAGACTTGTGGGTGTCTGCCACGGATGTCATGAAGGGAAAGAACAGGAAAGAGTGGGATGCCATGTGCAGGACCACGGGCCGGACAGATGGCGCCGTCCAGGTTGTTACGCGTGTCGCAAGCGAGGTCGAGATCGACGACAACTGGGTGAATGGTTGCATACAGTGGTTGCTGATGCTCCTCAAGAAAAGCGGGAGGGCTGGAAAGAGCCATATGTTCGACTGTCTGCAGGCACTATTGAGAAGGTATTCATTCTCACATCTCGGGCTCGGCCATGGTCGCTGATATCAATGTAGGTACAAGTCTGGGATCCCAGCTGATCTCCCATCCAACCTCGTTTCTCTCCTCAAGACATACATTACGACGGCGGACATCTCGCTCATGTCCCTGGCGCTTAGCGTCGTCGCGTTGCTGCTTGAGTTGTCTCCAAAGGCCACGTATCCAGAGGTCGAAAGTGTATTGTTGACGGATATCTACGATGTTGCTCATTCGCCCCTCGTGGCTGGGGCTGCCTTCGACTCGATCCTAGCGTTCTTCGCAGCTCTAGTCGAAGCGGACATGGAAGTTGCAACGCACGTCGTGCCCAACTTGGCTATCGCTGTGGAGAAGGCTCCCAAGGCAGAAGCATCACAAGGGAACGTGGCGAGATGTATCGGCCAAGTCGTCAAGGCTCAGCGTGGTGTGGCTGCCGGTACTGTTGCGGAATTCTCGAAGCATCTCAAGGTGAGTAAGTGCACCGTAAGGAGATCAAATTCTCATCCTTTCCATAAGCCCTCCTCCAAGGCCAGAACGTCACAAATCGTCCTCAGCCTCCTTGTGATGGGCGAGGTCGGTCGATTCATGTCAGTACTTACAGCACTGTATATTTTTCGAGGCAACTCAAGTCGTTGCGCAGTGATATGTCCTTGCAAGAGAATGTCTTCTCTCACGTCATTGAAAAATTTGCCTCCGAGCAAGAGGAGATTCGGACAGCTGCTGCCTTCGCCGCTGGTGAGTATTATGTTTGACGACTCATGCGAGTCAAAATCCGATAACCGCATCAGGTAATATTGCTGTTGGAAACCTCCATCACTTCTTACCCGTCATTGTCAAGATGGTTGAGAATGACGCTGAGAAGCGGCTGCTGTCACTCCATGCCTTAAAAGAGGTAGGTTAACCTAACTTCGAATTGATTGCGGCGTGACGTTTATTCCTGCAGGTCGTTACCCACTGTTCGCACGGACAGCTGGAAACCGTAGCGGACCTTCTATGGGTTCCGCTGTTTGAGCATTCTGATAATACGGAGGAGACCACCCGCAATGTTGCGGCAGCATGCCTCGGCAAGCTGACAACTACTCATCCCTCTCTATACCTGCCACAGCTACATGTGAGCATCCTACTGCTTTAAAAGTAATGCATTACTTACCGTCACATCAGGATCGTATCCGGGACGCGAAACCGGCATCAAGAGCAACCGTTATCTCGGCCTTGCGATACACCTTCACGGAGGCTTCGGCTGAGTTCGATGTGTTGCTGAATTCCGTACTCATGGATTTCCTTGCTTTGGTTGCTGACTCGGACCTGGTGGGGTTCTCTTCATATTGCTGTAGTATTGCAACTGATGGTAATGTCACTACAGACGGTTCGTCGGCTGGCGTTGTCAGCACTCAACTCTGCCGCTCGTCTGAAGCCCCATCTCATCCGCGATCAGCTCCAGTTCATTCTACCCAATCTGTACAAGGAGACGGTCGTCAACCCTGATCTCATCCGCACTGTGCAGATGGGCCCCTGGAAGCACAAAGTGGACGACGGTCTCGAGGCACGTAAAACAGCATATGAGACGCTGTACACGCTGGTCAGTAACTTTTGCGGTTGTGTGGTTTCCTTTCGCTTATCATTGCTGTACTAGCTGGACACATGCCTCGCAAAGATTGATCTTCATGAATTTTTAGGCCGTGTACTTGCAGGCCAGTCTGATGAATCCGACGAGGTGAAGGTCATTTGTCACATGATGCTTTTCCGGCTCTCGCAAGTGGCTCCGACTGCGGTTGCTCAGCGCCTTGACGAGATCACTCCTCCGCTGGAAAAGAGTATGAAGGGTGCGGTCGTCACAAAGGACACGGTGAAACAAGATATCGAGCGTGCGGCCGAGTTGCAGATGAGCACGCTTCGAGCGGTGGCGGCACTGAGCAAGATCAGCCAGCCTGGAGCAAACCCACGCTTTGATGCATTTGTTGACCAGACGAGGAAGTCTCCAGAATGGGGAAGCGAGTTCAAAGAACTTGTGGGTGCTTGAATGAAGCAAAGCTGTGTGTGTGTATTTTTTCCTGGATGCGCCCTTCGCGGTCGTGTAAAGATAGAATGCGAGGAAAACGCTGTCGCAATCAATCGTGCTGTCATTCTGTAGCTATACTAACATGTCTACGTACCATTGTTTGATCTGTGTTGCAATCGAAGCTTTATGAGACATTCGAACTGCGACTCCTTCAGGCTGAGATATAGAGCAGCCAGAATAGGCCAACGTTGCTAGCTGTACTGTGAAGACGTCTAACTCATCACCGTAGTCACTGGCTACCACAAATGTCAACGGTAGTAACTCAACGGAATGAGTTCTGTTTGTGCCTACTAAATGCATCGCGTTACTGAAGAATGCCACTGACATGTATGTACGCGACTGTGGAATTACCATACGCTATGAAGTAGTGAATGGCGAGAGTAGGGATATAGCACAGATGCCGCATAGACGTGCAGGCATTATGAACAAAACAAGAACCAAGGCCTGGAGACAAAAGACGAATGAATTCGAACCAACTGCACGAACAAGGAGCCGAGGATGGTCAGTTCGCTCTATAAATGTCTCAGACAATACCGACTTCGGATAGGTACGCAGAGTGCCAAGTAAGGCGTGAACCATTGGGGGGTTACGTCTGAGGCTGCAACAGACCACGGATCGCTTCACTTCCTTCTAATTGCATTGCATCGACGCTGCGCGAATGAGTATTTACATCAAAACGGCAATGACTCGAGAGTTCAACTCACCCCATTCCTCCGGCCAGAAATACGGTGAGGGAACGCCGTCGGTGCATACATCTGGTAACGGTAATGCGATTGGACCATCTTCGATAAGCCGTACCACTCCCACATGAGATCTGTTTTTCTCTAGATCCTGTGAATACTTTTCAGAGATCATGCTTCGTCTCTCGTGGCATTCGAGTTCCTCCAGAGGGCAGCCCAAACGCGCCCGAGACTCTGCAAGATCGAGTATCTCGGTGGGTTGAGGTGGGTGCAATAGTACAACTTTCGTAAGCTTTAGCCAACAGGAAGGGTTGTCCAAAAGGGCCCCTATCATAGTAACGCAAGCGGAGGGCCCGAGGTGTAGTGTCTCCACCCATGGAGTATGTTCGATGATCGCCTCTTCAAACTCATCCGAGTAAGTACTTTTAATCCAAAGATCTTTCAATTGGAAATGTGACAGTAGAGCCACGATCCATCGGACCATTTCTGAGCCTTTGGGGCTACTAAAGCGCACCGCTTTCGAAGGACCAGCTGCGATTATCGACGCGGAGTACTCCCAGGTAGAAATGTGCAAAGACTGTGCGTCATTCTGCGTCAGAGGTACCAGCCATTGAAGATCGGGCACTTCACAGAGTTCGAAGCTGGCCGCCAAGCACGTAGGAAGACCGACGTGCGAGAAGAGTCCGGATACAATGTTCCTGTCTGGATGGTGGATTGCGAGACGGCGAAGATGCTGAAGGGTCACAGCAGGGATATCTTCATGAGCGTCGAATGACTCCATAGCGCTGATTGCCGATAGGCCCAGGTCCTCTAGTCTTGGCGCAATTGACAAGACGCGAAACAAGTCTACGATGTGTAGCTGATTGTTGGCGAGGAAAAGGTGCGTGAGATTGGTGAGGGTGCCAGGCAGGTGCCAATCCACCGAGCGTAGGACAAGCACCTTGACGTGAGAAACATCGCCTTGAAGCACACAGTCCCGTGCTGCCAAGGCGCGGAGTCCGTGGGCGTAGGACGTGGGTAGGTCGGAATCGCACCCTCTATACGAGGCGAGCGACTGAATGCGCTGTCCGTCGGTGTGCCATAATTGTTGCACGTTGTTGAGCACTTTCAACGGCGAGCTGAGATAATACTCGTCAACGGCATCAGGACGAAAGTAGATGTTGGGGGTTGTCCAAACTTTCAACGGCGCGCTTTGCGAGCGTAAATAATACTCGTCAACGGCACCAGGATGAAAGTAGCTGTTGAGGGTTGTCCAAAGAGTGGGTGTGTCCAATGCCACATCACGCCACCGACGACATACATGTGTCAGTGGGAGCAGCACATTGGTATCCCTGAAATCGAACAAGGAATCCCAGACTAAGAAATCGCCTCGGATGTCAAATGGAGATAGTATTCGGCGGAAGATTTCACTGAGAACCTCGACAGGAAGACGGTTGATAGGGCGCTGTGCGTTGAGAGACATCCGGACATCCGAAAGGGAATTCAGGAGCACATTCTCGATGCACTCGAGCTGGAAGCAAGTCCTAATCAGGTATTCGATTCGATTAATCGCCATAATAGCTTACATCGGCGAGACTGCATGCAATCAGCAATCAGCAGTCAGCTCACTATTATGAGCACGCTACTGACCTCCATTGTCCGCAGGAGTTACTCAGCTTCTCCAACAGCGACGATGCTTCGGAACAAGTGAGATGATTGTCCACCATGTTAATGGATCAGAGTATGTGTGAAGAACTGAATGGATATGAATTCGTCAGAGAGAGTGCGGTGACAAACGGCCCAAACCATCTGATACGACTCGGATATAAGCGCCAACGCGAATCAAAGGATGTCCACAAAGGAGTGATGCGTGACCGAAAATTTGAGTACTTATGCGCGAGTACGAAGTTCGCAGTATTCGTATCAGCGTGGCCGCGGTTTGTGTGCTCACTTTCGGACAAGGTTAGCCGAGGTCGTCGTTGTTAGCACTCAAACTGAAGGCCCAAATAGAAAGTTACAGATGAACCAAAAGTACAGATATATGCATGATACAGACAAAGTCCACGAGAACCCTCCGAGCCCTATATACAAGATATGTAAACACTTCATGCATACTATTGAATTGACGGTCAATGATGGTCACGTGAGAAACATAGAATGAGACGTACCCGAGTGAATGTACCCATAGTCATGAAGGTCTCTTTCTTCTTCGGCCCGTCCTTCGACGCGTATAGCGACCTAACAGCGTCGCTCATGTTTGCCTTCCGCTTAATCTCCTCCCGCGCAAGGCTGGTGGCGACGGCCTTGCTCGCCGCCGCAAGAGCAGGGTTCATCGCTGGCGTAGGCGATACACGCTTCTTGGTCGGTGGTGTCTCGCCATCCACTGCGTCAGCATGTGCCTTCCGCTTCTTCCCCTTTGTCTTCGCGGGCTCCGCTGCTCGTTTCCGCATCATTGCCTCGTACATAGTCGCCTCTTCTTCGGGACCAGGGTTGAGCGTCATGACATCTGCTGACCGGTCGTACTTGGTGGCGCATTGTGGGCAAACGTCCAGCTGTTTTGTGTTTTGGCCGTTATCGTGCTCCTTCCCTTCCGCCTCTAACTTGCCCTCCTTCGCACTGGGCGATGTGTTGCCAGACACGGCATTGTAGCCCGCAAGGGAAAATACACAGCCGCAGGTCGCGATGTACATGAATGGCTGTGAGCCATTCATCTCCTTAAAGTTGAGTGGACAAACGAACGCCGCAAGGTCCGTCGAGTCAGATGCGACAATTTTGCTCGTGTTGTGGGTGAGCTTCAGAGTTTTCACATCCTGAGAAGAGGAAGGCTGTGAGACGACAGCACATGGATGTGAAGGAGCATATACTCACCTTAAGCGACCTTATGTGCCCGCATATCTCCTCACCGTCTCCGTATGCTGATTTATCCAGAAGGTATTCTAATATTGAGTCCTTATTGTAGAGCTTTCCCAGTGCGCACGAGACAATGGGCTCCTGAAGTGGGCGCTACATCCAGAAAGTCAGTCCGTGACTCTTCAGCCTCGAAACTAAGGATAGATCTCACCTTCGACAATGCGCAGAAGAACCATCTTGCACGGGTTTGATTTGCCTTGTCTGCTTGCTCTGCCTGCACAAGAGTATGTCATCAGATATACATAAGCTGGCAATGATAGCCAAGGTGTACCTTGGCCTTCGTCCTGACGAGATCTCGGCGGTCAGGGATACTTCCTCCATCATTACCCATGTCGTACGAGTGAGAGAGCGGCGGCGGCGACAGGAGCGGGTAGAGATGTAAGGAGAAAAACGAGCTCGTCTAAGAGCAGTGACGAGGTGAGACCTGATGTTGTGGTATTAAGTAACGAGCGGCAGAGAGACCCTCCGGCGCAAGCTGAGCACGATCTAATCTTGTTCCGTTCGGCACTCTCCGGTACACGTGATCGCGAGGCAGAGCGCGCCGTGGCTCTAGAACTTCCATATTAAACTCGCCACAACCGCGCAGGACACCTTCGAGCGTGCCCACCTTACACAAATGCCTATTCATCGATAGGCCCTCTCAATACCCTGTGCTCATTGAGTATATCTATTAGCTCACGCTCTCACGCGTCGAAGTTGCCATCTAGGGATTGGTTGCGATCCCTTGCCCGTCTACTGCAGCGTCATGCTGCAGGAACTCTCTCACATGGACCGTATCACTCAGCTGCAAGATGAGATTCAACAAGTAAGCGTTCTCTGTCCCTTCACGCTAACGAACATTGACTCAAACGAAGGGCAGTTCCTTACAATAATGTCAAGCAGTATTGCTTACTTGACCTCTCGGGCCAACTTTCTGCAAGTTAGCCCCGAAGTTCCCATTACGAAACAACGCAAGGCCGAGAAGTACGATCCTCCAGAGGTGCTTGAAGGTTAAGACACCACGTCTGAGGCCGTGTTGTTTGCTGACGCTATGTCGTAGCCAACAAGAAGGAGCTTGTGGCGGACCTTGTTGTGAAGGCAAAACAGATCGAGTTACTCATCCAGTCTTTACCGGAGCCAGAACCTGAGGAAGCGCAGGTAGTGTACCTCTTCGTGCTAATGCTTGTATGCTAACTTGCACCCGAGGCGCGTCGTCTGCAAGGCCTCGAAGAAGAAATGGTGGAGGCTAACGCGGAATATATTCGAGCGGTGAATCGTGCCAGTGCGTCTCCTGTGATGATATAGATCCACCCCGCTAACATAGAGTGGCCGTTCACGTAGAGAGCTTACACCAACGGATGTCCTTGCTTTTGCGCACCATGCTAGACGAGGTTGAACTTCCCGATGATGCGCCTGGCTAGGCCAATCTTCCCAGAAGTTCTTTGCTCAGAGTTGGTCCTCAGCTCAATGACTCGATAACAGCACCTTCCCCGAAGCTGTGCACACCTATGGCTGGACACCAGGGTAGTTCGGTGTTGCAACATCCTTCACCGAAGTGTTTCACGATTTGCTGTCCTTAGAAGAAGTTGATGGGACGGGCGTCTTGTCACAAGGCGGAGGGGGTGCAGTGGGTCTGCACTCGAGGTGAAGGGGCGTGCGGTTTTATGGTCGTCAACCAGAGTGTCTTACCTTGAGGGCTATAGCTGGTAGACGTTATCCATGGGCGGACTAGCTCCTTTACAAAGCCAGCCGAATTAGCTCTGAGGGTTGTGAAGTGGCACATTTTCGCTGCACTATCTTCATTAATTGTGCCTGGACGCACTTGCGATAAATTGATGCCAGACTGTATGCTGTGATCGGCCGCATGACCGCTGATTAGCGCCGATTTATTACAAAGGTTAATTAGCATTACCCGACCTGTTATATAGTGCGGGCAACCTAGAGGCCACCTGTTTTGTGCAAACTTTCTGTGGCATTCAAATTTCCCCCGGATACTTATCCCTTTAGTAGAAATGCCCTAAATCATGCTAGGACCAATCCTACTAAACGGATTTTCATGAAAGTCGAAATTGCCCAAGATGGTCGCTTAAAATTGGCCACATCACGTGCACATGTCTATACTTGGTAAGTATTACATAATATACTTCCTAAAGCGGTATCTAAGCATCAAAAAGACGAGCCAGGGTTTCGGGAATACGTCTGTGGAATGTGTATTGTCTGGAGCTGAACTGATTCACCAGTTACTGTGTGTCTCAAGCCCCGATCAACAGGCATATATTCATCCCACACACTGAATGGTGTTCCCGATGATGGATGGTCTCGGTGTTGACAGAAGCACAAATCTACAATAAGTTAGCCTTGAGGGCTTGCAATATATAATGATAGTTCTCATGCAAGTATCGCTTCATTGCACCCCAGAACAACTCAATATAATTGAGCCCGAAATGAAATTTTGGCAATAAAATGCACAACACGTCTCTTGACTTGAGTCTCATCGAGCTGAAGGTTCTTCTAACAAAATGATTCATGGTCAAACACAGCTGTGGCACTGCTGTATCCCGATAAGTAAGTAGTGTGAGAATGACGCCGGAAAGACCGCCGGCAGACAACGTCCTCGATGGACAGGGATCAATGGGTGATTAGGTTACAAACCGATGGGGCTACCTACGGCGCGCGACGCCTACATAAGTCCTATTCCCACACCGGCGCACGACCACGTGACCCGGGCCGGCAGCAACGCTTGCCCGACATACCCAAAAGTCAACAAGTAGTATGCTATACTCTATGCAATATATTACCCCATGGCCACGGGCGCTCATTGGTGAACAACTGCCCGACCACTGCACATTTTAGGTGGTGACTATTGCCGTTTTCACGAAAGGTGTCGCGCGCATCAAACACAAACAAATTCTCGCTGAACGACCTCCCACTGAAAACACAAATATCTTGACAACCACTGAGCGTATCATCTTCATTTTTGCTGCGCTAGACTCGCCTCGTCGTCTCGCAGGTCCTGGTACCGAAAGCATCATGAATTTCCAACATTGAAATTTCGACATCTTCGGCATCCCCCTGAAGCACAATCGTTCCTGCTCGCGAACACGGCATCGGAGATTCATAGGATGGGTACCCTTGGGGATAGACGGGTGCTGTGGATGGCCTGATACAGCTGCAGTGTGTTTCTAAAGTCTGCCCGCTTTGTTATGTCTGGTTTTTGCTATGCTCCTAGCCATGTTCACATAATGATGGTATAACTTCGTCTCATCCCATTCAGGTGCCGGAGAGAAGTTTCATTAAGCTTTAAATAAGCATTGCCTGTAGCACAGACTCTCATTTTCTTTCCCTCCCTTGCGCTAGCTTTGCCAGTCATTCTTATACTTCCTACACTTGCAAGTACTTTGCCACTCCATGTTTGACTGTCTACATTATCTGTAACATAGATCTCATTATCAATATTATTTCAAATACAATACCAAGTGCTTATGGTTACAACAGTTTCCGAAATTCATGTCTGAAGTCCGCAAAACGGACTTTAAAAATTCAAAAAATCCAAAAAATTGGGAATATTGAGAATATTGTGTACAGCACTCAGTACCCATGTTGCCATATCTCAAAGATACACATCTCATGTAGACCTTCGTAAGATCCCCGGAGACATGAAAATGGTGGGCTCATTTGTGCGAAACAAAGGGCAAAGGAGAGTGCTGTGCCTCTCGCATCACATGTCGTAAGGTGGACATCCTGTGCAGGAACCTTGTAAGTATGAACACAAAAAATCCTGTGCCGACTCTAAGAATTAGTGTCGGGTGTCGACTGTTTCTACGTTGCGGGTCGTATACAAGACCCATGTTCAATCATCATTAATTGCTCGACAAGTCACTGGCATGTACACGCAGTGAAGTGCGTGGGCCTTGTGCATGAACCAAAGACCTTGTACTACATTCCGAAGATATGATTTGATATTCTGATAGTATTGAGGCACAAAGTATATACAGAATTAGGTGCTACCACAAAGTATATACAGAATTAGGTGCTACAACTGCGCGATCAGTCATCTCGTTGTATGGTATCGAACAACAGTACCATTCTCTGTACTTGGTAGTTGACAAAGTTGCATTCAGGGAAATATATTTGACTGAGGATCCTGCAATGTGGTGAGAACAGGCCGTGACCCTCCATGCCGATAGGCAGGCCATAACACCTAGTATGTGAGCCTTACGATCTTCCTGTTCACTCATTTTCAATCGCTCATATTTCTTTTTTAAATATTGATTCCGTGAGTTTAAGACTCCGTACAATGTATGTACGTGTAGCGTGTAGCCGAGCCCCGGGGGCTTCTATAAGTGAGCTCCACGCCCTCATACAGAGCGGCATAATGAAATGCGGCTCTCTCAATGTCTGAGCCCTACGTGATTGAGGTGGACTGTACGTGTTGTCTTGGGGGGAACTGTACGGCCGGTTCCCACGCGGCAAACTGCATCGCTGGCCCAACAGAGAGGCGAGGGAGGAGGGTCCAGGGGGGCACTCCCCGCGCCTCGGGGAGCAGTGTCGGCACTACTCAGACACCAGACTAGGCTGGGGGAGGCGGGGCACCCGTCTCAATGCCACGCTCGCCCCACAGAACAAGAAGGTTCTCGGCGCACCTCCATGTCACACCACTCGATGAAGTCCGTGAAGTCGATGCTCTGCGAGGAGGGGAACTCCGGGACCATGTTGCGGGCCCAATGGAACCGCCGCCGCCAGAATACGCGCTCTACCATGTGGGCCAGGAGGCGGACATTGGCCCGCGAGCGGAGCTATCCCTGCTCGCGATCTTCGAGTACTTCGGCCAGGTTGTCCACTCAGTCGAGACCATTGGGCTGCAGGAACCCAAGGACATCATCTGCAGACCCTGTTCGTTGAGTTGCCGCATGCAATGGCCTGTATCTCCTTGTTGGCCACCACAATGAAGGGTGAAAATGAAGTGAAACAGCGGACCTTTCTGACAGGCAGCGCCTTACTACACCAGTCTTCGTGACAAGCACAGGGGATCACATCGTTAGATGGCACAATGGGTGTGTTTCGGTAAGTTGTGACGAGCTGCATTGGAAGAGATAGATTGATACGCACTCGTAATCCCAGTGCTGGAGAGCATATCTGTCCTGAGTGCGAGGAACTGAAGTCAACAATGTTATACATAGAGAAAGGCGCACCTAGGGGCCAGTATTTGATACTCACCTAGTGCATCACAAACCTCGCAAACCTCCCACGACCAAACCTATATCCTTCCCTTACGAAGCTACGGTGTCCGCACATCAGTAGCCTGCGGAGTCTTGACATTGCCGTTTGAGAGCTCAGTAGTCGCGCTGTCTGCGATAGCTCAATCCGGATGTTGGAAACAGTTGCTTCTTGATGTCTCTAGCTTGCAATAGTAACCGCAGAATACGAAGACAGCATTGTGAGCACGTTAGAGGGCATCGTCGATGCCGTACGTATTTTTGTTATTATTCGGAATTCTTTGAATTCTTTGAATTTAAAAGTCCGTTTTGCGGACTTCGGACATGAATTTCGGAAACTGTTTCATAAGGACACTGGTATCTACATGGCATATCATTTGTACTTAATCATACTGTACCCATGTATCGCAACCCAGAGGCTAGGGAAATGCAGCAGTGATAGGAGAGGATGGTAGAAGGGGCCAGTAGGGGCACAAATGCAAGATACAATCCATAAAAACAAATGAAGGGATGTTTTTGAGATATGCAAAGGAACAAGGAAGGACAGTCGCCCCCAAGAATGTGAATAGCACAAAGTGGAGCAACTGTAGATGACATACCACTAGTATCCACAACACCCTCAGTAGCACCTATCCACGTCCAGGGAGACCTTTTCAGCGAGTTTCTGATGTCGCGTTTGCGAGCAGGAACGATTCTGCTTCAGAGGGATGCCGAAGATGTCGAAATTTCAATGTTAGAAATTCATGATGCTTTCGGTACCAGGACCTGCGAGACGACGAGGCGAGTCTAGCGCAGCATAAATGAAGACGATACGCTCAGTGGTTGTCAAGATATTTGTGTTTTCAGTGGGAGGTCGTTCAGCGAGAATTTGTTTGTGTTTGACGCGCGCGACACCTTTCGTGAAAACGGCAATAAGCGGTGCGCACCATAGCCGCGACATCGACAACGACGACCACAACGAGTGCGGCGATGACAGACATATACAGTCTGCTATCTCTCCCCTCGACATCCAACGCTTTTACAGCACTGTCCGGACCCAATGTTGCAGAGGCGGGGTCGGCATCTCCTCCCCGCAAGGTCGCCCGTCTTGCCACCGACTCTGACTCTGCATCTGCATCTAGATCTCGACTGGTTGTCAGTAGGCCTCCGGACGGTGGAGGGCCTGTCGTGATCCGGGTGCTCGGGACACCCAGTGAGTAATGGATTGACCACATCGCTGGGGCACCCTCTTATCGTCCCACAGTCAGGCCATACCCAGAGAGTCGCGCTGATGAGGATTCCCGCTTGCTGAAGCGGTGCCTCCGGGTCCTTCTCGTCAAGGATTGTCGCGATGCGCTCCCGGCGACTTATGAGGAGATCTACCGCGCGTGCCGTGCGGTCGTCTGCGTGCACGGCCGCGGTGAAGGCCTGTACGGGGACGTGCGGCTCGAGCTGGAGAGATGTATTGGCAGTCTCAGCGCGAGCCTCCTCGAGAATCAGGCACAGGAGACAGACTGGCTGCTGCCCTTCATAGAGGTCTGCGTGTGGTTCGAGCGACAGGCGGTAAGCGATATATCATGAGACCCAGATTAGCGACCTGACGTGCGGACAGAATCTGCTGCAATCTGTGTTGACCTATCTGGATAGAATCTATGTACCAACTCGGAAGGAGGCTGCGAGTGTTAGGTGTGTCTGCAGTACAGATGCGCTGCTTCTAGACGCTGAGTCGTATTAGACAACTCGCATATAACCTGTTCGCCGAACGCATCTTTGAGAATGCCGCGATTGTGCGCCGCTTACAGGCTGGAATCAAAGCCTGGATTGAATGCGAACGTACAATTGGGCAAGTGCTCCTATCTCGCGGTCTTTGGCAAGGCTCATCCGTTCTATCAGGACCGCGCACAAGATGCGCCCTCACATTCCTGCTCTCATCCGTCATCTGTCCAACCACGGACGTTACACGGGCATCTTCGAGTCATACTATGTCGATCTCACTCATGAGTTTTACACGGAGGAGTCTACTGAGCGTGCCGAGGCCTTACGAAGCAATGCACAAGATTTCCTGCAGCATTGTACCAAGAGGAGGCTCGAGGAGCAGCAGCGTGCGAAGGATGTGCTACCCGAGTCTAGTTGTGCTAGTGTTATGGACACCACGGACAAGGCTTTGTTAACAGGCAGGCTCGACTGGCTTGCCAAGGACGGTGAGCTTCACGAACGAAGAGGTCGCCGCTTGCTAAACTCCTTGGGGAAGCTCTCGGGCCTCTCATCGACGCTAGGAACCATCGGAGTCTGGACAAGATGTATCGGCTGTTCGCTGGGGTCGGGGGTCTCAAAGTGCTCTGCGCGGCTTTCAAACTACACGTCCATGTGGGTCGTTGTGTCTCAGTTTCCTATCATGAGCCTTGGATTGACGTCATATCTCAGAAATCTGTGAGTGCCATTGTGAAGGACCCAACGCAGGACGAGGAAATGGTGCCGCGCCTGCTCGAGTTCAAAGCCTTTGCGGATAAACTCGTCAACGGTGCATTCGCGGACGAGGTCGTCCAAAGAGCGCTTGAAACCACCAAGTCGTCCGCAGCCGCGGGGCCCTCGCGCGCGGCAGAGCTCGCGCGGGCATCCACGAAGGTCCCGAATCAGGACTTTGGCTATGCGCTCATCGACGCCTTCGCGTCCGGCTTCAAGGCACGGCGCAACAAGCCGGCAGAGATGATTGCCAAGTATCTCGACCGCGCAATGCGCAAGGGCCAGAAGGGCAAGAAGGACGAGGATTTCCAGGCGGAGCTCGACGCCGCGCTGGGGCTGTATCGCTTCACGGACGACAAGGACGTGTTCCGCACGTTCTACCATCGCGCGCTCGCGAAGCGGCTGCTGCTCGAGCGGTCTGCGTCAGACGACTCGGAGAAGGGGATGCTGAAGCGGCTCAAAGAGCGTGAGCAGACGGGTCTCTTGTTCTCTCGCGTCTGCCGTTGACACGCCGCCATATGCAGAGTACGATCCAGAGTTTGGCATGGGCGACCATATGTTCAACGACCTTGCGCTGTCCCGCGACATGATGCGCGAGTTCATCCAGCATCGCGCGCGTCTGGGCGACCCGGAGGCGTCGTTGCGGCTGTCGGTGATGGTCCTCCAACGCAGTGTCTGGCCGTTCGCCGCGCGCAAGCACGATGCCGACCTGCCTCCGTCGGTTGGCCTCTCTCTTCATGTTCGATCAATGCGCCCGTATTGACCTTCCCGATCACAGATGCAAGACGAGCTGACGAGGTGCGCCAACTTCTACAAGAGCAAGCACTCTGGCCGCAAGCTGGATTGGGACCACGCTCTCGGCACTGCGATTTTGAGGGCAAGCTTCAAGAACGGGGAGAAGGAGCTCTCCGTCAGCCTGTACCAGGCGTTGATACTATTGCTGTTCAACGACAACACTGAGATTGCGTACAATGATATTAAAGCTCAGACGCGGATGGGTACGTCACATGAATCGGCTGGTCTGTACCAATCTGGGGCTCATCGGACCATCTTTGTTTCGCAGAGGATGCAGAGCTCCGCAGAACCCTTCAAAGTCTGGCCCTCGGAAAGAAAAGAGTTTTGAGAAAGTCCCCGGCGGGCAAGGACGTCAATGATGACGATGTGTTCCACTTCAATCCCGATTTTACGGACACGAGGTATCAAGTGCACATCAGCTCCATCCAGACCAAGGAGACGGTCGGTTCTTCAGTCAGCCAGCCGGTCTGTGTGGCACTGCACTAATGCGTTTCACGTGCAGCCCGAGGAGTCGAAGCGCACGCAGACCGCGATCGAGAGCGACAGAAAGCATGCCCTGGACGCGGCGATTGTTCGGGTGATGAAGGCGCGGAAGGAGCTGAACTATGAGCAGCTGAAGACGGAGACGATCGAAGCGGTGAAGAAGCACTTTGTGCCCGACGTGAGCAGCATCAAGCAGCGGATTGCCAGCCTTGTGGAGCAGGACTATCTGCGGAGAGACGAGGACGACATGAGCAAGTATCTGTATGTTGCTTGAAGTCCGGGCGTGTACGTTGTACTTGGCAGAGGCCCATCATCCATGGCGATTGCTGGCCAAGGTGGCGCAACTGGCGAATAGTATTTCTTCATGCTCGGAGGCGAGAAAAATGCCACAGTGCAACTAGAGATCGAGAACCGATAGCAGTGACGACAGATCCCGCTTCCCCGGAACTTTCTCCTTGTCTGAGATATTTTACCTCAGATATTCTGCTTAGAGTCTGGACCAGGCCTAACCCTTCCGAGTTGCGCCAGAAATCGCCATTCGCTATTACAGCAAAATCAATATTGATAGACCTCCCTTGCAAAAAGCACGGAGGCATGGAACAGAGCGGCGCTGGGCACCTCGGGGTGACGTGCTCTCATCCCCCAGAGATTTCACTGTTCTTGGCGGATAACTATCCACACTGACGTCTCAATGTTCGTGCGCGTGTTCAGAGGTCTATCCCGTCGCTATCCGTTCCCGCAAGTAATAGCAGACAACGACGAGCTCTAGTAGCTTTCTGAATCTGATCATTTGTCGTGGAGCCAGACATGTATAGACAAGTTCCTTCTGATGGATATACTGTTCATTCCTGACCATGACGGCGAGAGGACGAGGAGACTACAGCAAGCGTCTGCCTCACGATCCTCACTCACTGTAGCCCGTCTGATCAGCCGCTCGTCACCGTCTCTGCCCCACTCCTGCTGTGAGCTTCTGCTCCACCTTGCCGGTGTGTATACTTTGTGAGGGGAGGTCTATCAATATTGGTTTTGCTGTAGGCGCTCGTTCGTTCGCGGAGCACCCACCTTTTTGGTAAATGTTTTCAACCCCGACTGATCCCTCAGCCACCCGCGATCGACAGCGACACGGCGAGCTACAATCGCAAGTCTCATGGTTACTGACGATTATGCAAATACTACTTGATACAGCCAATGATGCGGCTTTGTAAAGACTCTCAGGTATCCAAGGAACGATAGAGACAACTGTGACTGCCTGCAATTGCAACATATGAACTGATTGTAGTATATTCTTGAAGCTTGAAGATTGTTTCTCTGGAATACATGAGTCGGATTCTGACTCCCCCGGGACGCTTGACGTCCGCAGTCGCGATCCGCACTCTCTATGTCAATCCGATGTTGTAGCTCATTCTCTGTCTACCTCCACGTGATACCTACTCTACATACTTAAACCTCGCTCCCCCGCTCCCCACTTCTCTCCTCAGTCATTGTACCACTACGGCTGAGGTATGTTCGTCTCGTCTTTTCCCCCGCAGGACTGATTCGAAGTTGTAGACTCGCGTCGATGGCGGGCGCCTGAGAGATCAGTCGGGGTTGGAAATACCTACCACAAAAGGTGAGCGTCCTGCGAACGAATGAGCGAGCGAGAAGAGCTGAGCACCCCTCTTGCTGCGCCAAAGGCCGCGCCAGGCGCGGCGATTGGGCGTTTTGCCAACAACACTAGACTTGTACTGCTGTGAATCCTCATGGAGTGCTGGAGATGAGCTGGAGCCTGCTGCAACATGTGGTGTGCCCGCCTGGCCGGGACCGAGTACATGTGCCACGCCCGCTGGGTTGTGGGCGTCGAGGGGCGCGTGCAAGCTGGATGGGGCGAGGCATGATCGGGGACGCTCAATAAGGCAAGCGAGTAGCGTCCAGGAAGGAAGCTTTCGTTCCTGTGACCCCAGGCATGACCTTCCTGGGCGCACCATTCCATAATGTCGATGAACGACCACCATGTCCCTCTCCTCCCCAATGGCCTCTCCCATGCAAGCCACACCATCCACCTCCACGCACAGCAGCGCAAGCGGCGCCCACGATGCTCCCATCTGCATCGGCCAGCGCGTGCGCTTTGACGTAGAATGCGTCCTCATTCCGGACCCGAGCCCTGTGTCCCGCTTGCCGCGTCTCATCACCAAGTCCTACACCGTGCCCCTCTGGCGGCGGCGCAACCAAGACCTGTCGCCCGCGTCCGACTCGGAAGCCGACACGAGGGAGGAGGACCATGTCTTCCTCCTCAAGGTCCCTGTTCCCAGGTGTGCATATTTCTGCAAACCCGCGCGATCTTTGCCCTGACATCATGTACCAGTATCACCATCAAGTCCCGCTCTCCTACACGTTTGAACCAGCCGCTAGTGCCCTGCATCGTCAATCATGACCCTGCGTCTCCGCCGCCGCCGGGCCTACACAGACACCGTGCAGCGCGTCAGACATCGCTGTCTCCGCGTCTCCACTCGCACGTCATCACGGTGCCTCTGCGTTCCTGCTGTCCAGACTGCGTCGCGCCCACCGAGGACTCGCTCCGGCTGGGCGACAGCTGGCAGGAGCGCTTCACGCGCGCTGCACGGCGGCGGCGGAGCTCGAGCGCGGACTCGCGAGACAACGTGCCGCCGCGCCGCCGGCTCGTGGACGCGATGCCCGGGTTCGACTCGATCATCGCGGTCGACGAGGTGGACAAGATCAGTCGCTCGCGCCGCGCTGAAACGGATCCTGAGCCGCCAGCGGTCGACGAGGAGACGCTTCCTCCGTCGTTCTCGCGCAAAGGCACCACACGCGCGGCGTTTAGCGGGACGCACGTCGTGTGCGCTACGCATGCTGTGCAGGATCTCGAGCCGTCTCCCGTAGACGACTCGGAACAGGAACAGGACGAAGATCCGTTCGCGCGCCGCACGGATGCGATAGTGCTCCCGAACTTCGATTTTGGGCCGGGCATGTTCGATGTCGATGATCTTGTGCTGGTGAACTTGGTGCGGCCCGTGCGTATCCTGCGGGGTACCCGCGCGTCGCTCTCGAACGACGGCCACCCGCCTCCCCCGACTCTCTTGCACAGCCGACAAAGATCAATGCCCCTGCTGTCTTCACGGCCGGCCGCGCCGCCTTACATGTCCGCCGACCTCCCTGGACCACCGCCAATGGGCCATTCCCGCTCGCCGCCCCCTCATTGGAAACGTCCCCACATCACCTTGCCCGGCCCGGCGGCGTTCTTGAAGGTGTCGGCCGAGTTCATCAAGAGCGTTAGCATGAGTGCGGGAACACCCATGTCCTTGTAGGTCTCCCGTCGTTGTCACGCTTCACGCGAGAAGTCTGCATCGCCCCGTCTCACCCTGCACTTTCGTGTGTTTGCTGTAAGTGAGACGGGGATTCAACTGCGGCGGGAGTGCTGACAGGCCCGGCAGGTGATTCCATCTGCCGTTCCGTTCATCAACGCTGTTTTATACCACGCAATCAGGCTCCTCCATCATCGTGCAGAGTTCTGGCCCCATTCCCTCTGTCTGTGTTGCTCAAAATGACTTGTACATCTGATTGTGCCTGCTGGTGGGTGCTGTGCGGTGATTGTTCTCTGCTATCGTGTCGTGCTTGAATACTGCATGTTCTGTACTCTAATGCGTCGAATGCATATGTATAATATCATGCCTTGCGTCCTTTGCATCTACGTGCCGGACAGAATTATGCAGTGTACCGTCAACTACACTGTTGTGGACGCCTCATTTGTAGATGGTTTATCAGTTCACAGCGGTCAGCATCATCTCTGTCAATCAGCAGTCATGCGTGTGCCCATATGCTTGCATAATTCATCTATGTGCAGCGGACCTCGGGGTTCGGGCTTCAGAAGATCTGTCTATGTGCTGCTTGCAGGAGCCCATGGCTGAACGTACATGGCATCTGCCACGCACGGAAACACACATGCACGGCGAGCGACCGCACGGTCAGAGGCTTCCAAGCGATGGAAGATTGCATCAACGCGATATTGCAGACGAGCTGATGAACGTAATAATGAGCGGTGATAGCGCAAGGCGAACGAACACCCCAACGCGATGCAGTCAAATGTGGGCGGCAGTGGGCGATGTATGTATGAACACGCGTGTGCAGGATCGCTGTGGACGCGCAGGCGGGCGCGCGGGCGGGAGCGTGTCAGTGTGGTGGTGGACGCGCGCGCCGAAGCAATTTGCAGACCACTCCTGCACGACTCCGCATTAATGTCAGTTTCATTCACATTGCCAAGGGGACCCTCCCCACCGGCGACTAACATCGGCCGCGGCAATCTAGTATCCCGAGTGCGACACGATGATGAATATGCTATATTCTCGTGTTAATGCGAGACGTGTGATTCTGAGCAGGGGTCGGACGTGGAGGGTTGCGAGGGGCTGGCCCAGACTGCGCGGTTTGGTGTGCGGCGGCGACGGCGGGAGGGGTTAAACGGTAAGGCAGGGCGGGCCAAGGATTGGAACGCGCCCGGGACGCGCAGAGGCGGATAATTAGCGCCGTGCCTGAATCCGGTTGACCACTCGCCAGCGCTTCCCGCCCACCGCCCTCTTCCTCTCCTCGACGCTCCTTTCTCTTTTATTTTTTTCTTCTCGCCCGCGCACGCATCGGCCTGCACTCGGCCAGTCAGAGCCCTGCACGCGCCCGTTCTTCTGCGTCACTTTCCCCTGACCCCCATCATCACTCATCATCCGCGGCCGCTTCGGGACGCGGAGCCTCCCACAGCACACATCATCTGCCTGACTGCCCCTGTGCGCCAGCCTCTCCTCCTTCCTCGTCCTGCACTCTAGTATCGAGCCATGGGTGCGTGTATGTCCCAAGGGCCCGTCGATGTCAGCGAGGACGACAAGCGGCGCCATCGCGAGGCTGAGAAGAGCCTCCGGGAGGTACGACGTCACCGTCTTCCCCGCGCGCACCCCCCGCTGATCTCGAGCTTCCTCAGGCAAAGGCCAGACTGGCCAAGCAGGTCAAGGTACCGATGCGCTGCCCCCCGCTCTCTCTCTTCGTTGCCTAGCGGCCGCTCACACACCGTTATCTCCAGGTTCTCCTGCTCGGCTCCGGAGACTCTGGGAAGTCAACGATCCTGAAGCAGATGCGCCTCATCCATCGTGTGCCGTTCTCGTCGCAGGAGGTCGAGTCGTATCGGCAGCTCGTCTTCAACAATCTCACGCATGGGCTCAAGTACCTCATCGATGCCATGGAGGACATGGAGCTCACGGTGTCCCCTGAGAACGAGGACTACGTCCAGCTCATCACTGACGCCCCGGACATCAAGGACAGCCAGCCGTATCCAGAGGAGTACCACGAGCCCCTGCGGAGGCTGTGGGAGGACCCGAATGTGCAGAAGGCATGGGAGCGGGGTAATGAGGCGGCATTGCCAGATAAGTAAGCATACAGCGAGCTCCACGTCGTGTCCCGCGCTCGACTGACACCGCGCGCATACTTCAGCCTCATCTACTACTTCTCCGACCTCGATCGGTTATTCGACCCCGAATACACCCCGAATGAGCAGGACATCGTCCAAGCTCGCGCACGTACGATCGGTATTACCGAGACGGTGTTCCAGCTAAAGGACCACGAGATGCTTATGGTGGATGTTGGTGGCCAGAAGAGCGAGCGGAGAAAGTGGATACACTGCTTCCAGGATGTGACAAGCATTCTTTTCTTGGTCAGCCTGAGTGGGTATGACCAGTGTCTGGTGGAGGACAAGGACGCAGTAAGCGCATATATGCATCGCACGAGCTCTATGAGCTGACGGACACGGGTTAGAACCAAATGCAAGATGCAATGACAATTTGGGACTCGATCTGTCATTCACAATGGTTCAAGCAGACATCGATCGTACGTATGCGTATCTGTGTTTGTGATCCGTGTGACTGATCGACATGCATGCTCGCAGATCCTATTCTTGAACAAAAACGACCTGTTTGAGAAAAAGGTTGAGCATTCGGATATTAAAAACTTTTTCCCGGTACGTTCATTGCTATGTTCACTTAGATTCTGCAACGTGGCTGATCGTCGCCCGCCACATTCGCTAGGATTATGATGGCGAGGAACATGACGCCCGCGCAGGTCGTGATTACTTCAAGAAACGCTTCGCAAGGTTAGCGCAGAAGGCGAACCAGAAGGAGCGCGAAGTCTATATCCAGTGCGTCCTAATCACCGCGTTGCTCTCCGTGCCTTCTGGGGTTATTTTCTGATGTCTCTTGGTCCGAAGTGTGACGACGGCAACGGATACGGCGATGCTAAGAGTGGTCATGGCTGCTGTTGAAGGTGAGACGTCATTCGGCTTATCATGTCGATCGATCGCTAATGGCGTTTTACAGAGTGAGTGTTCATTTTCTTTTACCCCTACCCCTTTCCCTTTTGGCCCCTCCGCAGTGTATCAATTCATTAATTCGCCACCCCACCCCACTCTCCAGCATTATTCTTCGACAAAGTCTTCAGACTGCAGCTCTGATCTAAGTTTTCATTCTATGTTATTCTCGTCTTGTCTTCGCGCCACCCTTACCTGGATCTTTTGTCACATATTCCCTATTTTATATCTCCCCTTCACCTTCGCTCTGTAATCTGGAGTTTGCCTTCTCATCGGCCTTTGGTTGTATGGCGCCTCACGGATCTTATCTTGCCTCTCCGCATCTACTTGTTGTGTATTCCTTCGCGGTTGTTTTTCTTTCCCCTTGTGGTTCTCAACCGCTCATGATCACTGCAACTCATCCACATCTTCTTTTCGTCTTGGTCCTTCCCGCTTGCGTCCGTATCCCTTTCGGAATCGCCGTCGTACACAAACTCGCGAATGTTCATGGTCCCGCTTGGCAATGTAACTGCACACCCACACTGCGCTACCGATCCCTGCCCTGGCCCTGGCCCTGCCCCTACCGTTCCCGCCGCACGTCAACGCGTCCCCGTCTTCGTCTCCGTGCCCCTCTCTACAGCACGATCATAAGCCGAAATGTAGGTACCCCTGTCCCACGTGAAGCGCGCGCTGTCTCACCCCCTATTCCCCATCGCAGATCCGCGAGGTCATGCTATAGGATGGCGGCGCGTGCCGTTCTGGGCGCGTAACGTTTCTCCCAGCGCGTGCCCCTGCGATGGGAGGCGATGGGGGCGATAATAGACGTGTGCGGGCTTCTCACGTCTGTTCTAGCGTCGCGCGCGCCCCGCGGGCCGATCTGGGGGGAGGACCTATCTATATGTATGGGTGATCGGGAAAGGCGCTGGACGACGACCCCTATCCCCGTCGCAGCGCGCGTCTCCGTATGTCTGTTCCTCGTGTGCACTGTCCTTGTCATGTCTTGCTGTTCGCCGTTCACGTACCGTACACTTACCTACCTACCTACCCACCTACCTACTTAGTGTTATTCGTACTTAAGCCCCGTCCCCGTCTCCGTCTCTCGCACTCGCATCCGCACTCGCACTCTCGCACGTATATATATGCCGCATGCATGCTCGTTCGCACACACATTGATGCACTCCGGTGTCATTGCCCATGCGTCATCCCCGCTCAAGGTTGCGACAAAGTCGGAGTCGGGCTAGTTGCTTGACATGCGTGCCGCATCCGAGTCTTGGAAGGGGGAATCGGGGCCCGAATAAAGCTAACGCGAGCATGAGGAAAGGCTTGCTCGAGCTGTCGTCAATGAGCGTGTCTTTATAACAGTGGCCGGTCGTGCGACTGGCGGCATGCTTACGTATATCGGCGCTTGCTGTATGGAGAACTCTCCCTCCCAAACACGTACGTACTACGTACGGACCGCCGGGAGCAGGTGTCAATCAGCTAACGTTAGCTTCGCGCACTCAAGCATATGGCGCCGCCCAGTCGCGCAGGCAACTTCAGAAGTACTAGTATTGCGTTGCGGTCCGACGGGCGGAGCATGTCGTCATGTTCGTTCCCAACAGTCTCGCGCTCGTAAGTCGGTTGCAAGGCGAGAACTGTTGACTTTCGCCTGGGGACGAGACGAGGGGAGTGGGGACGCGGACGCGAGCGAGCAAAATTGGCGGATTGTTACAAACGCGTGGGGGCCAGGTACGGCCGCGCTACGGTACAAGTACTCTACAGGATCGATGTATTTTTACTTGGCAATCGTGCTATGATCATTCTCCCGGCTAGGCACAGGGGCGTCGGGTCGGCCCGCTCGACACCGCAGGCCCCAAAATCTAACAAGAACGTCTCGCACGGGCATGCCGGATATAAGTGAGAAACGGGTACAATGTGCATTGACTCCCACCCTACAAATGGCTTCCAACAAGCAACAGGTATACTGGTACAAAGATGCGCTGCTGACGCGCCCACGGGCAACGCGTACGCGGCGGCGCTGTCCCACGCGTCAAACCATCCCGGCGGAATCGCGCTCAGATGCCCGAACCGCCCGTGACCTCCAGACAGTGCCCTGACACATACGACGCGAGCGGGGACGCGAGGCTGCCGCGAGAGGAGCGGACACGCACGCAGGAAAAGGAGAGAAGTGGCGCGTCAGCCGTGGCCGTCAGCAGGATGGAACGCAGAGAGACGGTACGCACAACAGGATGCCTGCCGCCGCCTCGTCGGGCGACGCTGGCCGGCCGAGCGGGATCGCCTGCGTCGAGCCCCCGCCCCCGCCAAGCGCCTTCGGGATGCCGAGCGCGACCTTCTTGCCCTCGATCTCGATGCTTGCGCCCTCCTCCTTCGCGGCGGTCAGTCTGCGCGCGCGTCAGCAATCGCCGGTGCATACGTGCCGCAAGAGGCGGCTGAGGGAGTGGAGGAGGGCAGGGAGATGACGCACCGAGTCTGGACGTAGCCGAACGCGACGGTGTTCGCGCGCACGCCGAAGGGGCCCCATTCCTTGCAGATCGTCTTGGCCATGCCGATGACGGCAGCCTTGGCTGACGCGTAGTTGATCTGGCCGACGCTGCCGTGCAGGCCGGCAACGGACGACACGTTCACGATCGAGCGGTTCTCGGTGTTACCCTGTGTGCGCGCGCCGGTGTGTCAGTCTCGGCTCTCGCGGCAAGCGACGTCGTACGGAGCGCGGGGACACACCTTGATGCGCAAGTGCGGCGCGGCTGCGCGGACGAGGCGGAAGGGCGCGCGGACGTGCACGCGGATAATGATGTCAAACGCGTCGTCTGGCGTCGTGTGCAGCATGCGGTCGTACGTGAAGCCTGCGTTGTTGATGATATGGTTGATCTTGCCGAATTTCCTGAGAGGGGGAGGCGTTAGTAGGAGGGAGCACAGCAGTTGTGCTCCCCCACGCGGGCGGAATAGAGGAGCGTGCGGCTCACTTGATGGTCGCGTCGACGACCTTCTGGGGAAAGTCCTCCGCGCTGACATCCCCGCCGACTGCGAGCGCGTCCCCGCCAGATTTCTTGATCTCGTCGACGACGAGTTGTGCCTTTGCCTCATCCAAGCTGAGATACAGACACGCGTGATGCAGAGGGGCCAGTGAGCTGCTGCATACCGCACGTAGAGCACAGGCAACTCACTCTGTGACGACCACCTTCGCGCCTTCCTTTGCGAAGAGCAGGGCGGCGCTACGTCCGATGCCCTACGAAGCATCCACAGTCAACGAACGCCTCGAACACTAAAGCAGGACCGCCAGACGCACCTGTGCTGCACCTGCAGGCCGCAGAAGCGCACGAGCAGTCAGTCAAAGCGGAAATTCGCATGCAAGACAGATAGCAAGGCCCGCACTCGGGCGATGACGTACCTGTGATGATGGCGACCTCGCCCGCGAGCAGCCCACGTCCGTACGTGTTGGTGAGGTGCCCAGAGACCTGCGCGAGACGGTCTGCCATTGTGTGTGCTGGCTAGGATGGGCGCGACGCTGAGGATGGAGGAGAGAAAGAGCAAGAGCTGTGGGAGGGCTGCTCAGGGAAACGAGCACGGTCATTACCCGCGGGATCAAGTCATGTGAAAGTCGGGGTCCGGGGAAGTTTGTCAGTTTGCGTCCGATCGTCTGCAGTCAGACCTAGATCCACCGTATACTACAGCTTGGCCCTCATGCATGTATACATAACGCAAGTCGTGCTTAGACCAGATGCGCTGAGCGACGCTTCATATCCGACCAAGTGTTCCTTTACACCTCACCCTACTGAGGCTGCGTTTATTGACATGGTTCCGCGCTCTACTGCTGGGTACACCTGGCCATGTGCCCAAGCCGCGTTGTGTTCAATAACACATGCTTGACCATCCGGGAAAAAAAGGGCAGACCGAGCCACTTACAGCTGATTCCACATCATTGAACTCGATGTGTGCGTAAGCGGCAGGAACGGCGGACCCTGGAAACAACAACTTAGTTTGGTAAACTACGGCTGTAACGCTATGTTTCCGGGTCTACCCAGGTCGGGACCTTGTTGATTCCGTATTTCACATTGACCCCGCTTGCGCACAGGTAGGTCTTTCGATATGGAATTAGCTGGGTGCCATCACCACATGCAGATGATTACAACGGCGTAAATGCGGTCGGCGACACTGGAGCAGTCTCTCAAGTCACAGCTATGAAGAAGTATGCTCTTATAACGAAGTCTTGTGATCTGTACAGTCGTTGAAAGTTACTCTTACTTCGCATCCTGTGTCGCATTGGTCAGCATACAATGTCGGAATGCATACAATATGCAGCGTGTTTGGGATTGATATATATATATTCAATGCTGCCGCTCTGGAGACTGCATCCGCGGGTGTTTTTCTTCTAGTTCCGCGTTTCTTCCTGTCTACCAGAAGCTCAAGTCCTGCCTTTGCGAGGCCCAAGACTTCGGGATGGCAGATAGGTCAGAGACACCTTTGACCGAAAGCCAAGTTGGAAGCGGATGTCAGATCCGTTTCAGTAACTAGGACGGTGATGCCCGTGCCCTCCTTCCGAGGTCCCTTCAATGCGCACGATAAATGTGGCGCATTGTGTTTCTGCTCGCCCCTTGGTCTCTGCCGGCGAAGACGCTCAATCCATGATGACATAACAAATGTGTATTGCGATACGAGAGAACAAGCAGAAGGTACACCTGTCCTCATTCTTTGTGCCTAGGCAGATACATCCACGTTGCAAAGCTATGCCCCAAATCTTCTCATCGGATGCCTACTGTTGCTCGAAGGACCAGAGTTGCTGCGGGTCCGATGAGATACTGGTGGCGAGCGTGAGCTGCATAAATATGTCAGCCATCGTGCTTCGCTTATGTAGACAAGACATTTACTGCGGACCCAGGAGCCCCGTTAGAGAGGCTGACTGCCAGGTTGCTGTCAGTGAGTAGAATCCTATTGAGCGCATCAGTCGAGTGCAGACACACAACTTGCGGGAACCATACTGGTATTGGCCATTGGTGCCATATAAGTTGAAGGTCCGTAGAATGTTGTCCGTAACAATGCTCTGACCCTGCGTGACGATAAGCACAGCAGCCTGTTATTCTGGATACCGAGTGCAGTACGCACAATCCAGTCGTCCCCGCCCTTAGCATCAAGACTGGTGCCGGTCCCGGCACAGGTGATAGTGTACGCATTGTCCTGCTCACTAACGGTCCACTGCAATCCGAATCACTGTCAGTGGCCGTTAGTATCCACGAGAAGCAGTACCTACAAACTGCGCCGGGTCTTCTGGCTCAATAAAGCCAAATGCAAGCACAGGGTTTCCAATGGCAGGACTGTCTAGATAAGCAGACATGTACATGGTGTCAAAGTTGACATTCTTGATCATGTATGTCCCGGATGGAAATTCCGGAGGGAGGCATGAGAAAATAGTTGATAGACTGTCTGCAGAGGTAGCCTTGATAGTAGGCAGTGAGTTGTGAAGGCCCTGTTGCACTCTTTATATAATGTTCAGCCCGGAATCTTCCGGTGCTTGGAATGTAAGACTCACTATTGCGCACTCACGCAAGAGGCTCTATGCAGAATGGCGACTTCGTAAAACATATTGCATTGTTCCAATAGCGGTCATGTCTTCTCAGAGGTCTCAGCTCAGACCAGGACATGCTGCCGTAGACGACTGTACTACCTAATGGAGGCAGGTGTTACTATCAATGCAGGGAGCGTGTTGTCGCTATATGACCAGCCCCTTGCTCATTCTTGAGGAGGTTTTCTGGAGCGGCAGCATCACTACCCAGCAGTCCGGCTCCGGTCAGTCAACAAATCCATTATTCAAAGGTTTAGAAGGAAACTCTTCTGCAACGGGGTCTCATGAGCAAGAAAAGCGATGGCACCATTACATTTACACACCGTCGAAGCAGGGCAAGGGCTCTGCGCTGATATATCTCCGATGAGCCTCAGCAAATTCAGGAAACACCAGCGACATTTGTGAGCACAAGTTCGAATCGTAGACATAGCGAACCTTGTGATTCCTCAATTGTACAGTGGTTGGTATACCATATTACTAGGTGCCTTCGGGCACGCTGTCTGGGCGCAATTTCAGAATAGAGTCAGACAAGGATTTTGGTATTAAAGGCCCTGAGAATGCCACCAGAGGCCGTATCTACAAAAGGCCTCCTGACTTCAAAATTCAGACTGACACGACTTCCATAAATGGAAGCTGCCTTCGAGATTTACTTGGTTGATTTACCGATCAAATCGATAATGAACGTTTGTAACTCCGTTGGGTAGTCGAGTTCACTGTTTCGGACAGTTACGAAACGGGCACAATTTATGTCCTTCGTTGCCGCGGTGGTAAGAAGTAGGTACAGGACAATGTAAAGTAATACATACCTTCGTTGCCGCGGTGGTAAGAAGTAGGGAGCGCGGTACGAGGTTGAACGAACATGGAGCGACGTGAACACAAACAAAGGCCAAACAAAACGGCGGGGACCAATCAGGACGCGAATAGACCGTGTAAGTATGTAACAAGCTTACAACGTTCTGACTTCTCCAATAAGCCTTCATCAAGCTTTTCGTCATCCTCACTGAATGGATGGACGCACCAGTCAAATAAGTTCATGTAATGAATGATGTTCGGATGTACCTACCTGTCCTGAACACCGTCGTAAATTCCATGCGGGCGGCACTGTCAATGAGAACAGCTAAGTAACCGTCAGTAAATTCAGCGATCCGAGCCGCAGTGTCCTCGTGCACAGTCAATGCCGGGTCAAGAATTACTGCG
This sequence comes from Postia placenta MAD-698-R-SB12, assembly GCF_002117355.1. NCBI lineage: Eukaryota > Fungi > Basidiomycota > Agaricomycetes > Polyporales > Adustoporiaceae > Rhodonia > Rhodonia placenta. Next base: position 3,562,432 of record NW_020169832.1, on the reverse strand, counting down.
TGTGATTTCCAGTGATTTCAGCTTCGATGATCTATAGTTGACAACGTCAGCCTGTAGGACACGTAGGTCGTTCTTTTTCGAATCAGCGACAAAGACCGTGAGGTGCGTGGAGGTAGTTTCCTAAAGGGTCATAATAAATGCGTATAGGTCACTAGCAATTGCCTGCACAAGGTCGAACTTTTGATAACATTGTGAGGTCTGGTAGCATATTGATCATACGTCAGGGTTTGATACAGGTTCATTGAATCAATTAGACGAGTCAGTTAACGGACTAGCTCCAAGCCTATGCCTCGAGGAGCACCAACCACAACCCAAGAGGGCCTTGTAACAGTGAGTTTGGGCAGATGCTGATCAGACTTGTGAGGCAAGAAAATTAGTGATAACTTGAAGGCTCACCCTGCTGAGATTCCACCGTAGTTATAGCACAGCAGCGCTTAGTGAAAGTATGACAATTGAAAACGGTTGTTGTGCGGCGAAGACGCACCAGTGGTACACTAGTCTTCTTTGCACTGCTGCGAGTGGCAGCGAACAGATCCGGAGTGATGTCTTACAGTAAGATCGGCTCATTTTGAAGCAGACCTATATATCATGATCGTACTCTCCATATCAAGAAGGTCATGGTATACAAGGTCAGCCTACGAGAGACAGTCGCAGAGCCACGAACACGCATGCCCATAAACATCAGACCGGAAATGCGTTGAACGACCGGCGCGTGTTTCCGATATCGTGACTGTGACGCACGCGTACGGTCACAATTATGCTTGACGCGTGTTAATGAGATATCCTTCAAGATTACCAAATCTTGATCAAGAAACGCGAGCCTAGCTAAAGTGTCTTACTGCTACTGCACGTCTGTGTGCTTGAAGGAAAAATGGACGATGCTCAGCTCAGCGCCATCCAGCGGAAAATGACAAAGGACCATAAGAGCGCAAGTATCATGTTATGGTGCATATCCAAGTCCATGCGCTTCTGGTCTTCTACCCTCTTCCCCGACGATTAAAAAAACAGGTCCTAGCTGCCGCACGCAGGGGTTCGCCAGGAGAGACTCTCGTTCTCAGCAACCTGTGGGCTGAAACCCCAGGGCTCATATCTCCAGAAGATGCTGCTGATGTCTTTCTCAACCATCTTAACGGGGACTGCGGCCCCTAGTCGATGAATAACCTCTTCTCTGATTCAGCCAATCTCGCTTTCACCGCACTCCTTGGTCTGAGAAAAATCGGTCCATTTCTGGGACAGCGTCCTGCTCTTCTCAGGCTCGCTCGCGTCGCACAGGCATGGATGGGCATATTCAAATGGAGTGTCTATCTATTCTCTGGACGCATCGAGAGTGCAGACAAAAGCGATCCACGACGAAGGGCATCTATTGACGTGTTATCTGCCTGCTGGTGCGCCGTAGGACAATACGACTCAATACGAGAAACTATGGTCAGCACTCCTGCGACGATCGAAATTGCGACAAGATGTTGGCTCGAAGAGGATGACGGCCCCATCCCATCTCACGTGGATGCGCCCGTCGGTACCTGCGTGCTCGGAAATCTGCTCAAGCATGCTACGTCCGCGCAGCTCGACAGGGTCCTCAAAATGACCGGCGGGAAGGCAGACGAGATCGCAAAATTGGCGATATCCCACCTCCGGGGCGCGCTGACGATGCGACCCGTGAATGCAACCCGTTTGGTGATCTACCTCGACTTTATCAATTCGCTGTCCCGCGTCGGTACACACCCGCTGCGCTACGCCCTCCTCGGCGCGAACGTGATTTGGTACGTGACGAATGCGCTCGTTACTATCTCTATATTGGTCAACACGACGTCAGACCCCGTGTTCCTCAACGCGATGATGTCCGGGTTTTGCTACCTCTACTCGAGTCGACGGACGGCTTCACGTGGGTGTCGCAGGCGATCGGCGCGGGGCTGCTGTCCGCGTTCTGCGACTGCAGCCCATTCTTCGACAAGTTGGATCCGGACGACCTCGAGATGGTCCTCGGCGTCCTTGGTGACATCCTACCCCGATACTGCGTCTACCGCAGCGTCATCCAGACGATGGATGAGCCGATGAGGAAGATTGACGGCGGTGCGCAGAAGGAACGCGTGATGAGGAGCATCGCAAAGGATGTGTGGTTTAAGTTCTTCAAGCTTGTCCGTGTAAGGGTGCTGGTCCTGTGGGAGGCCGACACGCACAAAGGCAAACACATCATATGTGATAATGTCAAGGTAGCTTGGACTGCACATACCACCGCGGACACTCATTGTGCCCCAGTGTCAAAAGGCCGGGAATAAAGATCAAGTCCGGCGTTGTTCAGCATGTCTCACCACATTCTACTGCTCCAAGGTGGCCAGTTGTCTATACTGTAATCGTCCGAGTCTCATTACTCCCCCTCTTCACAGGAATGCCAGGCTATCGCATGGAAGGAAGGCGATCACAAGAATATGTGCAAAATGAAGCAGCGTGAGCGAATGGGTATGCAAGATGCTTTCCGTGCTGTCACATAGCGCCTCATGAGTGCATTCAGAGGGTAAATCGAACCCGATACCTAAGCGCGATATTGCCCTTTTCCACCAGCTCTCGATGCACCACGCACGCACGCACCTCCCGCGCTTGCGGCGCCGCGCTGTGGCCGAGTTCAGCACAGTGCCACGGCACCGCTTGGTTATCTGTATCGACTACACCGTGCAGCCCGCCGTGTACTCGTTGCGGCCGCTCGATACATACAACACGGGGCAGACGTCTGGGACCGCAAACACCGAGGCGCGCAACGACGCGTTGATCGAGGGAGTGCGCGAGAACCCAGAGCGATACGCACTTATCGAGTCCAAGATCGCGTGTGGGCGGAGCCCGCAGTGCGTGCTCACGCTCGCAACGGGCGCGTTCTGGGAGTGGATGGCGGAGCAGGATTCTCGCTCGGATAGCGCGGACGTGGACGACGACTCGGATTTCGAGGACAAGATGAACGATGCGAGGGACGTGCTGAAGGCGTTCGTTCTAAATATGGAGGGACATCTGCCACCAGAGCAGAGGTCTCCCATACTCTACGACCCCTGACAGCGCGATCATCGTCGCGGACTTGGAAGCTGCCCACCTCAAGGAATGTGCGTCCAGAGGCGATTTGTTCATCGATACTTACCGTCGGTCGCTTGTAACATAGCATACTAACGGCACAATGTATCCACGATTTGACTTCGGAGATGTCTATGGGATGCTGCTGCGGAACGATCACTTCTTTGATAAGATCGATGTGTTGCATTGTCTTGCCTGGCCTGTTTTACAATAGTTACTGATGTAGACCGATGTTATCCAGCAGATGCGGAAGCCTACATACGAAGAATACCCACCGCGGAGAACAATGAATGCCTCACATGTACATGCGTGACAAATCCATGACGAGCCATATTTGCCCATCATGTGGCAGTTCGCCACCATTCTTCTTCTCCCTCCTCCCTCTCACACACATGTTAACATGAACTCTTCTCTGCCAGGTCTTACGAGAGCGAAGTTCAACAGGAATCCCAGGGGTGTAAGCCTCTCTTTCAAATAGCCACCATAGTCGGTCGTACTGAGTCAACGCCACAGTTTATCGCAGCGGCGCGAAAAGGATCGGAGACTGAGATCTACTTTTTAGCGGCACATCTCTCGGACATCTTGGACTACATCAATCCAGATGACGCGCTCGACATATTCCTCCTGCACATCGCCGATGACCGTATCCCCACTTCTCTTGGTGATCGACATTCGAGGCAAGCCGATATAGCACTTTGGTCAATCATGGGTCTCGGCAGTGCGGTCCTGTGTTTCTCGGATAAGTCTCCGTCATTGCGCCGCGTGATTGATGCATGGCCGAGCATCTTGAACTGGACCGAGTTTTTCTTGAGAACTAGAATGTCGAATATCGGGAATAATAACCTCTACAAGCGAGTGGCCCTCGACCAACTTGGAGGATGCTGGCACACACTCACCTCTCTCCCTTCGATCCTTGACACCATGAGAAGCTCACCTACGACTCTGGATGTTGTGATGAGGTGCTGGATAGAAGACGAAGAGACGACAAGCATCAATGGACCCCTCTGGTCCACCACGCTCGCAAAGCTTTTGGGCGAGAACGTGGATCCTGAGCACCTGGACAGAATCGTCAAGGCGGCGAGAGGCAGGGCGGATTTGATCGCCACTTATGTCCTGTCGCGACTGAGAATCGCCACAAGTGCGACCCCGGTCAATCCACGTCACATTACTGCGTTCGTTCATTTAATCGGCAGCATCTCCTGTGTACAGGACAGCCCATTGAGTGATGCCTTGCTCGGGGGGAATGCCATATGGTATGTGACGAAAGCTCTCCTTATCATCTCGATCATGGTGAACACAAAGGGGACAAAAGCATGTGCGGAGGCGATGATGATGTGCTTCCTGTACTTATCCTGCTCCTTGGAAAAGACAGACGGCGCCGCTTGGGTCTTGCAGGCACTGGAGGCGGGACTACTCTCTGCATTCGTCAACTGCAGTCAGCACTTCTCAAAACTCAGTGGCGACAAGGAGGACATCGTCGATGTCAAGGATGTGCTCAGCATCATCGAGTCCATCATCCCACAATATCTAGTTTACCGCTCAATCATTGAGGAGGCAGACGCAGCCGTAACGAAGATCAACCGCGGTCCGCAGAAAGAGAGGGTAATGAAAAGCATCGCCAAGGATATCTGGGAGAGATTCTCCGCGCTTGTTGAAGAGAGAGCTACGATCGTCCGACAGGCCGATGCGTGGACGGGCCTGCGTATAGTCTGTGATTATATCAAGGTCAGTACGTTGAGACGAGATTACGTCTCTCGTAACAAATGGCTTTTTAGTGCACGACGGTCGACAAAAAACGACAAAGGCGTAGATGTGCTCTGTGTATGACGGCATGCTACTGTTCCAAGGTCCGTATGGCCCTCTACTTGAATCCTGGTCGTTGTCACCGTTGCTCTGTAGGAATGCCAAGCCATTGGTTGGATAGGAGGCCACAAGAACGCTTGTGAACGCATACGTCAGGAACGTATGGGTACGTTGCGTTTTAGCCTTTTGCTGATGTATAGTGGTCTGAGCGCTTTTGGGATAGAGGGTAAACCCAATCGGTTGAGCAAGTCAGACAATATGTTTCTCCACCAAATCGCGACGTGCTACGCGCGAAATAATCTACCCGTACTGCACGAGATGGCTGAGACCGACTACAGCTCGACCCCGAGGTCGCATCTAGTCATTCGCATCGATTTCACTACTCAACCCGTGAGGTTTACCCTGTGCCCCCTGGCCGAGTACGAGGTTGAGCCAACGCCTGAATCCATAGTGGTGGAAACGCAGAACGAGACCATACTGGCAGGCGTCAAGGAGAATATGGGCAGGTACACTCTCATCGAGTCTACAGTTGCTACCGGCCAGACTTCGCAACGCATACTGACCGCCACGACGGGGTCGTTCTGGGAATGGGACACCGATCCATACGCGGAGCGCAAGGACGACTTTTGGGAGCACCTGGACTTTAGAGCCCCCGTGGATGAGGTCGCTTTTGACGACCTGCAAGACATTTCGCAAGACATCCAGTTTTTGCGGCTGGATACAGGTCCATTGGAAGAGAGAATCCATTTACCAGAAGCCTGTTGAACATACTGTGGAACTGGCGGCACCCTCGGCTACTAGGATGCGTTTCTACGCGCAGTCCTCTACATGTGTAATTTCCGATGGCATCTGTCTCACATTTATGTCTGAAGAACCTTAGCGTGGGACATACAGTTCCTTGTAATATACTTGATGGGAGGGAGGGCAGGAGGAAGGGGGGGGGGTCACGAACGTATCACATGAACCCACGCGCAGGAGCAGTTCCGCGAGAGCGGTGTATTTCCCGTCTTATATTAGGCATTGTATGCAACCTACATTGTATGTGTGTGCAACACTGCCCGTTGCCTATCACTGTTGGAAAATGTTCACCGGTCTGCCCGAGCATTCTTCAGACGCTCCAATGTCCGTTCCATTCCCAGCACGCGCATGATATCCGCAACCCCAGGGCCGTTCTGTACGGCACGTTAGCGCGTAAGAAATGACGTCTCGTAGGCACATGGACAGAAATACCTTCGCAGCTGTCAATGCATGGCGTACAATGGTCATCAACTGCTTTGACTTGCACCCTATCCGAGCTGTTTCCTCATGAAGTAGCGCAACGAAATCAGCCGTGTTCCAGGAGTCTTGCGCGGTACGCAAGTTGTCCTCGACGCCACGGAGAACTGCGTCTGTGTGGCATCGGAACCCGACGGTCAGTGGGGATGAATGAATTGGGCCTGAGACTGACCATAGACACCCGGCGAGGTATTCTTGAGCATGGATTGCGCTTCATCCGTTGTGTAGTCCGGCTCCACGAAGAAATACCCCGCAATCAATGGCAGGTCATTCAGTTTTATGAGGCGGCTCTGGTGGGGTGGAAACAAGAGATAGCTAGTTAGTAAACAACAAAGTGTGAAGTCGATAACACACACCTGCACTACAGCGAGAACGTCCTGGACGTACGACACCGCCGTATGTGAACTGGGGCATCATCAGCGAGGGCTACGCGGTACGAGGGGATGCGACGTGCCTGTGCGGGAAGGCCTCCTTGACGAGAGTGTGTACGCTCTCAGCGAGCACACGAGGTCCATCAGGCGACTCCATCGCATGCATAAGGTGGCGCTTGTTGATGTACCCGAGCTTCTGGGGGTCGAGCACGGAGCGACGATGCGTCACGGACGACAAGTCAAACTATGATGAGGGCAATGAGCAAGGGTGGATCCCATACAATGCAGGAATGTGTACCTCGCGGATCATCTCCTCGAGCGACATGATTGCCGTACTATCTGGCGCGTGCTTTTGTTGGGAGGAGGTTGTGGCGGCCTCGTGGGACACACCCCAGCCGGCGAGAGCAAGCCAGTTGAGTATCGCGCGGGACTCCCATCCGCGGTGCTGTCGGTATGTGAGCACATAAACACGTACCACAAGGCGATCTCTACCGACCTTGTAATCCATGACCTGGACGTCACCCTTCCGCTTCGACATCTTCGTGCCGTCTAGGTTGAGAAGTAGCGGAAGGTGCGCAAACTGCGGCGGTTTTAGAGACAGACACTCGTATAGATCTAGGTGCAGTGGAAGTGATGGGAGCCATTCCTGCCCAGTCTTAGCGTCAGGATTCTCATATGTGATGTCAGTTAGATCACCTCTCCGCGGAGTACATGGGTGATGCCCATCTCATGATCGTCTACGACTGACGCAAGGTGATAGGTCGGAAAGAGGTCTGACTTAAGGAGAACGGGATCGGTAGGCAGGGACGCATGCGCGTCGCGTAGATGCCCGAAAATGAGGTCCGGAGGTGAGCAGCGTTCAGGCAGCCGTCCATCCTGTGAGATAAGACATCCTATTAATGCTAGAGCTCAACGGAGAATGTGCGGACAAGTAGACGTACATTGAGCCTGATCACTGACTTCTCTCCCGCACGTACGCGTCGCGCTACTTCCTCTTCGGTCAAGTTCAGACACGCCTTATCATATGTAGAGTTTGAACCCGTCCGTGCAAGCCTCTCGCGCGTTGCTGAGAGAGATTCCGGGGAGCAGAAGCAGCGATAGGCGTGTCCTGACTAGGCGGCACACGAGTAAGAACGCCAAAATGTCCAGCGTGGAGCTCGCAGATGTACCTCGAGCAGCTTGTTGGCATATACGTGATAGAGGTCTAAGCGTTCGGACTAGAGCATACAATTTAGGGGCCGCCGACTGCTCATACTGTTCGCCTACCTGGAAATAAGGTGCGTGAGGGCCAGATTTGCCGGGTCCTAAGTTGAAGTTCACTTATGACGCACGCTTCGCAGAGCATATGGCCCGACGCTCACCATGGTCATACTCCAGCCCCGACCACTCCAAAGCCTGCCGTATGCCGTCAACAGCACCAGGTACTGCTCGTGTCTAGGGCACGTTGCCGCGTGAGTAGTGCGTGTTTACAATGAAGGTAACACGAACCGCGTCTGTGTCCTCAATTCTCAGGATCCACTTCCCTCCAAGTTTCCTGGCGTAGAGGTAGTTGTACAGTGCAGTGCGGAGCCCTCCAAGGTGCAAAGCACCTGTAGGAGACGGAGCAAAACGCAGAAGAACCATTGTTATTGTTTTGGACAGACTAGCAAAATAAGGAAATTTATTCAGCAAAGCAAGACGTGCGGGACGTTCGGGACGACGAGAGTAAGCCCTCAGCGACGGCAAGCTGCTCTTCGTCGACGTCTAGAATGTCTTCCCGCCTTTACCAAATATGGTAGTACCGCTCGATCGCCCCCGATCTAGCCCGATCGAGGCTAACTCTGCACTCAGCGGCCACATAACCAGGCAGCGTGACCAGTCCTCACTGGCCCACTGATACTTCCAACTATCCCTTCCTAGGCCCAGACTTTGGTTTGGGAAGATCCCGAACACTGAAACGCCAACAGAATAGAATTTTCCTCAAATTGGGACCGGCGTGAATTATGTGTAAGATTGTGGATATCCAGAATCACGGCAAACACTCTTCTAACCGTCATTAATCATGTAACAATCTTATCCCCAGCGCGAGAATGAGGTGCTAGACCAATAGCGGACTCTTTGCGGTGATGTGCTTCCAGCGACCGCGAACGAGACCTGCCGCTACTTAATGTCACAAGTCAGACACGAGGCCGTTAGCACTGGCTCAGAGATCCTCCCGTCGTTTCAATGTAGTGAAATGGTATCTGATGTTCCATACACCGTGGGTTATCTTCTGAATAGAGCTGTTGTTATCGGAGGTGCTTCAGTCACTAAGGATGGACGAGATCGCGCCCACTTCTTCCATTGTCTGCGTCCTCCGCACGCGTATTCGAGGTGTCCCGGGACATCCAGTGCATTCCAATTCCCGCTATTGGGCCGCCGGTTACCGGAAGCTCTAGGGGATCGATGCCAAAGCAGCACACCACCAGAACGCTATGCGTGCCTTCCAAACCCCGAGGAGGAGACAGCTACCAGACCGTGAACGGCCGAGCAATTCAGTAGCACGCCGCCTCCTGGCCCCGCTTCCCGGCCCAAGGTTGCGATACCCACAGACGAAGTGGGAAACCAAAGATGCGCAGCTGTAAGACGCTGGGTGAAGCACGTAGCTTGAGTTACACCCTTCCAACGGCTCAGCCCCACACACATTAGTCCCCACTTCGCCGCTCAAATGTCACATCTCAAATACACGTCAGCAAAATAGGCAGCAAATAGGCAGTGCAGGTTACATTGGAGCCGCGTTGCACCGCCAACTTACGAACGACGAACGTGCAAGTCACATGGAAACCCATGTTGAATTAGTGTTGCTATATCACACCGTCAGTGACGGCCCGTCGGCCCTTTAGGATGGTCTCCGAGATTCAACCGTCCTCCGCACGATGTCCGCGTGCGAATGCTGTCGCTCGCATAGCCTCGTAGGCGTGAGGGTGCATGGTCACCACGTCAGCAATCAACAGATGTTCATGACGAGGACAATGGATGATTATTTTGGGATCAATACGGTGGCTGAAAGAATCCTAATTGACAAATACAGATACAGCTCGAGATACACATGGTCCGGTTGAGGGCAGGCGGGGGCTCTGTGGCTTTTTGGGTAACGTGGTGCAAGATGTAGGGCGGTGCCTGTGTACCAGTAACAGAACAACAGTATCGCCGAGTCAGCTAGCCAGTCCAAAGTTCCGATTCGAGGCCCGAAGAGTTGACAGTTGACAGATATCCAGCTAAGACGGCACCAGTAGAGAGAGGCAGATGTATGGATATCCACGGGTTCAGGAAGTCGAAGCCGGAAATTGCTTGGTATAGCGCTCCAGTAATTGAGTATACGTTTCGGATATCTGTTGCACATCAATTTATAGCATAACCAGGAGGCAAGAACCAAAATATGGTTTACTTACCTTTTCTGCCCGGCCATTGCCATCTGGGAGAAAACGGCATATTGTCGTGGACGCTTCGAACCACCGTTTTGCCTCATCCAGTAATGACGCACTGAGAATTGGTCAGCTACCATTAGTCTTATTTGCCTATATTTGGGTTTGAGCTTAACGGACTGTAGACATTCAATGCCAGTATTGTACGATGTGCCGAGCAGCCACTGTCGTTCGTCCAGCGGATAGCCCTGTAGTGAGAATTTGTCATCAGCTGCGAACACGATATGCCTGAGAAACGGAGCACTTCGGATGCGGCGTCCGTGGCCTGATTCTCAATGACATGAATGGCTTGCTCGACATATCCAATTGCCTTCGCCCTATCTGCAGCAGAGTTTCGAGAGAGAAGCATCGAGCAAATAGCGCGAAGCCACCTAGAGAACTTATCGATCGAGAACAGGCTGCGATCAAGGCTAGCGTGAAGGATAGCCTGAAGCACATGCAGCGCGTCGTGAGCATAACAACCAACAGGCCAGTGTAACGGGCTTCCCATTACCTCAAGCGCTGCGAAAAGTACTGCGAGGTGTTTGTCAGCGAAGAATGGCAAAATGGCCGGAGCGTCGGCATACCATCAATCGGGCATTCCCCTTCAACCCACTAAGAGTGACATCATGCGAATCAGGAAACAGGCGCCAAGAACAGATCACGATGGCATACCAGGATATCTGTTATGGCCTCAAGGGTACTCAGGGCAAGGGTATTGCATCCGACGACTTCCTATAACAAAAATGATAAGACATTCATCGAATTAAGACGCCACTTACCTCAATTATACTGAGAAGCCTGCCCCATTCCCTTAAACGGCTTAGTAGTTCCGTTTCGAAAACCCGCAGAACATGCAAGAAGGGCTCCGCGCGAGTGGATTCGTCCCTATCCACTTTCTTGTTATCGATGATGCTCCTTATGCGCTTCTTACTCGCAGCGATATCGTCTAGTAATGGCCGCAGAAGACTATGCTGAGCATCGCGGCGAATGTCAGTAAGGATACAGTCACATCGGCGCATGGCCGCAGCACCTGCTCGTTTTCCCCATTTGTGACTTGTCTTCTGACAGCAAACACTTGATTTTGGGTGAGCAAGCGGTTCACTGGAAAAGAACACTCTTCGGTCCACACCTCTTCCGGCGATGGCCGCGAAAGACGCGTTGATTATATGGACATGAATTTCTGCATCAACGTCCGTGAGGACGGAGTCACGGTAAGTTTCCAGGAACTAGGATGAACCGTTGAGCTGCTGCGGCACTAAGCGTTGCACGAGGATAGCACGAAGGTCTCACCTGTCTTGCGATATCAAACAACTCCGCCACTCTATCTTCAGAATTGTGCCATTCGGTACATCCTTGTATCGCGCAATTGTATGCTGTTCGCCACAGCCACGAGATGTCCTTAGAGAACCTAGCGACCGACTGGCCGGCGCCTAATCCCGCAGTTAGCGTCCTAGCTATTCAGGGTCAGATGTGGCCGCCGGCGGCAGAAGCTAAGGGGTTAAAACACCACCAGAATTGAAATGTCGAATCAAAACCGGCACAAGGACCGTGCTGATCGCGTGAGGTTTCGTGAGCCGATGATCATATCACCGGGACGCCGGGGAACATACCGGTCGGCACCAGGCTCTGCCATTAGCTTGAGGACAAGTCGGATAATACATCGAATCAACGTCACAGTGTCGTGGCCGAGATCATTACCATCTGAAGATTGCACCGTATGCAGCAATGCTTCCAGAACAGACAACAGGACTTTCTTCATATCGAACTCGTTGGCGAGCTGCGTAGCCAACAGCAGCATCTTCCGATTGAAATCGGAAGCAGCGGCCATACGCTTGACCGCGTCGATTGCTGCACAGTAATATTCAGAGAAGTGCGCTTAACTAAAATGATGGCTCCGGAGCACCTTCATCTTCGAGGCCTTCATATAGGTACACATCAGCTCATCTAGTTCGATATCCAAGAATGGAAACACACCTTGATGGACAGCGGTTAGTAGCTTGATGTACTGAGTGGCAGCTTCGTGATCAGGACAGCGACGAATAACCGCTGCAGCTATAGCGTAATCGCCCTGTTGAATGTGGCACAAGGCTGCCTTGCGGAAACATTTCGAATGGCTTAAGGATGCTATACTACCGAATGCCTTGTGTGTGCCCGCTATGTACCAGTCGGCAGCAGCCGACCAGCGCCGTGCCTGATACTGACGATCACCAAACTGCCAAATCAGCTGTTGTGGGAAATGAGACTGGCGGAAACGCTCGATGGCCGCTGCACCGACCGTGAGACATGCTGTGGCGGATAATTTCGAGAGGTCAAAATGCGCATCTGTCAGATCTGTGACCAATGTTACGTATGGTTGCCGTGGACTCGAGTCGATTTGAAACTCACACCCCAAGACACCTGAGAGATCCTGCATTGCTCTAGAATGGTCGGCATCTTTCGAACAATGGAAGACGAACGACAGGAGCAGCCGATCAATATGATTGGGTGGTGAGATGTCCTGCGCGTCCAAAAGCCGCTGGAGACAGAACTGATGAACTGCCGTGACAAGGGCGCTGTGACGGGTACAGGGTGAATGTCGGGGCTTATCCGGCGATGTGGACTCACTGTTCTTGACCGAAACTTCTCAGCTCCTGCAAAATGCTGTCACGAAACTCGCGTGAGTACAATTCCGTGGAATAGCCACCGAAAATCTTAGTGTTTTGCCAAACCACATACTCAGTGATATTATTTTCTGACACGACCATGTGATCGATGATTGATCGGAATGCTGTATGCAAGCGTTAGCGACTTTCCCCGCTTTTGCGCAATGTGACATACCATCAAGTAGCACCGGCTGAGCCGCCTTCCGCTTCTTTAAGACAGCTATCCGCATCCATCGCAGTTGCTGATATTCGCTGGACGTCTAGGGATACCATCTTATTGAGCGGACTCAGAGAAACGCCGCACGCTAAATCTTACCTCCTCGGCAGCATCGATCGATTCTATCAGCTCATTGAGAGAGGTCTCAGCACGGATCAGGTTCTCAGGAACCTCGGTAGACGAGAGGAAGTAGGCGCGAGCTGATATATATGGATGGTGACATAGACACCTTGACAATTGTGTCTGACGCTTACCGAGACTGCGCAGGATCGATCTCTATCATTATTGCAGATGCAGAATACGTGCAGTCAGTTCGTCATGAAGGAATGCTGCAGATTTGACAGACCTTGAGTTCTTTCCCACATTGCTCCTCCCCGTGCTCTACGTTCTCTATGATTGTAAACGCCTTCTGTAGCCACCTGACGGCGTCTCGAGCCGGGACGCCACGCGGAGATGGATGGCTGTCCGCCGAGTTTGGCCTCAACAAGGATTTGCCTATCTCCAGGAGTTTTGCAGCTAGAGATTCTCGCTGAGAAGATATTGTTAAGTGAAGGATCGAAGTAAGACTCTACTTCCTTACATCTCGTGGCAGTAGAAGGGCTAGTTGATCATTTTCTGTATACCAAGGTATTTGCCGCCTGTATATCGATCAAGAAAGGTATGCATACCCACGACTTTTTGTAGCATGAATTCTGCTACGCTCTCATTTCCCTCTCTCCAGGACTGATATTCTGAGTGAAATCGACTCTACACGACAAAGGGGGGGCCTTACTGCTTCCATCCTGCTACAATGGTATACCACAATAGCATGGACGCGAGCTTGTGAATTGGCGTTCTCCAAAGCATCTGTCTTCTTGAGAGCTTCTTCGTACTTTCAATCCAAAAACATCAGCGGATGGCATCCTGTCTGCTATGAAAGGAAAGGAAGTCACTTTGGCCGCCGATGACAGTACACTGGCTGCGAGTGCATGACTTCCAGTTGCTATGAGACGTCATGAGCTTAGAGTTCGTTCCCAGCGCGCATCCATCGTTGGCAAGTCGGCGTACCTGACAAACTAGCGCCAGCTTTGCTCGCGAGCTGCAGCACATGTATCAGAGCTGCGAGCGCGTGACACGGTGGGTCATTAATGGCTCCGTGCGTCACACAATGAATGAAACGGCGCACTCTCAACGTCCGGCTTCTGCTGCAGCCCGGCCTCCACAAGGCGGAAGCCAGCTAGCCTCACTAGCGTACAAGCATCCTGTTGTGTTAGTGTGCGACCGCGTGTCCGCAGCGGAACTCACATGCAGCGGAGACGGCTAGGCTCTCATCATCATTGGCTTCGCGTATGCGCGCAGACGCGTTCCACAGTTCTACGCCTGTCCTTGTTTTTTTATTGACGATCGCCGTATGCGGAAGGCGATCTAGGAGCACTTGCCTTCACGATCTAGGGTGTCGGCGATGTGGGCCCACTCTTTGTTCGACCGGGGGCGCTGTCTTGTAATTGACTCGGCGAGCGAGGCCAGTTGCTGGAGCTCGGTGCATATAGAAGACCATGTCCGCCGCCTGCTGTCGTTGACCTTGGGTTTGATGCTGATCAAGATGGCTGTATTCCGGGTCCACCACTATGGATTCGGTTCATTGAACCAACGAAATCCGCTCAAACTCACTTTCAATAGAATTGAACGATTCTGCAACCTTTTCCGGCACTTTTTGCTTGCTTGTTAACATGTTGACGCGCTACGGCAGGCTATATGCGGGGGAACACAATCGTATGGCGTGCGGCAACCAGTGACGCGCATGTAACTGACGCGTGACGGAACGCGCCAAAGTGACGCACAGAACTGACCGTCACCTACCGTCACTCGCGTCCGGCAACGACACGTCTTAGAAGGAGCCGTAGGCCCAAAATCACACCGGAGATGGCTGAAGAGATTGGAATAAACAAACTTCCAGATGGTGCCGTTGCAAGGTGCACCAAGGTATCGCAGCTGTCCCACCACGGTGGTTTGCGTTCACACAGGATGCACTAGGACGCCCGAAAAGATGGTGTGTTTGCGGGCCTGTCTGCGGGCCTGGTGGGAGGTGGATAGTTCAACTTCCTCTTCATGTGCGCAAGCTGACCGTGCATCGCACCTTCTAGCTATCTTGGGATCCAAAGTCTTCCGTTTCAACAAGAACACCACCATCGTCTGCGGCATCAGTGAGTCTCGAGACTGAACTCGGGCATCAGGGCTCTGACCGCTTGGCGTTGCTGATATCTGCATTTTGCTGTCAGTGACTGGCGTATTGTCTGGCTATCAATTCACCCAGGCCTTCCTCTCGTCGAATCTTGCGCGCCTTCGTGCAGAACTGGCCGAACGGGAACGCGTGGAGGCCCTGCCCACAGGTGGAGTACCGTCAGTGCCCGAATAAGGTACATGGCACAGCGGACTTGGCACGTCGCTAGAGACATGATGCGTAGCGCATTCGAAACCACAGATGCGGCGAAGCTTCGCAATGAATTGCACGGCATAGTACGTACAGACACCATAGTAGTGCAGATTCGTGGGTTTAGACACCTGTCTACGTATGCGCATTCCGTGTTGACGGAAAGGCTCTCCGTGGATCATGACAGAACGACAGAGGTTCCCAAAATGCTGCGAACTTCTGGGCCCCGTGCGAAGGCCCTCCTATCGCCGCCTCCATGACAAGACGTATTTTTGCAGGGCGCCTGTGTACGCAGCTGCGGTCCCCGTGGCCAGACGTAAGTACTAGTAAGCATGCCACTGCGGCTCGCGCCGCACCCAAGTCCCCAAACCACCTTGGCCGCCCAGATTGCGGCGTCTGTGGCGTGTCTGGCCGGAAGAAGCGAGCCCGAAACAGGCCCGAACGGTGGTGCTACGGCGGATCCGTGAACGTTCTCTAATATTGGCGTTGATGGTGCCGCCGCGTTTCGCCTGTCTCACGAAAAGGTACAAGATCGCTTTTCTGCGACTCCAGGCTACAGCGTCAAATCGATATCTGATGGCCCGGTACGGTGCAGACCGCCCCTCCGCCGGCAGGGAGCAGAGAGCCTGGACGCCTAATAGTGCCTTGCTAAGCCCATCTTCCACCTTTAGTGCGCTGCGGTCGTCGCTATTCGCGACCCCTTCCCCGCACGAATGCAGATCCCATGTGCTCGTCGCGCGAGGCTCGTTCGTCGCTGCCGATCAAAGGGACATTCCGGCCGTGGCCTGGCGCGCTGCAGCCTGTCCGAATAAGCACCTCGCGTCTTCCTCGGACAGATGCACGTCCGTGTGTGATGTCTCACAGGACCCGACAGGGACAGGCTGCTTGCATAATAGCCCGCCCCTCGCCCGGCGGGCGCTGGTTTTGGCGACGTCAGACAAAAAGGCAAACGGGCCGCGCCGCTCTCACCTGTTTCTAAGCGGCTGAGAAAAAGCGAATTTGCATATGTGACATAGCGTCCCTGAATCTGAATCTGTAGGCCCGTCCGGCCCTGCTCCGCTGCTTGTAGAACCTTCGCCGCCCCCCGAAATATGCGGCAACCGGTGGGTGCGATCCTCGCAGTGGTGCTACCATAATCAGAAAACCCAAAGGCGAATGATACATCCATGTCCACGACGCTATGGAAAGATGGCCAATGGCGACGACGCCGGCGCCCACACATTCTGGGTCCACATCCAATTTCGCCAGCCTCCAGGCAATGCCAATTGCCGCCTCCATATACAGGCCAAGACGGCGCAGCGTATCGGATTCAATGAATCCATAATAGACTGCGGGTGGCAATACTAACATCCTCGTATACGTAAAACTACTTGACACTTATATCTAATGCTTCTATGAATATGCGACTGGGGAATCGTCAAATTGTCCGAATGCAGGGTATCAATGGCCGGTGGAATGCAACAAAGAGACGCTGTGATGATGATGTATAACAATGCGCGACAGAAAGCCGATGAAATGCGACAGGTTAACAGAGAACACAATACCCTTGATACTGGTGATACTAATGAATACAATGGGGCGGGGAACGGGGGCGAAAATGCAAATGCGAGCGATGCGTCGATTAAGCACGATGTGATGTAACAAGTCCAAACAGGAGGGGCCAAATTACAGACGCCGCCCGCGCACCTCGTAATATGGCGCGTACGCGACCGGGGCCGGTGTGGCATAATACTGGAATCCTGGCGGCCCAGCGTTGGCAAACTGTGCAGAGGGGATCGCATCAGAGGCGAGCGGCTGGCAGCCTTGCTGCACGTCCCCAGAAGACACGGCGTACACCGCCTGGTTTTGACGTGCCCATACACGAGAGAGCTCCGAGAATGGCGGCAGAACATGCGCGCGCGGCAGACGGACGGACATATCGTACGGGCTTGCAGACGCGGACTGCACGACCATGGGGACGTCAGGCTGCATTGGAAGTGGGGGCAGTTGTGTGGGGTGCGGCTGGTGGTACCGGAGCCGGCCTTTGCGCGCATTGCTGCCATCAGCATCTGCTGGGGAGCACGTCAAAGTGTAGAAGTACAGATGCTGTGAACGTGTATCAGCGTCTCGAGAACGACCCCACTAACATAGAGAGCCTACCTGGGGCACCGCGTACTGCCGCCTGTCGTCCACATGATATGCGGACGCCAGCGTCTGCGGAACTTCGTGCTGACCCGGTACTGTCGCCACCCAGGGCGCGCCAGTGCCGGCATCGACGGGTGACGCGCCGAGTGACAGCTTCGAGAACGACTGCAGCGACTCCATTGGCGAGGCCGAGCTTTCACTGGACTGGCCGCTCGAGTACTCAAGCTCCGGTATTTGCAGGGTAAGACCAGTAGAGCGTCTCGGAACCTGGGCCTGTCCACGCGCGTACGCAGCAGCGTCTGGGTAGAATGCGTCCGATGCAGTTCGCTTCGAGCCCGGTTGCAGTGAGGGGATGGCATATTGGACATGCTGCTGCTGGGGTGATTCGTAGTAAATTTGCTGCGATGGCGCTGCCAAAGCAGCACCAGAGGGCATACGTCGTGGTGATGATGAGCGTGCTCGGTGTGCTGTCAGCTGGGACCTGAGAGCGTATGAATGGTGGCGTGGATGACTTCGATGTAACGAGCGTGTCGGTCGCCATGATCGCCGCCAGTTCTGCAACTCTCGCTCCTTCGCCATTACAAGACCTTGTAGTAGATTCAACCATGACTCGTACGTGGACTCGTCCACATACAAACCAAAGTCGATTCCGAGCAGAAACTCCTTCTCCATCTTGTTGAGCTCAATAAGGTTGATTCCCGACACCTCTGACCACGTCTTGTTCGTGTACGTGTTGCTGAAGGAAGTTTAGATGGGATATATGCGCACGAAAATTGAGTCAACTTACTCGTCTACGAACTTGTTCGCCATCATGAGTGCCGCAATTGCGACTCGGTATTCGCTACCCGCTTGGCCAGAAGTGAAACGATTACGCGCCTTCATGCGGTATATGTAGTGTAATGACAAGACGATGACGGACTGACTGACTTGCGTCGTCTCGAGAACTTTTTGCATGAAGCGTACGAAGGCTGGCGCGACGGAAAATTGCAACGACGCAGTAGAGGGATTACTAGGGGGAATGTACGATTTCTGGTCTTGTGATATCATGCGGTTCTTTTTGGATGGTGAAGATGACTGAGAAAGGCTCGAGAACCACAGGTAGCAGATCATCTCGCAAGTCTTCTCAGCGATGTATTGAGAAGAGCGGCTCTCGATGTCAGTGAACCAGTTAAGATTCAATTCAGGAGATGCCTCTGGCGGGTCATCTGCTACATTCTCTTCGCGAGCGGTATAATGTATTGGAGGATGGGGTTCCGCGGGTGGTGAAAGTGGCGCAGGGACTCTGTGAGAGGCGGGCCCAGCACTATGCCAGTGGTACGAGCCATCGTGTTGTGGTGGCGTGACTATGAAGACTCAGCACTTGGCTCGGAAACACGCGTACCGACGCGACTTACCTGGCGAATTGCGCGACATAGCATGGTCGAAGTGCGTGATAGGAGGCAGGACAGTCTTGTACCGTGGCTGAGACTGCAGAACGCGCCTTGGCGGCGCACTGGAGAGCGGGGGAGTGAGGGGTACTTCTGGCTTGGGCGGACGCCATGAAGACCATGTGTGGAGAAGCTCAATGGGCAGCGGCGGCAGAGTAGGATTCATGGAGTACGAGGACGGAGAATGAGGGAGGGACGGAGGAGTGTAAAGGGCCATGGCAGGGGCTGCTAGAGTAGATGGAAATACGGTAGAGGGAAGGTAAGCGGTGGCGGAAGGAGAGACATGATATAAAGAAGAGGTGGACTTGTGAAGATCAAGCCATGGCCGGGAGAGGATGGCTGAAAATAACCGAAAAGAGACGAACAGGGGAAGCTGTTGTGTCGCCAACGCGAAGGCTGTTGGCCGCTTCCGTCGACGACGTCCTAGCCGCCTTCCGTCAATCTGCGCCCTCCAGATCCGCCACCCGTCTCTTCCCCCTCCGCTCCGGTAATCCCTCCCTTTTCCCTTTTTCCCGCCCTTATTTTTCGCTCTCCGCCTCTGTGTCCACCTCCCCATCACCACGGCCCCTCGGCAGGGGGATTCCCCATAGCCTGTCCTCCGTCCCACGGTCCATACATGGTAGCTGGCGCTCACGTGACGTCTGCATTTGGCAACTCCGAAGGCCCCTCCAGCCGGCCCTGAACCAGCCTCCTGATGGACACCCATAACAGGCCGATGCGGTGGCAACAGATTGGGTTTTGCCTCAAATGCAAAGCTAATTTTCGGTGTGGACCCATCAGATCATACGGCATGCAGATCTCGTTGCTGCGTCGTTCTTACTCCTTTGCCTCCTATCATGACATTCGCCTACTTCCCGTCTTTGATCTCTTTCACGAGTGGATCCGTGTCCCAGCGGTCTGTGCACACGTACCCCCGCACTCCAGTAGCATGTGTCTCAGCCTGCGCACTGACCCAGTGTACAGGCTAAGTGCGCTAACCTCTCCTGAAAATGTCATTCGTCATCGTTGTCCCACATGTGAAGATGGTTTACCAGCGGCGCACCCCTGCGCCGTCGCTTTCGGCTCCTGCAGAATTTGCGCCTCTAATACGGTATATCCTGCAGTGCGCCCGAGGTTCCCGCCCCTCTGCAAATTTCCCGCCGCCGCGTCCCGTAATAATCCTGCAATTTCCATACACCCGTATCCGACCAACCGACTGCCTCCGAGTCTACGGCCGCTACGCTTGACTTGGTACGCGTCCCAGAACGCTTGCTTATACAGTCGGGGTTCTAGACCATCGGACGTCACGGGTGTGATCGACTGTCCGTGACGCTCACGCCGCGCCGGATGTGGACGCTTGGACCTCCAGCCGGCGACTGATCACCACATAATCGCCACCTGGCCAACTCCGGTCAATTATGAGACCGCACCACTTTCCGCGGTATCTGGTCCAAGCGGCCTGGCGCAGGCGCTGCGAATTGGGGTCGGTCTGATGCAATCGCGTGGCTGACTGCCCGTCGACGGCCCACAGTTCGTACGGAAGGCACTTGGCAAAGTTGGCGGCACGTCCAGCGGAATATCTCATCCATCAAGCCACGCTTGGCCATACGACCCGCTTCTATAGGCTTCGACGCGCGCTGCCGCCACGTCCGTCCGTTTGGGTGGCTTCTAAATCAGTCCGCTGCGCTTTGACTCACAAGACATTGCATGCCCGCTCGGAGTCTTAGCATGTCCAATTCGGCGTTATAGACGAACGCGTAGGGGTCTGACGACCAGCCTGTCAACCTTTTCTGATCGGGAAGTACACCGACGAGCCTCCTTGCCCTTCGGAGGGCGGTCGTGCGCGTCCACGTGCGGTACGTAAAGGCTAAATCAATTGCAATGGCGCAAACGACCAAGGGCTCAATTTGGTTTGAACCCCTCGTTACCTCACCGTTTCCTTAACCTGAATACATTGACCAGCGCGGTCTCAGCCAAACGGCTTCCCGTGGCGTGAACAAGGTTTGGATCTCGCGTCCCGCAGCCTTCGCAGCGCTTAAGGCACAATGAAAGTTTCACCGCCCAAAGCGAAGGAATTGACGGCGAATGCGTGTCGCAAGGAACCCCGTTGCATTCGCCGTCCATGGATATTTAATGTTTGCACACACTGCGAGCTCGTGATGGGCTACCGAAGCCGAGGGCGCTTCGGGATCCGCGGGTGCGTTTCGGTCTGGCATGTTCGGCGCGTCCGCCACCGTGCCACTCCAGCTTCCAGCCCTGGAATGCATACATGGGAGTTGTTTGGAACGCATCCGAGCGCGTGGCGAGCTCATCTCCGAAGGAACACGCTCGATGTCGAATCCAGCGGCAACAGGCTGTGCATACACGGTGTATACAGGCTGTAAGTATCTACATATCGCGCCATCTGAATCCCGTCGCGGTTGGTTGCACATGCACGACAGACAGGCACTGCTTCGCCGTCATGTTGCACCAGTCTATAGCAGCCTCTGAAGATATCACCACATCAGGGACTCTCGCAGCCAATTCGGATCTTCACAGGCCGAGGGCCCACCCTAGAATCTGGATAGTACGGAGACCCGGTTTGACTGGAACACGTCGCTTGTTGGATCTCCGGATATTTACCTGACATATGTACCGCATCCCGGTGGAAATCCGCGTGATGACGGGCCGCCCAACAGAGATCGCCAACACACCAACTCATTAAGACACAGTCAGTTGGCTGATTGATGGACTTTAGCGGTTCTGCGGCCGGTCGGTGAGAAGGATGTCCACCATTGCAAACTTGACGCCTGTGAGCCTGAACGTGATGCCCATACATGTGCGATATCCGAATATCGATATCCCAGATCTATTCCGGCGCTCCCACACACGGCTTGTCTGCGAAGCGTTTTGTGGGTCGATTAATGGATGTGCCTGAGATTCTCACTTACATGTGCCATTCAGGGTAATTGTAAGGGAAATGGAAGCGCGAGTTACATGGCTTACCTAGAATGTCATTTGCATGCCTGTGTCTCGGCGGGAGAATCCGGATATTACGAAGCCAGGATAGTAGACCGAGAACGCGCACGTCATCGATCCAGAGGCAATGGGATATCGCAGGATATGCACGCGTGCAGACTCCGCCAATTGGGAAGCACGGCTTCCGAACAAGGATAGATAATTAGTGCAAAGTCGAGGCCCTGGCGCAGCGCAGGCGCGATGCAGATGGCTTCTCCCAAGGATACTTATCACCAGAGCCACCGAGTAGTCGTTTCCATAGTGGTACGTGCGCCGGGGTCTCTGTCATGTGGGATTCTCGATGCTAGGGCTGTGAACGTCCAACAGCATGCACGTGTGTAGTTGGCCACTAGATATCTAGATATTTATCGCCCTTCTCGGAATACTCGCCATGACTATTTTGGGTGTACAGCGTAAGCATCAGACTCCCTGCATAGCAGTTCCACAGATGCTACTAGAGACACAGAAGCTCGGCCGCATGATCAGTCAAGGCAAGTATACTGAACAAGAGCTATGCAGAAGGAGGCCAAAGTCTGGCCAGTTGTCAGGCGCGAATTCGCGGTGCATCGGAGATGACTGGGAAGCCCTTGAGAAGAATCAAGGTGGCTGCCACTATACTGTTAGGATCCAGCCTATCAACGGGTGCGGAATGAACGCGGCGAAGAGGTGGTACTCGGGCCTGTTTCGTCATCTGCTTTGTCCTGAAGCACTCTAGTGGGATAGATCTATGTCAGTCTCAGTCCACAGGTGAGAAGTGCAAGACGACTCGGAGTAATGGAGACGGACGCAGTGTGATGAGGCGAACATATGGAACGCGTGACATGTCACAGTACCGCGAGCTCGACGCCTGTCCTTGGCTCACCGTTGTCGTCGTCGTCGCCCTTCCTTTCTGGTCTATTTCTCGTTTGATCTGCCTCACTGTCCGCGACCTCCGTACTGAATTCCACGACTCTGTAATACTCAAGCTTCCCCTGCGGCTGCGTTTCACTACCTGGTTTCCTGGACTTCGTTTCTAGTCCTCACGCCATGGGCGTACAGTTCGGGTCCTTCGACTCCATCTGCCAGACCGCCGCGCTCGTCATATGCCCGCTGATTGGCTCGAGCCAGGGCATAGAGCCCACCTGCTATAGCAGAAATGTGGAGTTCTCTGGGACGCTGATTTTCCAGCCTGGTGAGTCGCGGTATGCATAATGGGAGGCCGTCTTGACTGCCCATTGGCAGCGAGTTGGTGAGTGTATGCGCGGGATACTGACATCCTGGCGTCCTTAAGCGACATGCGCCATTCACATTGTCGCTATTATCATGACCGCAATCATGATCTTCCATATTCGAAGTAAATACACAGCAGTCGGTGAGTCAATTCAGTCGGTGTCTTCGCCGTGTAGCCTCCTTGACAGTACATTCGGCACTTCGTAGGGCGCAAGGAAATCCTCATGTTCTTCTATCTTTATGCCATCATCGAGCTTCTCGCTTTGTTCCTCGACTCCGGTGTCATTCCCACCGCGAATGTCAGCTATCCGGTAAGCACGCTCTACTTCCATTGTATAGCATCGTACTCAACCTGCCGACAGTACTTTGCAGCCGCATACACAGGATTTGTGGCAGCTGCATATGTCGCACTTCTCATCAACGGCTTCGTCGGTTTCCAGTTCGCGGAGGATGGCACGCCGGTCTCGCTGTGGGTGAGTTGCCCTGCACGCGAATCCACATTCAATTGTCAATGACCGTACTTCTAGTTGCTCCGCATAGCCATCCTCGTTGTCTTCGGCGTGTCGTTCTTTGTGGCCATCGCGACATTTAAGAACGTCGCGAGCTTTAGCTACACGAAGCCGATCGGGCTCTGGATCATCTACATTCTCTGGCCATTGGTCTGCGTCGTCATCTACACCGTATCGCAGCTTATCCTCGTCTTGCGCACGCTCGAGGACCGCTGGCCGATCGGCGACATCGTCTTCGGCGCGGCGTTCTTCACTGTTGCCCAGGTGCTTCTGTTCGCGTTCAGCGTCACGATCTGCAACGCGATAAAGCACTATATCGATGGCCTCTTCTTCTTCACATTGTGCATGCTTCTCAGCGTGATGATGGTATACAAGTACTGGGATAGTATTACGGTGCGTTCGGGTTGGCGGCGCTTGTCGTGGATGTCTCGGCTCATTTTTCTTCGTTCAGCGTGAAGACCTCGAGTTCTCGGTTGGCTCCAAGGCGACGGTATGGGAGGTCAAGGACCCGTTACTTGCTGGTGGATACGACTACGAGGACGATGCTACGAGCAACTACCATGGTGGCGGCAACACTGCAAGCCTTGTGGGTGGTGTCAGTGGTAAGCAGCTGTATGGCAATGTTGGGCAGGGGCGCAGTTACCCACCACCTATGGAGAGATATTGAACAGGGCTGTGGACAATTGTGCAGGACTTTGAACTTTTGCATTGTATACACCTCAGCTAATGACAGAACTGCACATGTAACATTTGTTCACTTTGATGGAGACTTGTCTTCAATTCATACACCACTAAAAGCTTGCTGTCCAAACATAAGACCTGGAGACAAACCAATCTTCTGCTAGACATAGCATGTTTGGCCACATATTATGAAAGAAATGATAATATATTTGCAACACAATATAGGTACATGAAAATAGCTCTATCCACCAGAGAAAGTACTCTTACTAAGAGTTTTCCAAAAATTGCTGGAGGCCGAAGCCAACAGACGTGTTCGGATGTGTAATTTGCAATCAGCAAAAGACTGTGCCTCGGTATAGACCTCACTGGCGACAGTACGTGCCCGAGCACAAGAATGGGAAACACGAGACAGAGCGCGGGCGCATATATACCGCGTTGAGTTTAGGGCAGGACAACCTCTCCGCGGGCGCTTGCGCGGATCGTTATCTCGTTTTTCTTTCCGATCGTGCGTGGCCGTGTGCGGGATGCAGCTGTCAAGTGAGCACAGAGACTACGGGAACAACGGTGGGCTGGCTCGAATATTTGTTTTACGAGCCTTGCGTGTATCCCATTGAGGCGCGCGCCGATAGGTGCATTGAAAGAAAGGTCATTTTGAGTGCTGTGGGTTCCCTGTGGGTTCCTTCCTTCGCCAGCCTTTATTCGCAGCGCGCCAGGGACGCACCAGTGAGCAGCGGGTGAAACGGACGCAAATGGTCATTTCCAGCCACCGCCCCGCAATGTATGCTACAGTGTAAGATAATGTCTGCAAGGCAGCGGGTATCCTGCCCCAGGTCCATACTTGACAAACCGATCCGTCAGCGAACGAGGTGCGCCACGTACCGCACGGTGCCTCCCCTCTTCCCTCTCTCCGCGCTCGCTCACAGCTACAAGAACCCGCCGCTCTTGCCCGACCCGAACCGCTCCCCGAGACCCCGCGCGTCGCGGATGGCCTTTTCGCGCGACTTGTCGTCCATCAGCCGCCCGGACAGCGCCATGTCGCGCGCGTGGTCCCAGATCGCCGGCGGGCCCTCCTCGCCGTCACCGCCATCTCCATCGCCCTTCGGCTTCGCGCTTGCGTGCGCGTGCCGCTCGATGAGCGTCCCGCCGCGCACCTTCTTCTGCTCGCAGCGAGCCAAACGGAGCATCGCGTCAGCTACGGCCTTCCGCGCGCGAGGGGAGAGGAAAGGGGAACGTGGACGGGAAGGGATGGGGAAAGGGGAAAGGATAAAGGAAGGGGACGGGGACGCACCGTGTGCTCCTCGACGCCGCGGCGCACCTCCGCATCGTGCCGCGCGCGTTTGCGCGCCTCGCGCTCCTCCTCGGGGTCGGGCGCCGCGTCGGTCACGCGCCGCCGCTTGCCCGCGACCTCGTCGGCGAGACGCTGCTGCCGCTCGGCGGGCGTCTCTGTCCAGAGCGAGTTGTCGCTGTCGCGCGCGGGCGCGGACGTGCGTGCGAACTGGCGCGGCCGCGTGAGGCGGGTCGGGTCGATCGCTGGGTGGGCGGGGGCGTGGTCAGCGGTCAGAGGGCGCGCGCGGGGCAGGGTGCGAAGGGAGGAGGGCGGGACTTACAGCCCAGGAGGTCGGACGAGGAGGGGGGCTTCAGCATCCACTCTTCGCGCTGCAGAGCTTTTGGTTTGCTCGCTTCCTGTGTGTGGTAGAGTCAGCCCTGTGGCTACGGCTCGTTGCAGAGAGAGTAGCGGTGAGAGCGGCGAAGCTAGCTAGGAAACCTTGGACCGAAGGAAACGTCGGCCAGCGACCGGAATGCGACATTCCGCGAGCACCGAAGGATAGACATGAGGAATTGGACTCGCCTCGATTTGTTTGCGCCGCTTCTCCTCCTTCTCCAGGAACTCTTGTACACCGTCCTTCTCTTGCACGACTGTACCAGAGGGTGGAGGTGGTGGTCCGTAGTCGTCGTCGTCGTCGTCATACTGATATGCGCGGGCTGCCATAGAGGGAGGCAGGGCAGGGCCGATGACTTTCTTCGGCGGAGGTTTCGGTGCGGCGGCGGTGCGTGCGGCGAGCATGTCGGGGGGCAGCGCAGGGACATAGTCGTCGTCGTCGTCGTCGTCGTCGTCGTCGTGGTGCGAGGGGAGTGCAGGGGATGGCAGAGGGATGCGAGGGCCGATGCTGCGGTTGTCTGGAGAGGGGCGTGTCATGGTGTGCAGTTGAAGGCGGACGGAGGAGCGCTCGATCGACGGCCACTATTGCCATGGCCCACTCCGTCGCTGGCTTTGCAGCCGCCGCCCTGGCCGTCCTCTCGCCTGCCCAGCTTGTGTTCCTGCGCGCCCTGCCCAAGGCGGACCTGCACGCGCACCTCAACGGCTCCATCCCCCTCCCCACCCTCCAGGCCCTCGCACGTGACGCCGACTCCCTCCCCGCCGCCGCCACCGACCGCGAGCTCGTCCGCGCAGGCATCGCCCGCCTCCAGGCCGGCGTCGCGCTCGGCGAGATCGACGACTTCTTCACGCTCTTCCCCGCCATCTATGCCCTCACCGCCGCGCCCCCTGCCCTCGCGCGCGCCACCCGCGCGGTCCTCGAGCACTTCCTCGTCCCCGCCGAGCATGGTTTCCCCGAGGCGGCCTACCTCGAGCTGCGCACCACGCCCCGCGCGACGTCTGCGATGACCCGCATGCACTACCTCGAGACGGTGCTCGCGGAGGTCGAGCGCTTCCCCCCAGAGCAGGCCGCCCTGATCGTGAGCCTCGATCGCCGCATGGATGCCGCCGTCGCGGCCGAGTGTGTGCAGTGCGCGATCACGCTGAAGCACGCCGGTCGCAGGGTTGTCGGCGTCGATCTCTGTGGCGATCCCAAGGTGCGCCCCTCGCTCCGTGCTGGTGTGCTGGATGACAAACTGTGCTCGTGGTAGGCAGGCGACATGACAACATTCGAGGAGCACTTCCGCAAGGCGAAAGAGGCCGGCCTCGGGATCACGCTGCACATCGCCGAGGTGCGTTGCCCGTTGCGCCTCCATGCGCACCCTCACTGACGCGCACGCGCACGCGCACCAGACGGCCGACTGCCCGCCCGCCGAGGTCCTCCAGCTGCTCTCGTACGCGCCCGACCGCCTTGGGCACGCGACGTTCCTCGACGACGACGCCAAGGCACACGTGCGCGCGCGAAAGACGTGCGTCGAGATCTGCCTGTCGTCGAACCTGCTCTGCAAGACCGTCCCCGCGCTCGACGCACACCATCTCCGGTTCTACCTCGCGCACGACCACCCGGTCGCGGTCTGTGTGAGTGCACACCTGTTTTCCCGCCGCCCCCGCGCTTGCTCACCCGCCATCCTCCGCGCGCCGCAGACGGACGACATCCTCCCGTTCCGCAACTCGCTGCTGGGCGAGTACGCGATGCTGCTCGCTGCGCCGCCGTACGGGCTGGGGCTGACCGAGTCCGAGGTCGCGCGCATCGCGCAGATGAGCATGGACTGCCGCTTCCGCCTCGGCGGGCGCATGCAGACGTGAGCGCGTCAGTGCATCGTTGCGGGCAGGTGCTGTTTGCAAGTGTGAAGCGTGAGTGTGAGTCGACGTTCTCTCCGCCCAGCTGTGACCCCCTATCTGCGTTCCGAATATGTTTTGTTGACACCACTGCTTAGGTTTTGTATAGAGTAGGATTGCGGCCGCCAGGGTGCTATCTGCGGTGTCCGCGAGCTTCCACTCGCATATGACCGCAAGTTGGACAGCGGCCAAACAGGTGCGCATGGCGTGAGGCGGCGGCTTGTCTAGCGCGCCGTGGTGAGTACTCGTGATTTTCTTCTGTCTCGTTGTGCATCGCTCT
This sequence comes from Postia placenta MAD-698-R-SB12, assembly GCF_002117355.1. Taxonomy (NCBI): domain Eukaryota; kingdom Fungi; phylum Basidiomycota; class Agaricomycetes; order Polyporales; family Adustoporiaceae; genus Rhodonia; species Rhodonia placenta. The sequence continues at coordinate 3,534,494 of NW_020169832.1, read as the reverse complement.
ATGTGGGGCAGTCACAAGTGTAATATAAACGCAAACGCGTCGAACCGATAGCCACCGGTGGATGTGCCTCTTCCTGGAACGTGGACTGCCGCTTCCCAAGGAGCGGGACATTTGTCGGTGTCGGTAGAGAAGGTGGATGTGGATCTCCGGCATGCCTGTAATCTTGGATCACTGGAGGTCCTGTCATCCTGTCTGGAGACAACTTGTCCATGTCTGCCGATTCACCTCGCTATGTTACGATGGTCATTTTTCCCCCCTAGGGCCACCGAACCAGCAGCGTACTGTGAAGCCCCCGGTGCCATTTTACTGCCAAGTGACCCAGAGTCCCTCGACAGCGTATGATCAGACAGCGACTACGTTCACAGCGTTTCTCTCGACCCGAAACCCATTGAGCCAGCCCGCATCCACTGGTTCGCGTTCTTTTCCGATTTGCTTCGTTTCACCCTTGCCTGGGCACCTTGCAGCTGTTTTTCCTGAGCCCAGCCCCGGACACAGCCAAAGCCCCAAGGCCTCATGCACATGTCTGCCGTCTCGATCACCCCGCAACGACGTCTAGAGCATATCCGTGTGCGTGATTTAGGCCAGTGGCGACTTCGGCATCTTGGTCGTCATATTCGAAGAATCCGGGCGTCGAGGACGACTCTGAGAGCCGTCTACCCGTGGCATGTGCGTGCTGATGCGGGTGCATGACACGGCGTAGAAACGCAGTGGCCAGAGACACTCTGCTACCTACGCGTCCTGTTGGCGAGTTCAACAAATCCAATGATACGGAATCAACTGCACAGGACCGCTAGTGTGTTCAATCACACTCTATGCACACAGGCAGAACACGGTCGTCCGATTGCACAACAACAACACCCAGCGACGAAGTAGGGATGCCATAGAATCTGACTGGTTATCCTCGTGGGCGATTGAGCAGCCACGCTTCGACTGAAACCCTCACTAGGTGCGCACGATGAGCGTCGAAGACGCTGCAGTCGATACATTTGCCATTGTGAACATGCAGCGCCCCCTTTCCAAGTCCTCGCATCAGGAGATCGAAATCCCGGCCGCGTTCGAGTCCTCCACGTCTGCAGAACGAAACCTCACACTCTCCATGTTTCCAAGGTCCTCTGTGGGTTCATCCTGATACATGTCGGTATTCAACAGAACCGTGTTGAGAGCTGGGTCGCGCAGGTTGAGCATCAGCCGTGCGATGAGCGTGCTTGATATTCTGTAAGAGACCCTCCGCTCAGTGACTTCGTAGACTTGGTCCATCTCCCAGGCTGCAACTGACGTGTTCGTGATCGTGACGCCCATCCCACTTTCAGGCGGCTGTTATCAGGCCGCATGAACATAAATGCGATGCTGTGATTGGGACGGTCTCACCCCAATAACCTAGCAACGGAAGGCTTTGGTCATATGCCGATGCGAGGACAGATGGTCACATACAAGGTATGTCAAGATGTTTGCCATGTTCACCACAACTAAAGCACCAAAGTAGATCGTACCTGCGAACGCAGGAGGTGAGGGATGCAGTGTCCCGACGAAAAGGCTACTGACCGTCTCTGAGCATCACCTGGAACATGCTGCCGGAACCACCCAGCAGTCGTATGACGCGTATAGACCTTACGAGGGTCAAGAGGAATATAGCGGTGTCGAAGAGGAGCATAGTACACCACGGGGATGCGGAGACTGGACGGCACATTCATCTGAGGGTCCCTATTCTCGAATACAACTCACGTTCAGTTCTGTCAGTATCTGTCAGTCTCGTGGCATGATACATGCAAGCGAAACCGTACTGTTCTTTGGTCATCGGGAAGACACAACCCGGCAGCATTTTTGCAAGGGACCCAGTAAAATGAACTGAGGATTGATAACTGGTGATAGACAACTGCACCGGGAATTGTGTGAGCGCTCTCGAAACAAAGCACCATAGCGAAACCAAGTGGATACCCACGATGATCGTACCGCATCCCAGGATGAGAAAGGCCCCCATGAGACCTAAAATGTACTTGCTTCTTTGATATAGAGCCACCGTGCGCATCATTAATAGCGCTGACATGGGATCAGCGAGGGGGAGTAAATAAGTGTGCTGCGCCGCGCCAGAAACATTACCTGCAACGAGTGCCTGCGTTATGGCCGCAAATGCCTGATGGTATAAATCCAGCCAATGACATCTAGAAACAAGATGAGACACCCAGCACACGTTATAAGCAGGGAGAGCGCTGACTGCTGCGAAAGAAAACGTAAGACGTTCACTATCTTACTCATCAGAACGACGATACTCACTTCGCCGTCGAGATTCCCGAAGATGAAAATGATAACGGGAATCTCGCCGAGTAGGGAGACGTAGCGGTTCAGGACAATGAGCACGGCCACAAGAGAAAGCCTTTTCTGCTGTTTCCAGAACTGCTCGTACTCCATGGACAGCGTGAGGGTATAGTCATAATACAGAAGGGCTGCGAAAACAATACGCATGTAAGCCGCAGTGCTTGACAATGCTGGTTCTCAAACGGACTCCAAGCGGCGACGTCTAAGCAACGATTTGCCTGTACCACGGGAGGTCTACGCAGCTTGTTCAGAGCATACGTCGGCGAAGTTATGGTGACGCTTACTGAGATGCCATCGAGAACGATACTGCTGTTGCAGCGTAGGCGGTGGAGTGGGCTACCAACGCCTCCCCTTAGATACGGAGTTCATGCATGGCGTACCGGTGTGGGAGATCATAGAAGGGTGCCAGACGTGGGGAAATGACATCTGAATTAAATACCCCTATCACAACGTCCTGGTGGCGCGCAACGCGTGTCGAGTATGTGTCGCACGCGAGACGTCAATCTCAATAAAAAGCTTCGTCACAGGAGAGACGGTGAGTGTCATTTCCTTCCGGTTCCGTCCATATCAGGACTGCTGTGACAGAATCGTGAAAAGAATATGGGCCCTTGAGATGAGCTGTCAGAGTTGCTCTGGCGGTGACCTGCCAGCTGGTCTTCCTAGGCGTTGGCGAATGACCGCGCGCGGTTGGAAATACTGAAGGCTCGGAGATGAACGAGATATCGTCGCCCGCAGTAATGATCGTTGTCAGCATCCTAAGAGCGCAAACTCACTGTCGTATCAGACCATTCGGGGAAGGACGAACCAAGGTAAACTGACACAAATCTGCTTCATGCGCGAGAGCTAGTCCGGCGCTCATGCCGCGGTGAGCTCATCAGATGAAGGAACAAAGAGAGGGTCAAGGACAAGAACGCCGCGACGCCGCGATGTCGTGCATTGGGTTTGGATCGCTAAGACAGAGTTCGCTTCGCCAAAAACAGGCGCATGCTCTTCGATAATCCCGACGACAGAGACATAGATAGTACCAGCTCCGAGTCCGAGTCGTACAGTATGTCGTGAGCCTCAAGCTTCCTGCTTTTGCGTGTTGCCAGTGGAATGGTGGCACCCCTTCCAGCAGGTGCATCACTTGCCCGACACTCTCAGCACATCATCGATTCATCGCCCTGGTCGACAAATTGGTCTAGGAGACAGAGAAGAGCACGCAGATGAAGGGGGGGCGATGAAACGCCACCATGCTATCGCGTTAATGGCGCAGAGCGCACCGTCCTTTCAGCAGTTGATCGGATCGCGATCGGTAGGAATCACGTGGGGCGCGAATTTCTCGAGCGTGTATCCGCACCAACTCGGCTTGTATACCAGTTGCGCATCTCGTCTGCAGCTTTAGACTTCTTCCATACACGACATCTTACCGGTTATCTATCCCCTACCACAATCTCTACCATTGAAACAAATCATTGCATTGCGGCAACCACACAAATGGCGAGACATGCACGGAAGAAACAGAAGACAGAGAAGCCCTCGGATGTCAAAGGCACTGTTCGCCCATTAGGATCTGGCAGTAGGCTTTTAGACGATGCTACCAAAGATGATGAAGAGAGAAGACTCGAGAGCATGCTTTTTGGCACTGCTTATATCCCTGGGGAAGTACAGGCTGATGGTGTCCTGGTTGTATCCGACGAGGAGGATGCTCCAAATAAGGAGTACCAAAACCTACTGGACACAGACGTAAGTCATGCTATTCTTGATGTTTAGGTCCGTGCTCATCATTTTCTAGCTATTTTTTGTGGACGATGCTGCCGGTGAGCGTTCCGACGCGGATCGCGATGCGCATCTCGACGTGCGCAACGACCAATCAGACGACGACGCATCCAGTCGACATTCCGATGCAGAAGGTCAAAGCAAGGATAGCAGCGACGCTGAAGACTCCCCCAGTGAGTCTGAAGACGAACCACCCACATGGTCGAGGCGAGCAGGCAAAGGGCCTGCATGGGAGGATCCAGACGACCCTACGCTACAGGTTTCCCTTGCGCAAGACAAACGTCGGCGGAAACTCCGCGACGCAGCTTCCGAAGACGTAGTCGGAGGAAGAGAATACGAGCGTAGGCTTCGCAGGCAATTCGAGAAGATCAATCCCACTCCGGACTGGGCTGCCAACGCGCGGAAAGGGAGCGGCGCCAAGCAAGCAAAGCGGCGGAGACCAGCATCCTCGTCCGCCTCGAGTTCTGACGAAGAGGCTCTTCCTGATCTCTTGACTGACACCCAGGGCACACTACAACGGGGGAAGTCGCAGATCCTGGCTAAGGGCACTCTGTCCATCGAGCGGCTGCGCGATGCAAACCTTTCTGCAAAAGCTGAGGGCGAGATTAAGGTGGTGCAGTTCCATCCTTCACCACAGGTCCCCGTGCTGCTTACCGCTAGCTCTGACCGGCGGTTGCGGCTGTTCAACGTTAGTCGTACTTGCTAGATCATCCGGACATTATACTGACGTTCTTATGTAGATTGACGGTCATACAAATCCTCATCTACAAACTGTTCACGTTCCGTCTCTACCCTTCACGACCGCTCTCTTCCACCCTGGTGGCGGCTCTGTCCTCCTGACGGGGCCGCGCCCGTTCTACTACGTTTATGACCTCCAGTCTGGCGCGGCGCTTCGCTCGCCGCGAGGACTTTGGGGAACTACATTTTCCAATTCCAACGCCGCTGCACAAGACGCGAGCATGGAGATCTGCGCGTTTGACCCGTCCGGCGGGGTGCTCGCCGTCGCAGGGCGTCGTGGGAACGTGCACCTTGTCGACTGGCGTGGTGGGCAAGGACAGGTCGTGGGGAGCGTAAAGATGAATGCGGGGGTGAAGAGCGTGTGGTGGGGAGGCGCGAGCGGGACTGAGCTGATGAGCCTCGGCGAGGACTCAGAGGTATATGTGTGGGATGTAGGTGAAAGGCGCTGCGTCAAACGGTGGAAGGATGACGGCGGTTTTGGCAGCCATCTCATGAGTGGCGACAAGGCCGGACGGTATTTCGCAACCGGGTGAGTATTGGTCCTCGGTGTCCACCGTCCACTGATTCAATGTCGTGTCAGCTCTCGTACAGGTCTAGTAAATGTGTATGGCTCCGATGGAGCCTCCGCTACAACTGCGGCGACACCTAAGCCTTTGAAAACGATCGATAACCTTACGACGTCCATCACCGCTTTGCGCTTCAATCATGATGCCCAGCTGTTGGCAATAGCAAGTAAAACAAAAAAGGACCAGATGCGTATGGTATGTACGGCCTCTGGCAGTACAGTCGCGTCTCCTGACCCGCTCCTCCCACGCAGATCCATCTCCCATCCCTCACGGCGTTCTCGAACTGGCCCACATCGAGCACGCCTCTCGGACACGTCACGAGCGTCGACTTCTCTACGGGTAGCGAGTATGTTGCGGTTGGTAACAATCGCGGGCGCGTACTGTTGTATCATCTCAAAGACTACGCAGTGCAATGACATGGCCCAAGCCGGGTCGCGCCGCTTGCAGTGTTCCTGCTTTGGTATGCCATCGTTGTGCTATGGGCCTTTCGGTAGCCGGAGCTGGAAGCTACCTGCGGAGCCAAGTTGATTGAAAGCGGCACAGGAAAGCAAGTCAGAACACCTTACATTGAGGCAGGGACGCTATTTCAGGCACCACGACAGCTTGGTACCCAAGCCTTATAAGAGCACCTCGCAATATGCCTGCGGGCATAGCGACATACTACACAATGGGCAGTTAAAGGATTGCGAATGATCGTATCGGAGAGCCACTCACCAGCTTCGCTTTCTTCAGAGCTTCGGCGCGCCCCTCCCAGCTCGATATTCGGGCGATCGGCTTAAAGGCTTGATCTTGTAGGACATAGATACCCTGCCCGAAAACAATGAGCATGCACGAGTCAATTAACATGCCAGGACGGACGCACTCGATGATTCGTTCGCAGATTGTCGACCTGCTTGTCCCAACACGCTGCCCAGAGGTCCTTGCAGATGAACTTGACTGCATCGAGCGTGTCCGCGAAAAGCGGTCTATCGTGGCTTAGCCTAGAGGGGACAATCATGCAAGCTCAGGCATCGTACCAGGCTATGCAGACCTACCGTTCCGTAATGTTCGCGCCGACATGCATGCCGATCGCCTCCAAACGCGTCCTGACCGCTTCTTCCTCTTCATCGACACTGGGTTTGACACTCGAGGCTCGCGAAGCACTGCCGACCGAGTCGCGCTGCCCGTCCTTGAGCGTCGCGGGCACTGCTGTGGGAGCAGGAATGAGGCCGGCCTCCAGCATCTCCTGCTCCACCTTCTTCGCACGCGCTGCTGCCACCATGGAAGACTCCCGCAGCGCGTTAACCGCCTCAATGAGAAAGTAGTCCATGGCTGCGCCGTCCATTTGGCGGACCGGCGGGTCGGCGATGACAGCAAGAGATGGGATGGTAGAGGAAGACGGGATAGGACTAGAGCCGGATGCTGCTGCATTCTGAAAAGACGTCCTAGAGGTCATGGTTGTCGTATACTGCAAACTTGAGCCTGAGAGTGACAGTGCTCAAGTATGAGCCAGTGACTGCGAGTACGGCAAGATTGACGCGCGCCGCCACTGCTTGCTCTTCCCTCATCGACGAGTACCGCTCCTTCACAGCTTGCAGCGCTGCAGATTCTTATGCTAATCTCGCGTCTGCACGGCTGAAGCTGATACAGAGACATGTCTGGTTTCTCGTCCTTGCTGCAGTCCAGGCTGCTCGGACGCGACAGGACGTCCGACCCCCTCTCTAGGCTCCGTTTCGCCCTCGAGACTATGCCGGGCTCGAGGAAGTATGTCTTCACACCTACGACCCGTGCCGAGATTCTGTCCGAGCTGTACGATGCATTCTGGGGGCCATACGCGCATCTCTTCCTGCCCAACTCGAACTCAAGCTTGCCTTTACACGCTATGTTGAGTGAAGTACAGAATACTGTCAACACGGTCAAGGAGCCGCCTATTATACCAGGCAGACCGTGCGTTCACATATTCAAGAAGGGAGAGGCGTGCTTCCGCTGCAAGTAAGTGCCATCATGCGGTGCTCGAGCTGATGCTTAGCTGTGCCACTAGAGATTGCGCGTTAGATGATAGTTGCGTTCTATGCCCACGATGTTTTGAGGCCACCGACCATGCAGACCACAACGTCAGCTTCTTTATCGCTCAGCAGTCCGGTGGTTGCTGTGACTGCGGCGACGTCGAGGCCTGGCGAATGCCCATACACTGTCCGTACCATCCCCCGAAACCCGAGACCACAGAGTATCTGAGCGCGTTCGCTCTCAGGACTTTGCAGGCCACGCCTCGAGCCACTCCGAGGACCATACTGGGCCAAGAAATTCCTCCTGTGAGAGACTACCCGTACAGAGTGTCTGTGCCACAGGAGCTGCATGACACAATGAGTCGCACGGTGGCGTACGCTCTCGACTTTATCCTAGACACCCTTGACTTCTCTCCGGACGAGACAACCCCTCCCGCAAATGAGAACGATCTCCGCGCTCAGTTGTCGGGCGACCCTACACAACGCGACCAGTCGCGGGATCAATTCAGCCTTGTGCTATGGAATGACGACAAGCACTCGTTCGAGGAGCTGGTACTGCTACTCTGTGATCTATCGAACCGAACGAGAGAGGAGGCATCGGTCGCTGTGGACCGCATTGACGAGCAAGGCCGCGAGGTGATCGAGACGAACAGCAACGCGACACGCCTGCTGGAGATGGCACAGTCCATTTCGCAGATCGATCTGGGCGCGACACTGCGTAGGGCATACGACACGTTCAGAGAGCAGGTCGTCGCGGTGATCATCGAATGGCTGCTCGATCTGACCCGGAGTCGCCTGGCTACGGACACGCTGATCTTGCGGGAAGTCATCGCCGCTGAGCTGCTCAACCCCCGGAGACACTACGCATATATGCCCACTCACGACGTCGGCAAGGTCTTGTCCGACATTAATGACCCATCACGGATAGACTGGATGTTTCTGTATCATACACGGCTATGGAAAAAGCCGAGATTGAACTTGAAAGAAATCTACGCTTCTCTGCTTACACTAAGTCACGAACACAAGCTTGCAGTTGGTGAGCATTACTGCTTTGGATATGAATCGCTGCTGACAAAATGCCGCAGCTTCGCATTTTGCCAGTGTATACCATCGCATCATTGATGCCTATCTGCTCGTCGACCGCGAAGCCGAAACGTCCATCAAATATTTCGCCCTGCAGCTCTTCACCGTACCCTCTGTCGCATTGTACATTGTCCGCCAACATAACATCGTCTCACGCTTGTTGTCTATCATTACTGCATTCTTCACGAACCAGATCCAGGAAAAACGCATCGTATATCCTCCCGACTCGGATGCCAGCATCGACGTGGACAGCTACCCGTTCAAGTCGAAACGGTTCATGCCTGTCTTTAGTGACTTGCGGTACCTATGCCACAACGAGTCGGTTCAACAGCTGATCGCGCACAATCGCGAGTATATCGTGCAGTTCTCGAAGACGTGTCAAATCTTCATGTGCGTGAACCCGAACAAGCGCGCTGCGTCGAGCCATGTCGAGTACGAGACGGACGCGTGGATCAGCGTGTTCAATGTCACGCTCTCGCTCTCGCGCGTCATCAAGGTTTACGGCGAGGCATTTTCGCGGGCGACTGCGGCGGAGCTCGTCGCTGCGATTACAACAGTCATGCACCACATACTCATGGTGACGGCGGTGGCAGATGAGCAGCGAGACATCACCCGATTCCCTCCGGTGCTGTTCCACGACGTGAATTTTGGAGATACACCGTACCAGGTTGTCGACTTCGACGTCATGGAAGGTTGGGTCAGCTTCCACCACTCATTACAATGGCTACTCGCGGAGCTCTTCAAGCACGTCGACATCCTTAGCGAGGAATCGCTGCGAGAAATTGGTCTTTCGAGCCTCCGGGATGTTTGTCTACGCAACGCGAGTGAGCAAGCTATCTTGACAATTATTGACTATCCCTTGCGCGGTACGTCTACCCTTCGTAATGTTAGACTGGCACTAATGCATAGCATTTCGATACTTCTAGTGCTCGCCATGATTGCTCAGATCCGGACCGGTCTTTGGGTTCGCAACGGCTTCGCGATCCGTGGACAGCTTATGCACTACCGCGATTTCATGCTACGGGAGCTCTGCTATGATCAAGATCTCTTCATCCTCCAAACAGCGCTGATCATCCTTGATCCAAACACCGTCCTTGTCAGCATGCTCGACCGCTTCCAGCTGATCGGGTATTTCTCCGGAGCTACTCTGCATCCTGTCTACGAAAACACTCATCTGCCCAGTATGGTTGAGGAACTCCTTTACATCATCATCACCGTCTTGACAGAGACTGCTAGCGCAACTAATATGCCCATGCCGGCTGCCATCAGACGCGAGATCGTACATGCGCTGGCAGTGGGCCCGTGCACGTTCACGGACCTGACCAAGCGAGTGGCCGAGCGAATGGTGGATGACGTATGCTTCGAGCGTGTCCTGCGGGAGGTGACAACCTTCAAATCGCCCGAGGCGACATCCGACTCGGGACTGTACGAGCTGAAGGACGAGGCGTACGATGAGATCAACCCGTTCTTCTATCACTATACGCGCAACAAGCGCGAAGACGTGGAAACTGTCCTCCGAAACAGACACAAACGGAAGACAGGCGTCGAGGACCCAGTGATCGTACCCAAACTAGCAGACTTCGGGAACGGCCCATTTTCTACCATCCCGTCGGTATTCGAGTCCGAGGTGCTGCTGCAGATAATATTTTACGGCATCTACAACATCCTGATTCTCACGGATGCGCAAGGGGTTACTCCTCCGTCCTCAGAAGCCATTCTGGACCAGCTTGTGCATCTCATCATGCTCGCGATGGGCGCGAGGCCTCAGGTCTTCAGCAGGCTCGCCACGTATAAAGTCTTCGAGGAAGACCAAACATTATTGGATGTGCTGTGTGCATTTGAGCATCATGACAAGTTCAAGGCATACAAGGTTCGCGTGGAATGGATCCTGAAAGAGATGACTCTTCACCAGCCGGATGAAATGCGCCAAAGGAGACGCGTCGTCGACACCTCCATGGGTGATTCCATCGATCCAGCAGATGCGAAGAAACGTGCGGCCAAGGCGAGACAAGAGGCGATCATGCGGCAGATGAAGGCGCAGCAAGCTAGTTTCGTTACCAACCTCGAGGATCTGGATGCTGATGAGGACGAAGACATCGGTGACACGCCAGAGGCACCAGTTTCTTACGGTACTTGCATTGTTTGTCAGGAGGAGCTGAATAACTCGAAGCCGTTTGGGTCCCTTGGATTCCTGCAACCCAGCCGCCTACTTCGCCGTCAGCCGGATGGTCAAGGTGCTTATATAACCGAAGCGCTTTCGTCCGCGGAGTCTCTAGATCGAAGCAGCGAGCAATCCTCAGACACTGTTTTCCCTCCCCTTGAGGCGATGGCTAAAGATCAGAAGGCCCGTAGCTTCCATAACTTCGACGGTTTCTCCGCTCAGTACACCCGCTTTGGCATCCACTCGTCCATATGCAGCCACATGATGCACCTAGAATGTTTTACCGTCTATAGCGGCTCCATCAGACAACGGCATCGTGCCCAGGCTACGAGGAACCATCCCGACAACATCCACCGGAAAGAATTTATATGCCCTCTCTGCAAGAGTTTGGGGAACGTAGTTCTGCCGGTGGCCACCACTGCGATGCCCACCGAACTCAACACTCTACCGTTCACCGATTGGACACGCGCAGCTGGAATCAGCATTCTCAAGTCCAAGGCAGATCCGGTCGTGGACGCGATGCAGCTTCGTAATGGTTCTGGAGAGTTTGTCTTCTGGGCCGCTGAGGACAAATACGTCCCGTCCTACTTCCGCATCCCAGATAGACCGGCCGATCACATGGAGCTGCATAAGATGGTCGACACGGTTATGGTGATTGGCAAGAACATCTCGCAACAATCTCGCCATCTACGTGAGCGTCCGGAGCCAGAACCAGGCGAGCGAGGCGCAGGTATGTATCTGCCAGAGGAGCTGGTCGGATACACGATCGCATCTCTTGAGGTCGCACAGCGCGGAACGGGCTCTCCTGGTTGCACTGTCGCTGATGGGCTCACCGATTCCAACTTCCGCATGATACGGGGTCTGGTGGCCTGCTTGACTAAGCTAGTCGGGTTGAACTTGTGGACGCGACAAGACGAGGGCCGTGATCCTATACGACACGCAATCATCAAGCGCTTGCTGCCGGAATGGAGTCGGGGCTCGTTGACATCGTTCACGTACCCCCTTTTGCTCCGGGATCCGTTCACCATCCTGGTCGAGACCGCCGCTGTGGCACCTGATATGCTACGGCAAGTGCTGATCCTCACGTACTACGCATGCCTAGCTCGAACAGTGATCGGCATGGTATACATCTTGAACAAGAGTCGCATCCCCAGCTCGACCAACGCGATGCAGCGCAGACACGAAGACATCTTCGGCGACGTGCACATGTTCTTTATGTCCGTCGTTCGCCATTCCCCTGTTTTTGAGCAGGCAGGGGATATGGTCTTCTCAGCGTTCGGCGAGCCTCGGATCGAGAAGTTACTCTACATGTTCACCCTCCCTTTCCTTCGGAAAGCTGCTATTCTGTGCCGGGCCATGCTCCCCTCGGCATTCCCAAGTCCTCCTGCCTCGAACGATGGCTGCGAATACAGCCGTTTGCTCGCTATGCTGGGCGTCCCTCCTCTATCCGATCTTCCGAACCAAGATACCCTGCAAACCGCTCTCTCTGTATGGTGTCAACACTATGGAACCTCCCATGCAGCTTCGCAGTTGAATTGTGGCGTCGTGCTAGACTACCCAGTGGTGTACCGCCTCGCGCGGCTCCCATTGATTTTGGACCACTTGTATCTGGATCAGGAGAAGATTATGACTTGTCCTCATTGTAAGACGGTTCCGATGGACGCAGCGATTTGCCTTATATGCGGGGCGACGTGCTGTTTGCAAAGTCATTGCTGCATGGATTACGAAAACGGATTTCGCGGCGAATGCAACATGCACACACGAGAGTACGTCGTTTCAATCATCTGGTCTTGTTTCTTTAACCTCCTTGGCAGATGCGCGGGTCCAATCGGTGTTTACTTCTGCGTGAAGCGATGTGCCTTGCTGTATCTCTACGCGAACAACGGCACATTCGGACAGTCCCCTTATCTCGATGTTCACGGCGAGGTGGATGTTTCGATGAGGTACGTCACAAATCGACTAGTCTGCAATAGTCCCCTGACTTGCGGTCTGCGTCCGAAAGACGGGGGCGTAGGCAATACCTGCATCATGCTAGATGGGAGGAGGCACGCAAGGTATGGCTGAATCATGGGGTGCCGACTTTGATCGCAAGGCGGCTGGAGAGCACGGTCGATAGCGGCGGTTGGGAGACGTTGTAGACGTCATACATAGGTCAAGGGACTCAAAGCTCAAGCATTGGATGTATCACGTAGCATGTAGCACTGACCTAACACTGTAGCGATCGCGTTCTCATATTTTGTACGTATTGAATGTTCATAAGTTTTGGGCTTACTCCTGGTTGGTTAAGATGCCCTCCCTCTTCGAATCAAAAATAGCGAGACACCTGAAGCGCTGATACCGTGAGCAGGGGGTTTCATTCATAGCATTTCTGGCATGCCTTTAGGTGTCGTACTAACGCCATCACTCTTAGGGAGGCTGTTTGAGGCTGGACTATGCTGTGGCGCCGCAATCTGTTCGGGTAGCATGTGTACACTGTGCGACCAAGCGTGAAACTCCGGCAACTCAAAGTCACCTTCACCTCCAGCTAAGTCCATATCGATAGACCTACCCGAGAATATTTGTGCGCAAGCGGAGTTTCTGCGGAGCTCGGAATCAAGTCTGCTTACGCACACATGGAATTCAACAATGGAGTCAGCTGTCGTATTGTTTCATCAACATGGCGGACATCCGCTTCACTTGCTCTGAGGCATCGTTGCTGCTGGAGAAGCTGAGTAACTCCTGCAGAGAATGGAGGTCAGTAGCGTGTTCACAGTATATCTCGAAAGGGCGAGCTGACCTGCCAAATGCTTGATTCACACAGTCTCGCCGATGTAAGATTTTGTAGCAATCAACCAAATTGAATAACTTGAACTGATTAGAACTTGCTCCCAGCTCAAGTGCATCGAGGATGAGCTTTCTCATACCCTCTCGGACGTTCGAATGTCCATTAATGCACAGCGCCCTGTCAATCGTCTTCCTGTCGAGATTCTCAGCAAAATCTTCCACCAAGTACCACCATCGTTGACTCCCCGTGTGGCCCACGGCTGCAGCCTCAAGTACTACCTAGTCTGGGACTCCTTCTTCGACTTCAAGGATACTGATGCGCTGCTTCCACTGACGCATGTGTGTCGCTGGTGGCGCGATGTGGCATTGGGCACACCCACTCTTTGGACAACCCTCTACGACTCCTCTCATCCTGATGCCATCGGCGAGTATCGTCTCCGCTCGCAAGGCGCGCCGTTGAAAGTGCTCAACATTAAAAATAAGAATCTCGACGTGCAGCAGCTATGGCGCACTGATGGACAGCATGTTCAGTCGCTCGCCTCGTATACAGAGTGCGATTTGGTCCTACCTACGTCCTACGCTCAAGGACTCCACGCCTTGGCGGCATGGTACTGCCTGCTTCAAGGCGATGTTTCTAACCTCAAAGCGCTTGCCCTACGCTCGGTGGATTGGCACCTGCCTGGCACCCTCACCAATCTCACGCACCTTTTCCTCGCCAACAATCAGCTACACATCGTAGACTTGTTTCGCATCTTGTCGATTGCGCCAAGACTAGAGGACCTGGGCCTATGGGCAATCAGTGCTAAGGAGACATTCGACCCTCGTGAAGATATCCCTGCCGTGACCCTCAAGCATCTTCGCCGTCTCGGGATTTATTGGCCAGACAGGAACATTGCATCCGGGTTCTTCTCGCACGTCGGTCTTCCTGCGCGCTTGGCGGTCAACTTCGAGTACTGCGAAGTGCCCGATCTTCAATGGCTAGTCCCTCTGACGCGGAATGACGCAAAGTCTTTGTACATTTCTGACGACTCGGTGATCGCAGCTGGCCCCTCGAAAGCGCTGCGCTTTAAATATAAAGACGACTCGGGAGGAATGATCCAATGGATCGTGGCTCTACTGTCACATTTTCAGTTGAAAGATATTTGGATAGCATATTCTTACAACTGGTACGAGCTGAACGAGGCGGTCATCAAACACACTCCATGGGTGGAGACACTACACCTCGGGATCGTCGACTTCACTACTAGTACCATGACAGAAAGCCTCGGAAACAACCCTACCTATTGGCCGAAGCTTACGAAAGTTATACTATCGCGGCCAGATAATCTCTTCGGGATACTCAAACTTGCGAGGTCTCGAGTGCGTTTGGGCTGCCCTCTGGAGGAACTCGAATTTCACGAAAGTCGAAGCATAGTTTCTGAAGAGTATTCAGAGGACCTAGAGAATATCAAATCCCATGTGGAAGTGGTACGGCTTATCGAAGATGGTCCAATCGCACTACCATTGCCAGATATATGCCAGGATGGTGTTCCCTCACCGTATTTCTGGCCAAAGAAATGGTGTGAGTTTCATCATCGAATGTAAATATCATTTCGTATTGATGCAAATACTCTTTTGGGCAGCGGCGATGCCAAACCGTTTAATGCCTTGATAGAGTCGCCATCACAAATAACGAGTCGAACAGCAGCATACCGTGTAATTGCTGAGGTCCAGATGGCTGAAAACGTAAGGCGAAAGCTTTGTGACTTGTAGCCAGGCGGTAGTATATAGCGCACCGGTGTCCACTGTTTTCCGGTTTTTGGATCCCATTGTGACCTGGGTATCACTGCGTTAGACCCAAATTTTCGCCGCAAATGCAGCACAGACAACGACCTCTGATTCCAACGCCGTAGATGAGCCCCACTGACATAGCGACGACGACTCGTATACACCGTGTCAGTAGCAATTATGTCATGGGCCGCCACTGATACGATCGCGACACAGGCGAACAACAGAGACCAGAAACACCTTGGATTACATTGCTGTAGAATTTGTGGGATACACCATTTGTTTACGTCATACAAGACATTTGTCAAGAAGACCACTGACAATATACACCGTTCAACTACTATCTACCTGGAACCACGTACGAATCAGAACAATTTGTCGCACATGAAACAGTTCAACTTACAATGCGGTAGACGGATCATGACTATACCGTGACAGGGACGCTTTCCGGCCGCACCAAATCATGTGGCATTTTCTCTACTACCACTTCTTCACAAGGTGCACGGCCAGTAAGAGTATTTTTTTGCCTTTTTGCCCTACCTGAAGGTCCTCTGATAGTTTGATCGTCCATAGCGGCTCGACTCGTCGTGACATGTATAGCGACGGGACCTTCGCACGAGCCTACAAACTCCTCCGTAAGCTCTGTTGCGGTGCCCCTGCTGATGCGAATGATGATGAGGTCAAAAGCAATGCCAGCAAGCTCCAAGCTCTGAAAACTCATCAGCTACAGTGGCTGACGTAGTTAGTTGTATTCGACGTACGACATCAGATACACCATACAATGCGTTGTTACCGACAAGGATTGTTATGAAGAGCACCACCATGGTGGTAGTATAGAGAAGCGCAGATTCGACAAAGATCCTGTTGGTGCGAGACAGGCTATTTCCCGACACGAAAAATTGCGCACTCCGCTTGCTGACTTGCCAGATACGACGCACAATCATCCCTGTGGGTATATTAGTACCAACTTTCAGGCACGGTCATGTGGGGTGGCGTACCCGTGCAGATGAAGTTATTGGTGAGCGTAGTCGAGTAGATGACGACGAGCATAGGAGCCATCCTTTTCTCCTCGCCTGTGACCGTTGCCTCTTCTGTTACGGTCATGCGGTACAGGTATGCTATCATAGTCGCGACTGTCGTGCACCAAAGGACGATGGTGGGCAATATGGTGGCCCACTGGCGATCGCAAATGATCCAGGCACGGTACATCTGTGCAATGATGTGAGTTAAGTAGCTTCCGACCGTCACTTTCAGCCTCACCAAGGCGGCATCGGATATCATTATTCCCAAGCTGAACCAGACGTTCTGAGATGCCGCGCTGAGTCAGCATAAGTAGATTCTCAATAGAGAATACTTACTCTGATGACGCTGATCCATGATGCGAGCTCACCGAAGCCTTCCACGGTGCCATCACGTAGGGTAAACGCCAATAGGTTGTGGTATAGATTGAAAGACACGTCGACCGTTCCGTTTACGAAGAGGGCAATTGCGACGAATGCCCAGGGCCAGTTGACCGAGCCTCGTTTGCCCTTTAACTTCTCGACGAGTTTCCACATGCAGATGGCGAAAATTACGACATGAATGCCGTATGTAACGCTTTGCATGAACAGGGCGACGAGTTGTGCCTCGGAAGTTGGGAAAGCAGACATCTTGAAACTGGCTCGAGCGATTACTTGTGAGTGCATATCGAGTCATTGCGTCCGATTTTATAACCTAGTAGTTGTAGTTGTGGTTCTGGGACATGCACAGCCAATAAACAAGGAATGTCAGTTGCAGATAGCAATGGAATCGGGTGTGAACTCCGATGACTATCCCATAGCACTGAAAATGGTTCGTGTGGTAAGCGGTTGCACAGGATGTCCTAGATGCATGCCCTTCTTTCCGAAGCAGATTCATGGATTCGTCCGTAAGGGGAAAAGGCTTACGCAAAAGGCATCCACCTCTACTTTCAGCTAGTGAGCTGATGCGTAAGACTTGCTGGGAATACGGAAGCGGCCAGAGCCCTTGCCCATAGTTGCGGGAATCTGACCGGAATGAGCGCCGACAAGTTCGCTCTGTGACAATAGAGACAGAGACAGTCTGCAGCGGAGGATAGCCGAACTCGAAAGTGAAAAATGAATTGCGCCCGAATGATTGACTTACAAGAAACCACTATCGGCAGGCCTTTCATGCCTCTTGATCGTGCCTTGCGCTATGTTTCAAGATCATCTTGTGGTATTGAGCTGTGCCTGATTGACCACAATCCACGCGCTTCACGCATGCAACATGGGCCCTAATGACCGAACAGCATGCAATGTTTGTGCTGGGATCGGATGGGTTTACACGCAGACCACATGGTGAGAAGTCGCGACCCACATCCGCAAAATTGTATAACGATCCAATTTGCACTCGGACACCATAGAGTGGTACTTCTTGGGGAGCGTACCTGACTATGTCTCGGAGGTGTAAACCAAAGACATTGATAAGACTGTGAACCTTTCGTCATCATGCGACGTATCCCGGGTTCCACGGGAAGCGCCTTGTCGCCGCATTCGCCACTTATGTTGGAATGCAGGCGAAGGACTAATGCATAGGGAGCCCTAAATGACATCATCTCCTTGTCTGCCGATGTAGCATCCTAGACTATCACTCCAGACATATTCGTGCTCCAATAGGTGCGACAACGTCCTATAAGCCTCCGAGTCGGCAAAAGGCGCCCCTGTACGTGGATCACGATATGGCGCCGCCTTTCCAGTAATCGGGCATGTTTGTATCGGTCGGGCTGCGGAGAAGGTCTTGTCAGTCATACATCCAGGGACATACATAGAGGCTCAGCGCAGAGGCGCATTATACCTAACGGTCGTCCCTTCGACGTATAGACTCTGAGTTCTTCCCACTTGACGTGGTCGCCGAACATTGCACGCATAGTACGATGCCATGTTGGCTTTGGCGTGCCGTCCGACTGATCAAGCTCGTGAATGATGTAGTTCTTTGTGACCTTCTCTGTGCGCTCGAGGGGCGCAGCTGGAGACGCAGGGACCGGTGGAGCAGGCATCCGAGCGGCAGAAGAAGGCAGTGAGGAGGAAGCGGGAGGAGGTATTGAGGCGCTTGGCTGTGCGTATCCCTGGTAAGGATACGCAGCATACGAATACGATGGTGCGGTTGACGAAGGTGCGTACGAGGGATAGGCATAGGCGTATGAAGATGGGTGGAAATAGGACGTGGAGGTGGCTGTTGGCGTGTACGTGTATGGGCTAGAAGCCCGGGGGTACGTATTCCCATAGGGAGCTGTTTGTGGCGGGGCCGGCGGAGGCGGAGGAGGCGGTGGTTCCACCTTGATCTTGACCTCCTCGCATTTGCTGACCCACCGCAGGCGCTGTCCCTGGACAGTCGTGCGCACCAGACGGGCCTGCTTGCGCTTCTCCTCTTCAAGCGTAAGGTAGTTACGATGTTCACTTATGTTGCCTTCTTCCATGTCTAGCGCACGAGCAATGAGCTCAGTCTGCGTCGGCGCGCGTACCTTCGTTTTCACCTTCTTCGGAAGGGCTGACTGGAGCATTGCAACCACGTTAGTGAAGACTCGATGCCAATGTTCGCAGCGAATGGTTACCTTCTTCTCCTGCTCGTCCTTCAGACGACTCACGGTGGCAGACGTGTTCATCATCGTGTGCCGTCGACTGCTCTGACGTTTCGCCCGCTCCACCACCTCGCCCGTCTCCGCATCGACCACAACTCCAAGCGATACGCGCCGCTTGACCTTCGCCTCACTTGACGGCACTCTCTCGCGTGATTCAGAAGGTCGATCCTGAGGATTGAACGTCGCTTTCTGACGTGCATGGGCTGCAGCTGTCACTTTGTCGAGCTTTGAGCGGGCTGACTGGGAACGATCAGGGTCGCTCGGAATGGGAAATTTGCTCATCGTGTACCTTCCGGACCGTGCGCTCTTCCTCGTGTATGATGCGCTCGGCAGCAGCATCTATGTCGGCTTGCACAGCTTCCTCGTCCGTGCTTTCGAAATCCGACCCGAATGCATCTTCTTCGTCTATGCTTGCGCGAAGTCATGACCGAATGCACATCTATAGAGCGGAAGTGCTAACCTTTCTCAAGGATAAAGTCCACATCGTCCTCCTGCTCTTCGCCCACATCCTCAGCCTGAAACTCTGCCAATGCTGCCTCCATCCTGCCCACACTGAGCATACTGCCTATCAGGGAGTTCACCTATGCTGACCTGTTCCCCGCGGTACTCCGCCTGGGCCTGCGGGTGACAAGAAACTCCTCCTCAGCCATCATTTGAACGCGGCACGATCCAGTTAGTAAATGAGCAGTCGAATCGTGAATGTGCCACCCTTTGAAATGCACGATGCATAATCGAACTCGCTGAGGTGATGAAAGGGCTGTGTGCGCTTCTTTGGCCTTATGTATCTCTGTGTACGTGCATCGGGCGTCTCCTCTCAACGTTGAACGCGCAAGTTCTTTTGTATTATTTATTCATTTATTTTTAATTCGGGATTTATACTCCATACAACGTAGGTACATGTAGAGTGCGACCGAGCCACGAAAGGCTCCTAATAGCGGGCTCCGCGCCCTCGTACGGAAGCGCACATGGAAGTGCGGATCTCTCAGTGTCAAAGCCCTACAGTTTTCGGGCAGACAGAAAGGGACGCCTCGCGAAGAGTAGCGGGCGTCCGGGCCTCGCGCGGCGCGAACGCGGCGCGAACGCGCAAGTTCGAATGTTTTAGTATTGAATGAAAACGAGATTTTCGATCATGTTCAATATGCAGGCGCGGCCAAATTGACCATTCTACAAGCGACACAACTATCGTACACTAGCATGCTGGGGTACTATTATGGTGCAACGTTCTCGCAAATCGTGAAAGTTATACATCACTCCCTGCTCGCGATAGACTATGTGGCATCTTTTCCAGCTCCACTTCTTCCATGAGACCCGCAGGCGTACCCCTATTCTTCCATCTTGCTGCAGAGCGCGAGTATTGAGTCAAGTCGTCCGCGGCAGCACCATTTGCGATAATACGCAGTGCGGCAGGTCGTTCTGAGGACTGCGTAAATGCATATGTCTGTTCTGTAGCCGTTCCTCCGCTAATGCGGATGATGATGAGGTCGAAAACGATACCGGAAAGTTCCAAAGTCTGAAGTATAACATGTAAGCCACGGCCCACGCAAAGGTCAGTTCTTAAGAATAACTTACAACATCGGATAAGCCGTAGAGTGAATTGCTCCCTGCAAGCGTCGCTATGAAAGTAATCAAGACGGACACTGTATATAGGAGCGCGGATTCGACGAATATCCTATTTGCGCGTGCGAGCCTGTTCCCCGTAGTGAAAAACTCTGAAGTGTGCCTGCTGACTTGCCAGATATGATGTACAATTATGCCTAGGAGTCCGTAATAATCAATGTAGGTAAAATACGCGGAGAAGCCAGCTACTCGCCTGTACAGAGACCATTGTTAGCCAACGTCGTGGTGTAGATTGCGATCACCAAGGGATCGAGTTTTCTCTCATCACCTATGGTGGAATCTACCTCGGTTACGCCCATGTAATACATATACACCACGATGGATGCAAAGGTAGTGCACCACAAAATGATAGATGGTATCATGATGAACCACCGGCGATTACAGATGATCCAGCACCGATACATCTAAGTTCAGAGTAACGTCAGCAGGCAGTACCTTCTCAAGAGACCGGTTGAAGAGATTTGCCCACCAAGGCGGCATCAGAGATGACGATGCCCAAGTTATACCAAACACTCTGAAAGATCATGAGTCAGTATGTCCAAATTGAAGAACAGAGGACCAACCCTCATGACATTGATCCAGGATGAAAATGCCATAAATTCTTCTTCAGCACCGCCAGGCCCTTTGTAGAAAATGAAGGCAGACAGGTTATGGTAGAGGTTGAACGAGACGTCGACTGTTCCGATCGTGAAGAGTGCCACGGCCACAAATATCCAAGGCCAATTTACATGGCCTTTACCACTCCTGAGCTTGTCAATGAGCTTCCAGATGCATACAGAGAACGCCACTGCATGGATGCCATAGGTGACACTTTGCATGAAGAGGGCCACGAGTTGCGCCTCAGCAATCGGGAAAGTGGACATTGTACTGAAGTCGAAGGGTGTCTAAAGCTACACCACGCTGATGCAGGAGAGTAGATATAGGAGAACCTCATCTTATTAGCTTCTGTGGTCCGGTGGTCAGCGCTGACCATGGCAAGCAACGCATGGACAAGGATCGACTTGCACAGATAAGCATAAAGGATCCGCGTGTGAAGCCTGATATGGCTGAAGCAGGTGCGGAGCGCCGGCACCAGGAGTACTTACTGCGGTCTGTTGCGGTAGATTCGTTGTATGAACATTTGTACAAGATGCTCGAGTCGGACTCCACTGGAGAAAGTACCAATGGTCTCTCGACAACGCCTGATAATCGTGAGCGAGGCTTTCAGTAACATAACATCTTTGATGCATTGCGCTGAAGACAGATGTAGGTCACAACCCAGACGGAGATGCACTTATCTGACATGAGCAAATAGCAGTTTGAGCTTGGAGAGAAGGCTTGTGCGGCACTATTACGAGTAAATCTTCTGTTCCGAGCAATTGTGGCTTCTACGATTACGAGAATCAATCAGTGGTCCGCGGCCTCACGGCGTTGACCACAATACACATGTTACCAGTCTACGGAATCGGTCTGCCTAGGATATGATGCCGAATGCGAGAGCATTTTATAAAAGTAATTCCCTGTATGTCCGTATCTTTTTCGTATCTGATATAAGCAGAATGTCAAATGAACCTAATTTTAAACCTATCAGGGCAGTGCCCGCGGCTCTTAAACGATGCGCTGCTGGGAGGACAGGGTGCCATCCGTTCATGAAGGTATCACTGAGTCGGCGAGAGGGGAGATATGTCGGCGAACGGCCGCAGGCTGTGTTAGAATGTCATATAACACTGGATCACCATGCATTCGCCTTGGTTCGAAGTCGGGATTACCTTACGGCATTATCTCTACCTCGCTCTTTCATCGTGGATCTCGATCATGATCGAACTGACCATATTCGTGATTATTCGACGACTCTTCAACTTCAGGCCTCGGGTCCATGCGACGGACCGAGTGAAAAAAACAAACTATACCAAGACATCAGCACAACGGTCGTGTCTATTAGTACTGCATATCCATTATCCTAGGCACGTACATTCGCATACAGCGCATCGTTGAGCAACATAATACAACATATAAGTCCCGTTTATAAGTCGATCAGTAACGCCTCCTTCCTTTCTGGTTCCACAGGCGGTGACCCGTATGCAGAATACATCTGGGGTGAGGCAGTGGGCACAGTAGGGAAAGCGGGAAGCTGCGGCGCAGCAAGTTGCTGGAGTTGATGAAGCTGTTGTGGTGCATGCGACATAGTATTATGCCGCGGAACGTAGCCGTTCGCCATGGAAGGAGGTGCGTAAGGCTGCTGAGACGCCTCCGGGGCCGGTCGAGGAGCCTGTGGCTGAGGCACAGAGGCCTGGACAGGAGGATGCAAGGGTTCTTGGGGCGGAGAAATTGTGACGGGAGGGTACGATCGTTGCGGTACTGGCGTAGGGGCACTGTATTGCGGAATAGACACCGGGGGAGGTGCGGCGACCTGCTGTGTACTGTCTCGTGGATACTGTGGGTATGACTGTGAATGATCTGATACTTGCGCCGGTATTGGCTGCTGGTGCTGGAACGACTGCTGTGGATATGGCTCAGAAATAGGAGACGTTATATATGCGCCATTCGGAGCGTGCGGGCGCGGCGTTGCAGCGAAGTATGAGGGTTCCACGGTCTGCACCTGGGGTTGTGCGCGGGGGGACATCGGTTGCGGTGTCCGAGAATCAGGTACCCATTGGCCATAATAACCGTTCGTTTGCTGATACTGAGGGGCATAGCCAGGATTAGCAGGTGCCTGGTAACTCGTGGATGGCGCTGTGGATGGCGCCCTCCATGCCGGTCGTGACACTTGTTCTGTAAGGAGGTTATCATACAATTTCACAGCTTGAGACAATTTCTCGTGCATGTCTTGCAGTATCTCTGAGGGAAGTGAATGAGTTACTGTCTGAATCAGTAAGACGACTAAGATGCACTCACGTTCTTTCCGTCCGGAGTCGCTAAGACTCATCGCGAGTTTGGGTCGAAGTGCGTTCGCTTTATCGTACAGCTCGGTCACCGCAGGGTACCTGGACAAGTCCGTCACGCCCTGAGCCTGTACCTGTTCCACAGTTTGATTGAAAGTCATGATAGCGTCGGCTTCCATTGGGCCTAGATCGTAGTTCGGCATAGGAGGAGCCCGTGGCTTCGGAGTCGCAGCAGAGGGTGGGTATGATTGTGGAAAACCATATCCTTGCCCATAAGGCTGCTCTGAGGACGGCGTCTCGAAGCTGACGGGGGCACTCGGCTTGGGTGCATTGGCTTCTCGTAGACTAGCTTCAATAGCCGCTTTAAGGTCAGGGTCTGCCTCTTCCTCATCTCGAGCAGGCGGATATGGATATGTCCGCCGGTCCACCAGGGGAGGCTCGGACGTTTGCCACGACGATGGAGCGGGAACATAGCCGGGTCGTCGCCCACTCGCCGCTCCAATCTCTTCCAACGATAGCTGAATCGCACGTTGTAGTTCAGCATCAGCGAGATCACGCGCGGAGCGGTGACGGGAGGTAGAGACGCTTTGAGATGAGCGGTGTATCCTGCGGGGGTTAGGATGGATCAGATAGTGCTTAGCCCAGCGACGAGAAGAACGTACTTATTGGTTTTCTTGTTGAGCTTGTTGTAGCAACTATCGCATACTCTGACCTCCTGAGTTATACCAAAGTGTGGCAGTGGCATACTCTTCGAAGAACATTGTTGATCGAAGACCTGACCGCAGTTCCGACAGTGATGCTTGCGGTTGGTGAAGGTGAATGGCGTCCGGCACCGCAAGCAAACATCCGAATCAATCCATTCTGGAGCAGTCTGCGTATCGACCATTGCCGAGCTCGTTGCCGCAGGGTCTCGGGGTGGGAAGGTGAAGCCTGCATGTGATAGTGCTATATTAGATGGGCCACGTTACAAATCAACACGCAGCATGCCTTCGCGCTGCAAGGTTCGGTACACCTCGCCGACGTAGCTGAGACCTGGTCTTCCGTCGAACGCGAGGGCCCAGTTCTGAACAAGTCTCAGGATCATATTCTTGACATCAAGATTCAACGCGGGAATCTTCAGGATTGAGACCAGGTTGTCCATGAAATCTCTGGATGCAATCTCTACCAGAAAAGGATCTCCTCCGTTCTTGATACATGTGTCTGTCAACTGAAGACGGCGTAAGTTGACATTCGAACATAAGGCGGATATACATACACCTAGTGCTAGCAGCTGCACATTTGGATTCTTGTGGTTCAGGCGGCGCTTCAGGGCACGCATAGCATCCTTAGGCGAGACAGATTTCGAGCGAATCTGGTCGCTAATTTCGAGGTTGAGGGCAATGTCCTCCATACCTGCTGGTAGCAACTCCGAGGTTGCCTTGTCTGTACTAGTGGATCAGACGGCGCAGGCTGTTCAGCATATTATGGATACTCACCGACAGCGTCGTCGACTTGGGACGTGCCCCATATAAGAGAGCTGAGGTAGGAAGTCATGACTAGCGATGGGGAAGGAGGAGAGTGAGTTACGCGCACTGTAAGCCGAGAGCGCCCAACGCTGCGCGTGTGTGACGCAGGCGTGACCGAGGTCCGCGCATGCCCGCGTGGCTGAGTGTGACAAAGCGCGGCCCCGCCGTTTGTGACCCATCGTGGGTTGTTCAGCAACCACCTCCATCCCCACCGTCGTCCTCCTCCTGCCTCTCCTCAGGCGCTCCTCGTCTCTTCTGGCGACTATCTCCAGTTGATAGATCTGCTCTGTGCTACTTTTTTAGACCTGGGAACCAACGGTTTCGCCCTGCACTTAGCTAGCGCGCCTGCAACAAAATTGCTTGAAACCTCCTGAGTGGCATCCACTCCTTTCGAATACCCTCAAAAACGCACGTAACATCGTGGAACGTGGACTTTCTAGCATATCTCGTTTAGTTACAATCTCTGTCGCCGCTCTGTCTTGTTCTTGTCTACACAGCTATGCTTGGTCACCAGTTCGCATACTCGGCGGCCCCGATCCGCAAGGTGAAGGAGGTCCAATTTGGTATCCTTGCGCCTGAGGAGATCGTAAGTCTAGCCCATGTGGCACCCTATGCGCTGCTGGTTGACAGTTTCGACAGAAAGCATACTCGGTTGCAAAAATCGAATTTGCTGAGGTTATGGATGAAACAACGCACAAGCCTAAGGTCGGCGGCTTGATGGATCCTCGAATGGGCACAATAGACCGCAACTTCAAATGCCAGACATGCGGAGAGGGCATGTCGGAGTGTCCAGGTCACTTTGGACACATTGAGCTTGCGAGGCCCGTGTTCCACCCAGGTGCGCCTCATGGTATATGGCGCTTAGCCACCGTCTCACGCCTCTGTCAGGTTTCATTGTCAAAGTGAAGAAGATTTTGGAATGTATATGTGTAAACTGCGGGAGATTGAAAGTCAGCAGCGTGAGTTTTGTCCCTTTCCTCTACTCGTTTCGCACCCCACCACCCAAATTTTCTGGGGGCTCTCTCCACATCCATGGAGAACCCCAAGCCCGCTCTGCGTCTGTCCTCGACAATCGAGGCGTTCTTCTACCCGGGTGTGGACTGTGCGCGTTTTCGGTCGCTTGATCGCCGCACGGTCTATTGCAACGCCTGGTGCTGGTTGGACACGTGGTTGCGTGGTGAAATGGGGGGCTGAGCGAGGAGTGCGAAAAGTGTCAGACGTAGACTCGCATGAGCTGCGCTGAGATGGACGGTCAAACGGCCCTCGCTGTGACGCAGAGAGAGTGGCACGTTTCTGGCCTGCACTTGCACTTAGAGACTCGATACTGGTAGCCCCCTGATTCTACATTGATTGTTATCTTGTGGCAAGTCGTGTATGGCCCACGGGCTGTGCCTCAGATAGAATCGTGCGCTGACGTCTTGACCCGCATATCTTCTCGAACGTTGATTCCGATACCTCGTTATCAATATTTGCCCTATAAACTTTATACGTAAGTCCGATACAACGTTTGCGGACAAGATCAGGCATGTTCGCGACCCAAAGGCACGAATGCAAATGGTCTGGGGCTATTGTAAAGGCAAGATGATCTGCGAAAGCGACGAGCCGAAGGAAGACGCTGATGGCATGGAGAACGAGGAGCCCAAGAAGGGCCATGGAGGTTGTGGTGCCGCCCAGCCGTTAATTCGGAAGGAGGGGTTGAAGCTTTTCGTTCAATACAAACGATCGAAAGACGAAGATGAGGTTTGTGGCTCCAGATCTCGATCGTATCTTTGTACTGATGTCGTCGTAGGAGGTAAAGTCGCTGCAACCGGACAAGCGGCTTTTCCCACCGCATGAGGTGTACACGGCGCTCAAGAAAATCTCCGACGTCGATTTGCACATGCTTGGTCTATCGGACGAATATGCGCGACCTGAGTGGATGATTTTGACGGTTATGCCTGTCCCTCCTCCACCTGTCCGACCAAGTATCGCGGTAGACGGCGGAACCATGCGCAGTGAGGACGATTTGACATACAAGCTGGGTGATATCATCAAGGCTTCCGCGAACGTTCGCCGCTGTGAGCAGGAGGGTGCTCCCGCTCACGTCATCACCGAGTTCGAACAGCTGCTACAGGTGTGTATGTTTCACCGCGGTCCTTACATGCGCTTATCACGCTTGTAGTTTCATGTTGCGACTTACATGGACAATGACATCGCCGGTATTCCGCAAGCGCTCCAGAAGTCTGGACGTCCGGTCAAAGCCATTCGTGCCCGTTTGAAGGGCAAAGAGGGTCGTCTGCGTGGTAACCTGATGGGCAAGCGTGTTGACTTCTCGGCACGAACGGTCATTACGGGTGACCCGAACCTGGAGCTCGATGAGGTCGGAGTACCAAAGAGCATCGCTATGAATTTGACATTCCCCGAACGAGGCAAGGCTAGTTGCTACTGGCATAAACCCTCATTGCTGACACCCTGCCATTTACAGTTACTCCCTACAACATTGCATATTTGCAAGAGCTTGTCCGGAATGGTCCGACGACCTATCCTGGTGCTCGTTACGTAGTACGGGATACGGGCGAGCGCATCGATCTCAGATATAACAAGCGGACCGACGCATTCCTGCAGTATGGATGGATCGTTGAACGGCATCTAAAGGACGGCGAGTAAGTATTTATATATAGAGCACTCTTCTCCGCGTCTCGCTGAGCCCAGCATACATAGTTTCGTGCTCTTCAATCGGCAGCCTAGTCTCCACAAGATGAGTATGATGAGCCATCGTGTCAAGCTCATGCCTTATTCCAGTAAGTCTTTCATCATAATATAAAGTGAAAGCGTTTCACAACCTTTTTGTTTTAGCTTTTCGGCTCAACCTTTCTGTGTATGTCTACATATACACAACTTACGTTTGAAATCACCTAACCGCCTCTTAGCACACCTCCGTATAACGCCGATTTCGATGGCGACGAGATGAACATGCAGTATGTCTGCTATCTTCAGCTGCATTGATGTTGGCTTGACATTTGTACTACTCCCAGTGTACCACAGAGTGAAGAAACGCGTGCAGAGCTGAGCCAGATAGCGTGGGTGCCGCGCCAGGTGAATATATTTGCGTCTTAGCTCGAGGCCTCATTGACATAGTATTAGATCATCACACCACAAGGCAACAGGCCGGTCATGGGCATCGTACAAGATACCCTTTGTGGTATCCGCAAGTTTACTCTGCGCGACTCCTTCCTCGACTGGACGCAGGTGCAGAACATCCTATTGTGGGTTCCCGACTGGGACGGTTCTATCCCGACTCCTGCGATCATAAAACCGAAGCCACTGTGGACCGGAAAGCAGATCCTGAGCATGTGCATTCCTCGTGGAATCAACATCTTCCGTTCTCCCGATCCGAAGACACCAAACCCGGTCTTCGATGATGGTATGAATATTGAAAATGGCGAGATCATCTTCGGTACGGTGGAGAAGAAGACGGTCGGTGCTTCTCAGGGCGGACTCGTCCACATCGTCTTCCGTGAGAAGGGTCCGGAGGCAACACGGACACTCTTTACGGGTCTCCAACAAGTCGTCAACTACTGGCTTTTTCACAACGGCTTCAGTATCGGTATCGGCGACACAATCGCAGACCGAAAGACGATGGAACATATCAAGGAGCAGATTGCCATCCGTAAAGTGAATGTCGTGCAAGCTGTTGACGACGCGGCCCACGATCGTCTAAAGGCTGCCCCCGGTATGACGATCCGAGAGTCGTTCGAGAGTCGCGTCGAACGGGAGCTCAACCTGGCGCGTGATCAGAACGGGCAGTATGCACAAAAGAACTTGAAGGAGGACAACAATGTCAAGCAAATGGTCGTTGCTGGTTCGAAGGGTTCCTTCATTAACATCTCCCAGATGTCCGTCTGTGTCGGCCAACAGATCGTCGAGGGTCGTCGGATTCCCTTTGGGTTCCGTCATCGTACGTTGCCACATTTTACGAAGGATGACTTCAGCCCCGAGTCCCGCGGTTTCGTCGAGAACTCGTACCTTCGTGGCCTCACGCCGCAGGAGTTTTTCTTCCACGCTATGGCCGGACGAGAAGGACTCATCGATACGGCGGTCAAGACTGCCGAGACTGGCTACATCCAGCGACGTCTTGTGAAGGCGCTGGAAGACGTCATGGTCTGCTACGACGGCACTGTCAGGAACTCCCTAGGAGATCTTGTTCAATTCGTCTACGGTGAAGACGGCATGGATGGTGCGTTCATTGAGCGCCAGAACGTCGAGACATTTGCTCTGAACAACCGGGAGTTTGAGCACAACTATCGCGTCGACGTGACCGACCCCAGCGGGGGCTTCTTACCTGGAGTGCTTCAAGTTGGGCTAGATGACAGCTCTCTCGATCTTCAGGCCAAGTTGGATGAAGAGTATACGCAACTCATGGAAGACAGGCGCCTACTCCGCGAGTTCATATTCCGTCGCCAGGACCCAACCCATCCCCATTACCTTCCGGTCAACCTGCAGCGCATCGTACAAAACGCCGTCCAGATCTTCCATATCGATCGACGAAAGCCAAGCGATCTAGAGCCAGCATACATCATCGCCGCTGTACGCGAGCTGGCGAATCGGTTGATCGTAGTTCGTGGCGACACTCCTATATCCCATGAAGCTCAGGAAAACGCGACGTTGATGTTCCGCATCCATTTACGAGCGACCTTCGCTGCTCGTCGAGTTCTCGAGAAATATCACTTGAACCGCGAAGCGTTTGAGTGGGTCTTGGGTGAAATCGAGGCCAAGTTTAACCAGTCACTTGCTCACCCAGGTGAAATGTGCGGCACGCTGGCTGCTCAGTCGATCGGAGAACCTGCTACGCAAATGACGCTGAACACGTTCCACTACGCCGGCGTGTCTAGTAAGAACGTCACCCTCGGTGTCCCTCGTTTGAAAGAAATCATCAACGTCGCGACCAACATCAAAACACCGTCGCTATCCGTTTACCTCGAGCCGGAGATAGCCAAGGACAAGATCCTCGCGAATAGTGTGCAACAGGAACTCGCGTATACCTCCCTTCGCACTGTTACGGCCGCCGTCGAAATCTGGTACGATCCAGAGCCAACCTCCACAATCATCGAGGAGGACAGCATCTTTGTCGAATCATTCTTCGCCATTCCCGATGACGAAGTTGAGCAAAAGCTTCACTTGCAGTCTCCCTGGCTGCTGCGTCTGGAACTTGACCGCGCGAAGATGATCGACCGCAAACTCACGATGTCATACGTTGCCGGTCGCATTGCGGAGAGCTTCAAGACCGACCTCTTTGTCATCTGGAGTGAGGACAATTCCGAGAAGCTCATCATCCGCTGCCGTGTGCTTGGCGGTGCTGATAAGGACGAGGACGGGATGGAGACGGTTGAAGAGGACATCTTCTTACGGCAACTGGAGAACACTATGCTGAACTCCATCAGCTTGCGAGGCGTTCCGGGAATCCAGCGCGTCTTCTTACTTGAACACGACAAAGTGGTTGTTACGGAGGAGGGCAGTATCAAGGCCCACCAGGAGAAGGAGTGGGTTTTGGAGACCGACGGTGTCAATCTCAAGACCGTAATGTGCGTCGAAGGCGTCAACTTCAAGCGCACCTATTCGAATAGTTGCGTCGAAATCTTCAACGTCCTTGGCATTGAGGCAGCTCGCGCTGCCATCATGAAGGAGTTGCGAAGCGTCATTGAATTTGACGGTTCATACGTGAATTACCGTCACCTCGCTCTTCTCTGCGATCTGATGACGCACCGCGGAAGTCTCATGGCAATTACTCGGCATGGTATCAACAGGGCTGACACTGGAGCCTTGATGAGAAGTTCCTTCGAGGAGACGGTCGAGATCCTAATGGAAGCGGCAGCAGTCGGCGAAAGAGATGATTGCCATGGTATCGCGGAGAACGTCATCTTCGGCCAAATGGCACCCATGGGTACTGGTGCGTTCGATGTCGCCCTCGACATCGACATGTTGAAGGATGTCATCGTTGATCATCGTCTTCCTGTACAAAGCATGCTGGCTGCACAAGTCGAAGGCGGAATGACCCCTGGACAAGTCGCAATGACACCATACGACAGCAACTCTCCCATGTGGAACCAGGATGTCTCGTTCAAGGGGGAAACCGCAGCATTTACCCCGCTTGCAAACAACGGTGGTGACGAACCAGGCGATTTCTCGTACCTTGGATTTGGGCAAAGCCCTCGGGGCGCTGGTGGCATGTCACCTGCTGCTCCTGGGTACAGTCCAAGCTCTCCGAATGTCTACTCACCCACATCACCGTATGTGCCGCCGTCGCCGTTTAACGGAGCAACTTCACCTTTCGGTACCTCGCCGTATGCTACCTCGCCGTTCTATGATCGCGGTCGTGGGCCCACTTCGCCTACTTATTCGCCAACATCTCCGGCGCTCAATCTCACCTCACCTGGGTATTCACCTACGAGTCCACGCTACTCTCCGACTTCTCCATCATTCTCACCCACGTCGCCTCGCTATAGTCCGCAGTCTCCATCCTTCAGTCCTACATCACCACGCTACTCACCAACGAGTCCGTCATTCAGCCCGACGTCGCCACGTTGTAAGTCACTCTATTATGGATTAATGGTCGTTTAATTGACATTATTTGTGACAGACTCACCCAGTATGTCTTTCGTTACTCGTCTGAATAATCGCTGACCGATACCCCGACCACACTGTTGATAATATAGCTTGTAAGCTTGATCACACACTTGTGCCCCTATACATACTCATGTTCATTCAGCTCCCGCACACATGTCACCTTCGTCACCGAAGTACTCACCAACATCTCCTACCTCTCCCTCATCCCCCAAATATTGTACGTTGTTTAGTCGCTGTGACTCGCACCACGTTAAGTCATCCACCCCTCTAGCTCCAACCTCACCCGCATATTCCCCTGCTTGTGAGTTCACTCCAGTCTCCGCTAACCCTAGTGCTAATTCTCGTCAACTTCAACGCAGCTCCTGCCTATTGTGAGTGGTTGATAACATCATTCTTGTCAACAGACGTCTAATGGTATGCTACGTAGCGCCTGCCTCACCGGCATATAGTCCGACGTCTCCGCAATGGTCGCCTTCTAGCCCGTCGCAGCAACCGAACGGCAGTGAAAACCGCAGCCACTCGTACAGCACGTCCCCTTCTTGGGACTAATTCCCCGTTGGTTATTTAATTAGCGCACGTCCGAACGCGTTCCGGCTGCTTTTGATTTTGGCACTCACATCGCGCACCTCTCCACCATACGCCTATACATTTAGTTCACGCACACGTCTGTAGATTAGTCGCATTGTACTTGTTGATTGCTGATTTGTTAATGGCGATATCTGCATGGACCATGTCTGCCGTTCGCCTTACCCCTTCACTGCGGCGCAAAACACGTAGCGTCGAGGGAATCTTGCGGGCTGACCTACTCATGTCGCGTACAAGTCTACTTTGTATTCCATATGAACAAGTAAGCTAGCTACGCAATTGTGAGCTGAGGGAGAAAAGAGCACCAGATGAACAAGACGATTATGAGAGCAAGCGTAATACCGCAGTTAGCTATGATGCGCACACCGCCATGAAGGTCCATATGAGTGCAAAAAAGGAATGAGATGGCAAATAAGTACGGCACAGCGTACTGTACGTAGGGATCGGAACGACGATGCGTCATAGTATTACACATGAGGGGATTGACGGGGTATACTATAACTTGAGATGAGATCGAAAACCGCGAAATCTGATCCAAAAAGTGCGTGAACAGCTGTCATGTGCAAATAGAGTGGTGCAAGCGACTTGGAGGGGGGCAAATGGGTGGGGGAGGGGAAGGGGTGGGGTCGAATGAGGGTTTTGTGCGAAGGGGAAAACAGGGGAAAGGACTCAGTGAATGGGTGTTAGGGCTGTTATTTTGCGTTTTCGGAACAGTAAAAGATGGGAAAAAATATGCGTCGCCGGAGATCCAAGCATGCGGATGACCTAGACGAAGAATTGCGTGCTGCGCGGGGAGATCAGTACAAGCAGCGCGGCACGACGGAGAGCGTGGACGTACTGTACGCGACTGGCCGCGTGCACCTCCATTTCCTCCATCTTGTAAGAATTGAGCTCTTCCTTTATGCGCTGCGCCAACGCGGGGGTCAAACGACTCCACGTCGCCGGCTCGCTTCGCCGATCGTAGACCGTGGCGGGGAAAGTGTCATATACGGACAGGTTGGACGCGAAGGCGAGCCGCTTCGTGGGAGCCGTCGCCGAACGCTGGGAAAGCGTGGGCGGGTTCGGCGAGAACATCGTAGATAGCGCGGGCGCCGACGAGTTGGGGTGGTTGAAGAGGCTCTTCTCAGGCACCGAGGAGTGCACGCTGCTCGCATCGGACGTGTCCTTCGGCGAGTCGAGTGTGAGCCCGTTGCCGTCGAAGGAGAGCGGGGGAATGAACGCGCCGCCCGCGGGCGCCGCGTGCCCATTCGCGCCGCTGCCCCCCTGCCCGTGCCCGTGCCCGTGCTTGTGCAAGCCGTCGATGTGGTCCGGGTCGGACGACGGCATGTGCGCGAGCGGGCCGAGCTCGTGGCCATGCGCGGGCGCCGAGTCGTACGAATTTGAGCGCACCCGCGTGAACGCGGGGTTCGGGCGCAGGATCGCGTCCTGGTCGTAGGCCGAGCCGTCTGGCCGCGCTGTGATGAATACGGATGAGACCCAGACACGCCGGAGGGAGGCGACTCACTTTTCAGGATGCCCTTCGTTGGCCGGCGCGCCTTCTCGACGCTCCGCCGCACGTTGACCGCCCACGGCTCCATCTCCCCGTCGTCGAGCGTCGTGCCCTCAAAGTCCTGGCGGATCGTCACATCCTCGTCCTCATGCGCCTCGCCCCAGTCGTCATCGTCGTCCCAGCCGTCCATACTGTAGTTATGCGGATGCTGCCCCTCCAGGCCATCCTCACTCCCGCTGTCGGAGTCGTCCTCGACGACGACCCGCATACCGTTCTCGTTGAATGCGCGATTTGACATGAGCTTGTTAGGCGCAGCCTCGCCTTGCCGCGTCGTGGTGTTCTTCTCCCAAGTGCTCGGCACTGCATTTGCGTCCGATCCGTTCTCCTGCGCCGCTGCGGCAGCGGCAGCGGCGGCGCGCGCCTCTGCCTCTGCCTTCGCCTTTGCGGCGGCCTCCGCATTACTCTTGAGGGTGTGCTGCCGCGCAAGCCTCGCAGCGGGACTCAGGCCGGCAAGGTCCGCGCTCGCAGTCCAGTCCGAGCGGTCAGGCTCCGCCGTCGCATGCGATATGCTGGGGTCGACGGCGGCGCCCTTCTCGCCCTTCTT
This sequence comes from Postia placenta MAD-698-R-SB12, assembly GCF_002117355.1. Classification (NCBI taxonomy): domain Eukaryota; kingdom Fungi; phylum Basidiomycota; class Agaricomycetes; order Polyporales; family Adustoporiaceae; genus Rhodonia; species Rhodonia placenta. The sequence continues at coordinate 3,500,480 of NW_020169832.1, read as the reverse complement.
TTTCTTGCCCTTCTTCCCGCCCCGGTCCTCCTCGTCCTCCTTGTCCTTCTTGTCCTTGAACAGCGACGTGATGCCCGCGAGCGAGTTGCGCCGCGTGAGCTTCCCGATCGAGCCCAGCTTGCGGATCACCATCGACGCGGACGACATCGTCGACGACAGCGAGATGTTGTCCGTCGAGCGGTTCAGCCGCGAGTTGAACAGCGAGCGCGACTTCTTCTTCTGCACCGTCGCCGTCGACTCGGTGTCGTCCGCAAGCACGCTGCCGGCGCCCGACGCCACCTGGGGGGTACGGGCGCCGCTCTTGGGGGGCACGTCGTCGTCCTCATCCTCTTCGTGCAGCGTCGCGCCCGCGCCGAGCGACAGCGCGCGACGAAGGCGGCCCTTCAGGCCGCCGCTGCGTACGCCGGGCGCATTCGGGATCGGCTCGAGCATCGCCTGCAGGTCGCTGTCGTCGCGCGACATGCGCTTCTCAGTGGCCGTGAATGTGCCCTGCGAGAGCGGCGACGGCTTGCGCAAGGCGGCAGGCGGCGCTGGTACGGATCTTGCAGACGGGGCGGGCGATTGTGAGGAGCTCGAGGACGTCGAAGATGTGCGGGCGTGTGGACGAGACGGAGCGCTGCTTGAGCCGGCAGGTTGGGCAGGGGGTGGGGCAGCGGCGCCGCGTCCGTGGCTGTGACCGCTGCTGCTCGTCGACTTCACGTGGACATGACTGCTGGTGCTGCCCTGGGTGCTGTTCGTGCGCGGGCGTGGGCTGCCGTGGTGGCCTGACTGGCTGGAGCCGGAGTTGACGGACGTGGACGAGCCGGCAGCGTCAGAGCGAGCATAGGGAGGTTGGAAGGTGCCGTGTTGCTGCTGCTGCGGTTGCTGCTGCCGCCAGTCGGCGGGGGCGTCCTGCGGGCTAGAGCCCTGGCGTTGTGGGCGACGGTAAGGATGGAAGCCCTGATAAGGCGGGTGATCGGGGGCGTAGCCGTTCGGGAGCTGAGACGGATGCGGCGGGGGCGTGCCGCTGGGGAAGGGGTTGAAGCCCTGCTGACCCATGGCGAAGTAGTCGGGGGACGGCGCTGCGCCGGGCTGGGCACCGGGCTGCTGCTGACGGGGCCGCTGCGCGCCGATGTGGGGGATCTGATGCGCGGCGTGCTGGGCGTTGAACATCATCTGCTGATAAGCCCACTGTGCGAACTGGGCGTTGGCGGGGTCGTAGTAGGGGTTCTGGGGGTGCATCTGCTGCTGGGCGTGGAGGGCGTACGGCTGCTGGTTTTGGTAGAAGGCGGGGCCGCCATAGAACTGCTGCGGAGAATGGGGTGCGGACCAGCCGGCCTGCTGCTGCTGCACGGGGTACGGGTACGGCTGTTGCGGATGCGGTGGAGACGGCTGAGCGGGCGGGGCGACCATGGCGCCAGGGTGGTGGTCGTTGGCAGGGGAGGATCGCTGACGAGGGACGGCGGGGTTGATGGCGACGGCGGGAGAGGCGGGCGCGGAGTCCATCGGGTGATCTCTAGGTGGATGCCAGTCCTGCGGGACGAGAACGGCCATGGACTGCAACGGGGGCGTGTGCGTGTACAGACGCAGTGGGAGAAGCGGAGCTGCAGCGGGAAGGGGGTTGGAGATCGTCGAATCGGCGGAGCGGTCGTCGTCGTCGTCGTCGTCAGAAAATTGCGGGACAAAGACGGGTCAGCGGGGCTGTAGGAAAGCGCAAAGCACGCACAGATTGCCGGCAGTCGTTTTGAAGAAGAAGAGAAAAGAGAGAGAGAATGGAAAAACGCAGTCGCTCGGGACTGTAGAGGGCGACGACGAGAGCAACGCGCGACAAGATAAACCGTGCGGCGACACTTGCCCAATAGGCGCCCACTGCTCGCGACCGGCGTGCAAACACACGCAAACAAGGCCTCCGCAGTGGAAGAGTCAGGCACGCGCGGTGACGCGCTCTGGCACTGTCACCAGTATCAATTCACCGCTCTGACCCCCTGCCCTGTATGCGCGCGCGGGCTGGGGCTGGCTGACGAGGCTGCTAAGACTGAGCCCCCCTGCGCACAGACGATCTGCAGCGGGCGTGTCTCGGCCACCCGCATGCGCATCTCTGATGGTCCATGCACAGGAGTGAACCATCACCCTCATCGCGTTGGCTGCCATCTGCCCCCATCTGTGCTAGCGTGCTAGCGTGCTGGCAGCGTCGCGACGACGGTGATTGCGCGCAAAATGCCCTGAATCTGAATCATGCTCCGGCGCGTCCGATGGCTGGCCCGGGTCGCGCACAACCGGAAGGCGCGTTCCCACTGCCCCACTACAGTCCCATGACGCACCCCCGCCGTCCCCGACCCTGCCAGACCACGGGAACCCGGAACCACTCACGCTGACGGCATCCATCCCCCATCTCAGATCCCTCCCTAGCCGCTTATCGCGCCCCGCTGATCACGATCACCCAACAATGTCCGCCCACCCCGCCCCCGCCGACTGGCAGGCCCGCTGCGACGCCCGCAAGCAGGCCCAGCTCGACGCCATCCCCCCAGACTGGCGCATCGCCTTCCCCCCGCTCACCGTCGACCGCCGCAACGTCCTCGACGTCCCCCGCACCTGCGGTCTCCTCACCCCGCGCGAACTCGAAATCACCGACACCACCGACATCGACGTCCTCCTGCTCAACCTCCGCACCGCAAAGTGGTCCGCCGTCGACGTCACCACCGCCTTTTACAAACGCGCCATCGTCGCCCATCAGCTCGCACGTCACTTCTTGCCCTGCTTCCCCGCGCGCGCAGCTGATAGTGTCCGCTATCATAGACCAACTGTCTCACCGAGATATTCGTCGACCGCGCTCTCGCACGCGCGCAGGAGCTCGATGACCACCTGCGTGTGTCCGGCAGTCCAGTTGGGCCTCTCCACGGCCTCCCCATCTCCCTCAAGGATCAATTCTCGATCAAAGGGCTCGAGACAATCATGGGTGCGTCCCTTCACTCAGTCGCGCTCCCCGTCTGTGAGCGGCCTGCAGGCAAAATCGTTTGGTATTTCAAATTTAGTCACCGCATATACTCGACATCTTTGCCCGTCATGCCGATTGGCGGCGCACATATCCCACTCACAGGTCGCTCATAAGTCGCCGCCGGGTGGTGTCGCAGAAGACCCCGGCTCTCTCACTCTAATCAACTTCCACACGTATGAAATGCCTACACCTAACCGTGCTTGCACACAGGCTATGCCGGCTGGATCGGCCGCTACGCCGAGTCGGACTGCGTGCTCGTCGAAATCTTGTACGAGCTTGGCGCAGTGCCTTTCGTCCGGACAAACGTTCCCCAGACGCTGATGGTTAGTGTCTGCCGCATATATTCACTCCTCAAGCTAGTTCAGCACCCTTGGATGTGGCGACATCGATGAGCGCTCGCGCTCGCTGTTATTGTCTGGGCGGTGCATGCTGGAGTGCCAGAACCACGCGCTGTGGGGCTTGAGCGCATAGGTTCTGAATGTGTGATCTTCTGGGACGGGCGTTTGTCGTGAAGAGCCCTGTTGCTCGCTCTCAGCCACGGCGAGACTCCCCCAATAGCGGAATTTGGGCTTTGTTATTTCACTCGTGTTGAAATACCCGCGAGTGCGCCCGGTGTTATCCATATCTTGCCGTAAGGTCTGAGCCTCCAGCCTACCACACACGCGAAATGCCCTGATCGTATGCATTTTCTGTATGCCACAATTCGAATGACATGCTGGCACACACACATATGCAGCGCTGCACCATCCTAACATACGCTATGCGCTTTTGTGGTACAGCAGTGTCCTGCCGACACCGGCACGTATCGTACGCGGCTCTAGTTGCCGGTAAACGCACGCAAGGTCCTGGTCTTTGTCCAAACCACCGCTGACGCGCGCTCCACTGCAGTGGGGCGAGACGCACAACCACGTCTTCGGGCGCACGACGAATCCGTACAACCGGTACATGACGCCTGGCGGGTCCTCCGGCGGGGAGGGCGCACTCGTCGCGCTGCGCGGAAGCCCGCTCGGCGTCGGGACAGACATTGGAGGGTACGTCGCTGATACATTTCCTCCTCCTCTTCCTCCTCCCCCTCTTTTCCCCTATCCCTTTTCCCGCGCAAGTGACCCGCCGCTGCACGCTGACCCCACCCGTGCGTGCAGATCGGTCCGCATCCCGAGCGCGTTCTGCGGCCTATACGGCCTGCGCCCGTCGTACGAGCGGCTCCCGTACCACGGCGCGGCGAACTCGCTCGAGGGCCAGGAGAGCATCTCGTCCGTGCTCGGCCCCATGGCGAACTCGCTCGCCGCGCTGCGCGTCTTCACGCAGGCGGTGCTCGGCGCGCGCCCGTGGCGCCGCGACCCGCTCGTCGTGCGCAAGGACTGGGACTGGCGCGAGTACGCGCTCGCGGAGCACGGCGGGCGCGGCGCGCGGATGTGCTTTGCGGTGATGTGGGACAACGACGTCGTCAGGCCGCACCCGCCCGTCGTGCGCGCGATGGAGGAGGTCAAGCGCGCGCTGGAGCGTGCGGGGCACCGCGGCAAGTAGCGTGTATAGTGTGGCGCGGCGCCGGAAGGCACGCTAACCTCTTTCTCCTCTCTTCCGCGCAGTCATCGATTGGGAGCCACACCGACACATCGAGATCTACAAGAACGCAGTACGTCCCCGCATATGCCAGCGTTGCTGGGCGGGGCGCGCGCTGACCACTGGGCCGTGCAGGAGACCATCTTCGCCGCGGACGACGCGCACGACATGCTCAGCGCGTGCGCGCTCTCGGGCGAGCCGCTCATCCAGAGCATGAGCCCCACCGTCGACGCACACGCGTACGCGCTCGACGAGCCGTTTGCACGGACGGTCGTGGGCGAGCGGCGCCACCTGAGCGCATACGAGGCGCGTACCATCCCCCGCGTGCCTCGGCCGCCGACCAACACCTGAGACTGACGCGCGCACGCACGCAGCTCTGGCAGCTGCACAAGGAGAAGCGCGCGCTGCGCAAGTCGCACCTCGACCACTGGGAGGCGACGGCGGCGCGCACGGGCACGGGCCGCGCGGTGGACGCGATCATCAGCCCCGTGGAGCCGTACGCGGCGTGCCCGCACGGCTGCAACTCGTGCGTGTCCTATGCTCTCTTCTGTGGCGCGCGCTGCGGGGCTGATTGTGCCGCGCTGTCGCCAGGGACGCGTTCTACACGACGCTGTGCAATGTGCTCGACTACGCGGCGGTGGTTTTCCCGGTGACGCACGTCGACGGGGCGCGGGACGCGGCCCAGCCGCCGCATGCGTTCCGGAACCAGGAGGACAAGGCGGTCTACGAGATGTGTGAGTCTTCTTGCGGGTTCAGCCTGCGTGTGGGATCAGGGGCGCGGACTGTGGCGCTGATCAGTGAGTTCTGTTCTAGACGACCCGCAGCTGTTCCACGGCCTGCCTGTCGGGCTGCAGCTCATCGGGCGCACGCTGGAGGAAGAGGGGGTCCTGGCGATGGCGGAGGTGGTGGACGCGGCGCTGAAGGCTGCGCAGTCGACCTGATCAGAGCGGTACTGTACAGCAAGAGTAAGGGAAGGCACAACGATATAAAGGATACAATGTACGCTGCAGGCATGACGCAATACTATCGAATGTGGAACACGGTGAGCAGGGCGGGAGACGGCGAGAAGCGGACTGTTTAGACTACAGAGGGCACGCCAGAGGATCGGCGGCTCCTTCGTCACCCGTAGAATGTCCGGGAACCTCGCCGTCCTCCCGTCCTCCCGGTCCGGCAGCCTCTCGTGCGGAGAGAAGAAGCTAGGGGCTTTCCTCCTTGGCTTATGCTATGCCCTTGTTGGGCTCCACAGCGATGGCCAACGTCTCGGTCTGCTGCTCTCCGAACAGATGCACAAAGAGGAGGTGGCTCCAGGCTTCAGCGGTGCCGGAATAGACGCACGGACGAGACCGATGTGGGCCCGTATCAACTCCGTACCAGTACCATGGTCATGACAAAGGGATGAATTTGGCTTTCGCAAGCGTCAAGCTGTGATAGCTAGAGGGTCAGCAATGGTTGTTCTTGGTGGCTGGTCAAAATCGTGCTCTAGGCGTGCCGCGACGCGTACATGATAGAAGAAGCTGTTACCATTGCAAGACACGACGGCGTTGACGCTGCATCATCTCAGACATGGAACACGACACCTATATGCCAGTGGACCCGAGCTGCCAGCACGCCACATAGGCTCCTCCAAGGACCTGCACATCCATCGCGCGGCGGACGAGGCGTTTAGGTACGGTACGGTGTCTCCGTGACTACGGTCTGCCGTGTTCGTAAGTACTCTGCCAAATCGGAATGAGATGAAACTGGGGACTGCTCATTATATATATGCGATAGCTCTCGTACAGTTTCTCGGCTTAGCGGTCAAGCCTCAAGGACATGCATCCTCACGTCTTCTCGCGCGCGCCGCTGATGAGAAGAGTAGGTGCTCGGTTTAATTTTTTCAAGGTCGTTCACGAGGTTATAGGTGTGATCCGCGATGCGATCCAAGGTGTGCTTGTTCGGCAGTGGTATGAAGCAATGCCCGTCTGATCCTAGGACCCAGATCACAGAAGAGCTATGCTATGTCTAATTATATGATACAAGAGTGCGACGCGCGGCGCTCGTTCTTAAATTTATTCCGTGAGACCTGATTGCGCGCATCAGTGTATCTCGTCCGGAACTTGTGTTTGAGGGTCAGGTACACTGATGGTAAGGTGTTTACGAACAAATAGAAAAGGATACAGAGATCTACACAGTGATCAGAATACACAGCTACTAATGAAACATACAAGCATACAAACAGAAAACAAGCATTATCAGAACGGCAGGGAAACTTACAATCACACAGCAACAAACCTAGCGTGGAGCACCAAAGAACCTACAAGAAGCGTGCCAAGAGATCGTCGACGGTCGCCTTCTTCCACCGTTTCTCCGTCACCCGCAGAATGTCCGGGAACCAATCTGTCAACTCGTTCTCCCGGCCTAGCAGCATATACGCGACTGCCTTGCCGCTCATCCAGGCATGCACCATGCCTTCACCCGAGTATCCCGCAGCGATCCATTCGCCTGACGGTGCCAGCCCACCGGCTCCTTTCTCCGATACAGCCGAGGGCACGGCAGGGGGAGGGACCCGGCCTGCGACTATAGCAGGAAGACGTCCCACCCACGGCAGGTTATCCGTGGAGATGCCCAGGATGCCGCTCCACTGCGCCTTCGTCCGGCCCGTCCCCCAATGTGCGTCCTGCTCGCCCGCAGGCACCGCCTCGCCGCCCCAGTGGTTCGCGCCAAAGTAGAGCGGGAGTGCGCCCGCGAGATGGCTCGCACTCGCGAAGCTGAACGTGCTGTCGTCCGTGATGCCAATGTCGGGCAGGTTGTTGTCGCACGACTGTGCCCAGCCGCCGCCGAACATGAGCTCGTGCTCGCCCGCAGGCAGCTGCGTGAGGTAGTCGTAGCCGGACGTTCCGCGGTAGAACACGAATGAGCGGCAGCCGTCACTCGTCGAGGCGCTCAACGAGGTCCCCGGACGCTGGGCAGACATGGTCCCCCGGACAGGTACGATCTTAGTGCGCATGGGCTCGAGCAGGTGTGAGGACCAACCGTTGGTGGCATGAATGATGTGCGCGGCGGTGACGGTGCCACGTGGCGTGATTGCGCTGTAGTAAGGGGAGGATGTAGTTGGCCCTGTAATGGCGGTACATGGCGTCTGAGTAGCGATATGAAATCTAGTCCGAGTTAGAGATGATACGTTCTGTGATTTGAACAGCCCACCCACGTATCCGAGTGCCGGTCGAGTAGCTTTGTCAGAATGGATGTTACCAAGCGATAGGGGTGCAATGCACCTCCAGACCCGAAGATGCACCCAACGGTGCTCTCCGACAGGGAGAATCTCTGATATTTGCTTCAGTCAATACTCATACTCTTGAAGCAAGCAGCTATCCAGCTATTGATCATTGTCCTGCTCGTGACTCAGAGCAAGATACGAGCACGCTGAACACTGCTTTGACAACCTAAATACGTACCGTGATGGCATCTTCTCTCTCGCAGTACCCAAAGGTACTTGATTCGTCGGGCATGTCCGCCTTCCATTTCATGAGGGTTTCTTTAGCCTCAGCGAAGGTTTTGGGGCATGTAAAAACGTCAACATGCACGGTATCTCGCACTTGCGATTCTTTCAGAAGGTCTTCGCTTTCTGCGATATGTTTCATCTCTTGCAGGTGTGACAAGCGGAACTTAACCATCATCTTAGCGGTAGATTCCCCGTACTTCTCCTTCAACTCGGAGTAATCATGATACAGCGGTGGATTCGCATGCCCTCCGTTCCTAACCACAGAATTGGAATTTGCTTCAGATTGAAGATTCTCGCTATAGATACTCACCTTGCTGTTGCTCCAGAGCAGACGTCCCGAGCTTCGAGCATCACCACCTTCACACCATAACTGCGCTCGAGGAGATTGTACACCACTGACGTGCCTGTGATACCAGAACCAATGACTACAATGTCAGCGTGTTCTGGCAGAGGCGCCCCTTCAGAGGATATCAGGGAGGGAGGCACAGTCCAGAAAGGTAGGTTCGGGTTAGGTACAGGGATCCCAGGGGGGGCTTGCAGTCGTTGAGAGAGCTCATTATATGCTTCGCGTAGGCGCAGACTAGCTGCGAGTAAGAACTTCGCTTTTGAGGTGACGTTGCCCATGGTCCGATATTCTGCAAATCGTAAGAGAGACAAGAACAATATCCGTCGTAGTCTGTGGCAGCAGTTGACTATGACCAAGATTTGCGGAAGTTGCTCTCACCCCACGGGGAGCCGCCACTGATAAGCCGCCGGCGCCCAATTTGAATATGCATTCAAATTCAGCCTCACGTGTCTCGACTGCACTTTAGGCCGCAGTACCAACAATGAACATTCACCAGTACAGTGTCAAAATGGCACTAGACTATCTGTTGATTCTCATGTGTCGTGGTTCAGGCAACAGAAGTTCGGCGTGAAGCTGAAACTGGTCTCAGCTCGAGAGAATGGCTGAAATTCGAACGTGAACAGGAAAGTGAGATAAATGGGGGGAGTATCTGGGTGCTACCGCCGGATGGGATGGACACAGTGGTTTAAGAATGCAGGGAGTGCGCGCACGTCCCATGCGCGATGCTTCGCGTCAACAGCAGCACGTGCCCGTGAGCGCATCAGCTGCAGTCTAGCGCAGTTTGTTGCCTGAGCCTTTTTCACGATATGCCAAGTTCTCTATGGCCAGTAACAGTACTTGTGCGGATGTTTGAAAACCTTTTGATACTCGCATTCTTTGTGACGCTGATTCTATCATAGGGATGCTGAATCTATTCCACCAGACGGTGCTTCGGTCACCTGAACGACGAGCACGGTAGGTAAGATTGAGTGCTCGGGGTAGTTCGTATCACCGTGCCATTGTAGATAACCCCTACGACCACGAGGCTGTCTTCAAACTCCTCGCTTCCTGTCGTCCGTGTAATCTGGCAAAGCAAGCTCGAATTCCGTGAATATTGACCACATACAAACATGCGAGAATGCAATCACTAGCCTGAGTGTCGAGTCAGTGCTATTGACCCAATGCCTGAGCTTCGAGCCCGTTGACACATGTATGACTTCTGAAACTTCTCGCAGTCGCTGCATGGAGACGTCTAAGTTATCACATATATCACTGACTAATGGAAATGTTGATGATCGTAGCTTCATATGATGAGCAGTTCGCAATCCTGTTTATGCTAATTATTTGCATATCGAAAGCAGAAAGTACAAAGTGTGAAGCTGAACAGAGTTCAACGTAATGGACGAACAAGGAGCCGAGGATGTCCACTTCGCTCTGTAAGTTCCGTCAACTTCGGTCGAGTGTGCAAACTATCAATTTAGGCGTAGGCCACGGCTAGAGCAAGGCTATGGGTCGCCCACCTTCGTCTGTGCGAATCATAAAACTCAAAGCATCCCCGCTACCCAAAGGGTATTTGCATCAATACGTAATGCTTTTACACTCGAGAATATAACTCACCTAATCTCTTCGGCCACTGGAACCACGGTGAGGGAACACCGTCGGTGCATACATCTGGCAACGGGAGTGCGATTGCATAATCTTTGATAAGCCGTACCACGCTCACATAGTGTCTTATTTTCTTCAAGTCCTGTGAATACTCTTCATGGAATATGCTTGGCCTCTCGTGGCATTCGAATTCCTTCAGAGGGCGACCCATACGGTACCGAGTTTCAGCAAGTTTCAGCATCCCGGAAATGTCATGCGCGTGCGATAGTGCGACTTTCGTAAGCCTCGGCCAATAGGCAGGGTTCTTTTCGAGGATTTTCACCATGGTAGTGAAATCGATGAATCCGAGGTGTAGTGTCTCCACCCATGGTGTGTGTTTGATGATCGCCTCGTCAAACTCATCCTTCTTGTAAGTATTCGCAATCCAGATATCTTCCGACTGGAAATATGACAGTAGAGCCGCGATCCATTGGGCCCCTGTGCTCGAGTCGCGTTTCCCACTGAAGCGCACCGCTTTCGAAGGTCCAGCTGCGATTACTGAGGACTTCAAGGCAGAGATGCACACAAACTTGACGTCATTCTGGGTCAGAGGGACTAGCCACCGAAGGTCGGACACTTCACAGTTTTCGAAGTTGACCGCCAAGCGCGCAGGAAGACCGACGTGCGAGAAGAGTCCGGATACAATGTTCCTGTCCGGATAATGGATTGCGAGACGGCGAAGATGCTGGAGGGCCACAGCAGGAATATCTCCATGAGGGTCGAATGCCTCCTCAGCGCTGATTCTGTATAGGCCCAGGTCCTCTAATCTCGGCGCAATCGACAAGATGCGAAACAAGTCTACAACGCGTAGCCGCCTTTTGGCGAGGAAAAGGTGCGTGAGATTGATGGGGGTACTAGGCAGGTGCCAATCCACGGCCCATAGGGTAAGCGCCTTGAGGTTGGAAACATCGCCTTGAAGCAGGCAACCCCGCGCAACCAAGGCGTGGAGTCCTTGGGCGTAGGACATGTGTAGGCCGGGATCACACCCTGTCTTCGACGCGAGCGATTGAATGCGCTGTCCGTCAGTGCGCCACAGCTGTTGCACGTCGAGATGCTTATTTTCAACGTTGAGCACTTTCAACGGCGCGCTTTTCGAGCGGAGACGATACTCATCAATGGCTGCAGAATGAGAGGAGCCGAAGAGGGTCGTCCAAAGAGTGGGTGTGTCCAATGCCACATCGCGCCACCAGCGACACACATGCGTGAGTGGAAGTAGCGCATCCGTATCCTTGAAATCAAAGAAGGGATCCCAGACTAAGAAGCTTTGGGGGCTGAGGCTTTTAAGATAGGAAGCCAACTGGAATGGTGGTAGTACTTGGTGGAAGATTTCGCTGAGAATCTCGACAGGAAGACGATTGACAGGGCGCTGTGCATTAATGGACACCCGAACGTCCGAGATGGTATGCAAGAGTTCATCCTCAATGCGGTCGAGCTGGAAGCAAGTTCCAATTAGTTGCGGTTATTTGCTTTGGGTCATGGCCACAATAACTTACATCAGTGAGACTGCGTGAAACAAGTGTTTGGTAGGTCAGCTCGCGTTGAGATATATTGTGAACCCGCTACTAACCTCCATTCTCTGCAAGAATTTCTCAGCTTCGCCAACAGCGATGCTGCATCAGAGCAAGTGAAACGGATGTCTGCCATGTTGATGAGATGTGAGGTGAAGTCAGTGCTTACCGTAGGGTGAGATGAAGGTGGCTTTGAGATGTCGGACTTTCACGCTTGGCCACGCACGTGCTACCCGAACAGATCGCGACGCATCTTCCGCATCGCGCGCGTACTACGCCATACCGGAGCTATGCCACCTGTCTCACCCGCAAGATATCAACACGTCCTTTCCTACTTCCGCATCTTAGATAGACCGGTCGGGTTAGATGGAGGTAGAGCCTGATCTAATGATCATCTTGCGGTCGATTCCCCGCCTTCTTGATGTGTCCTCAGCTCCTGAATACAGATCTCATTGCTCAATGTGATTAGTGGTGCTCACGGCATATGCTGACCTTGCGCTTGCTCATGGACCATATATCTAGAGCTTTGAACATTACCACATTTGCATGAAAACTGCATCCGAGTTTGTCACCATCGACGCTGAATGCGCATTATCGTCAGGTGAATGCATCTGAGCCTGGGACGGATAACTTATCTCTGTCAGGACACATCAGGACACTACGGTACTATGTGACATGTTCGTTGACTGTGTTGATGTAGGAAATATCAGGTCCACCTACTCATGTCCCTTACAAGGTACATCGTTCGCTCTTCTCCATGTGTCGATGACTGACATTTACACTGCTTTCGTAAACCAACAGATATAGGCAATCTTTGTTGCAAAGACTGAGATACACAGCTTTCTCCGAAGATACCATCTGTCAAGGTCCATCGCAGTTGAGAGCCATCATAGCCAAGGTCTGTCGCAGTCAAGTTCTGTCGCAGTTGCTGTTCTATGAATGCATGTGGGTACTGTATTGGTGGGTACGCAGAGCGGAGTGATGAAGGATTACTCATTGATGACTTCGATAAACATGCCATCATGTGCCATACCCATCTGTAGTAGTAAGTGCTGTGCACGGAGGCTGGTTGCCTCAATCATAAATGCTTGAATTCGGGCAGGGTAGGCCTTATCTCTCGCCCTTTCAGGATGCCTGTCTTTCCCATTGACGAGGCACAGCTGGTCGCTCTATTCATGCAGAGCGTGACATATGGTGTCCATGTAGTAACTTTCACTATTTGTATGTGGAAGCTCGTCAAGAAGTTCAGAAGCGGACAGGGCTCTGCGCACTGGCCATGGACAGTTATTGCTATTGCTCTCTTTGCTAATGGGACAGTTGATGTGTCGTTCAATCTATACCATAACCTGATTGCATTCATTTTCTATCGAGGAAATGGTGGCGCTGAAGAGGAATTCACGGCCTCTACGACATGGCTCAACTTGATCAGGGTGAGCTTCGCATCTTCGTGGCAAAAACCCTCTGACTTACATGCATTTCAGAGTGTCTCTTTCAGCCTAGGGATTGTCATATCTGATGCCGCCCTGGTAACAATACTTTGAAGCATTTTTGGGAAGAAATCTTATTCGCGTTGTTCTCACTACAGATGTATCGCGCCTGGATCATTTGCAATCGCAGATGGATCGTCATAGTACCATCCATTGTTCTCTTGTGTGCGACACTCGCATCTGCGACAGCATATTTATACTACATGAACCTCGAGAATATGGAAACAGTCATGGACGAGAAGAAAACGATGATCCCTATCATAATCGTGATCTACACTACCACTATCACAAATAACGTCGTCTGTACGGGTAAGCATGTCTTCAACAGTTGTGCTTCAGTCTCGTTGACAGAAGGCTCACCTAGGGATGATAATGCATCGTATTTGGCAAGTCACCAAACAGATCACAGAGTTCTTACCACCTGGAGGAATGCTCGCCCGCGTGAACAGGATTCTCGTTGAATCTGCAGTTCTGTATACCACATCTATGCTAGTTGACTTTATAGCGACTCTCGCAAGGAGTGTTTCGCTTCTTGGCCTTACCGATATTGTAAGCTATCTCATAAGTTACTACATGTGTTCAAATCTCACTGTTTCTCTAGTCATTGGAGCTTGCGGGTATTGTCTTCGACCTCATCATCATCCGGATCAGTCAAGGCGCAGCTACGGAACAGACACAAGCTTTCACAGACTCTCTTGCACAGCGGGTCGTGGATATGTATGTGGTGGAAAGTCAGTCGGCCGCAGATGATCGGACGAGGGGGTCTACACACTTGGATTCGACCACGCGACTAGCGAAGGATATTCCAGAAGGTCTTACATACATGCAAGACTCACAGGTCTAGCCAGGTGCGCTCCTCCATGCGCTATCATGGTTGGAAGCCCGCATTCATCTCACCACTTGATAGCATGATTGTACGCACTGCACAAGAGGTTGACCGTACCTGAAGATTGCTGTATTACAGCCGGTCACCGATTTCATTTGGAATCCACTTGCGCAAATGTACCCGTCACCTCGTATATAATAATAAAGCCATGTCTCCTGATTGATTTGTCGTAGATATCTGGCTGACATCATTATCTACGAATCAAATGAGGACTGAATAGCCTCTGGCCATCGGAGCTGCAGGCCTTCCTGGACACAATTTATCATACACAAGGTGGGGCAATAGGCAATATGACGTACTTGAGTCTATGATACAACACGATTCAGAAATAGATATAAACCAGAGTTCTGACACGCCATGAGGCGTCGTTCAAGCGCTCAAGCTTCAATAGCTTCGTGTTGACCATCGAAATAAAGTCTATCCAAATTAGTGACCTCGACGCTGCCAGATAGGTGCGACACTCTGAATGGTGAATCCCTGAGGTGCTTACCGTACATTCAAAGTCTGAACTCGTTCGCAAATTCGGCGTAAATTGATCAATTGCACTCTCTTACGTCGGGGGGATGCCCGTTTCGCTCTGTAAGTTTCCCGAACTAACATCGACTTCGATTGAGCGTGCAAACTGTCAATTGAGGCGTAAGCCACTAAAGAGGTTGCCCCAGTGGCCATAGCAAAGCCATAGGTCACCCCATTTTCGTCTGTACGAATCATAAAGCTCAACGTATCTCCACCGCCCAAAAGAGTATTTGCATCAATATGCAATGATTTTACACTCGAGGTTTCAACTCACATAGTTTCTTCTGCCACTTGAACCACGGTGAGGGAACACCGTCGGTGCATACATCTGGCAACGGGAGTGCGATTGTACCATCTTTATGAAGCTTTACCGCCTCCACATGGGATTTGATTTTCTCTACGTCCTGTGAATACTTTTCGACGACCGTGTTTCGCATCCCGTAGCATTCGAGCTCCTCCAGAGGGCAGCCCAATCGGGCCCGAGACTCCGCGAGTTTGAGTATGTTGGAAAGGTGATATGGGCGCGATAGTACAACCTTCGTGAGCTTCGGCCAATAGGTAGGGTTCTTTTCGAGGATTTCTATCATATTAATGAAGTTGAGGGACCCAAGGTGTAGTGTCTCCACCCATGGTGTGTGTTTGATGATCGCCTCGTCAAACTCATCCCAGTGGTAAGTGTTCGCAAGCCAGATATCTTTTGACTGGAAATGTGACAGTAGAGCCGCGATCCATTGGACCACCACTACTTCCGAGTCGTCTTTAGTACTGAAACGCACCGCTTTCAAAGGACTAGCTGCGATTACTGAGTGTGTCAAAGCAGAAATGCACAAATGATCTACGTCATTGTGGGTCAGAGGGAGTAGCCACTGAAGGTCGGACACTTGACAGTGCTCGAAGTTGACCGCCAAGCTCGCAGGAAGACCGACGTGCGAGAAGAGTCTGGATATAATGTTCTTGTCTGGCCAATAGATTGCGAGACGGCGGAGATGCTGGAGGGTCACAGCGGGGATATTTTCATGAGGGTTGAATGCTTCCTCAGCACTGATTTTGTATAGGACCATGTCTTCCAGTCTCGGCGCAATCGACAAGATGCGAGACATGTCTACAACGCGTAGCCGCCTTTTGGCGAGGAAAAGGTGCGTGAGATTGGTGAGGGTGCTAGGCAGGTGCCAATCCACCGCATGTAGGGCAAGCGCTTTTATGTTAGAAACATCACCTTGAAGCAAGCAGTCCCGTGCCGCGAAGGCGTGGAGTCCTTGAGCGCAAGACGTGGGTAAATCTGAATGGCACCCTGTCTTCGACGCGAGCGATTGAATGCGCTGTCCGTCAACCTGCCATAGGTATTGTACGTCGAGATGCGTATTTTTGATGTTGAGCACTTTCAACGGCGCGCCTTGCGAGCGGAGATAATACTCGCCAATGGCATCAGAATGAGAGGAGCCGTAGAGGGTCGTCCAAAGAGTGGGTGTGTCCAATGCCACATCGCGCCACCAGCGACACGCATGCGTGAGTGGAAGCAGCGCATCAGTATTTTTGAAGTCGAAGAAGGATTCCCGGACTAAGAATTCTTTGAGGTCGTGGTCGTGAAGATAGGAAGCCAATTTGAATGGTGGAAGTACTTGGTGGAAGATTTCGCTGAGAATCTCGACAGGAAGACGATTGACAGGGCGCTGTGCATTAATGGACATCCGAACGTTCGAGAGGGTATACAAGAGCTCATCCTCAATGCAATCGAGCTGGACGCAAGTCTCAGTCAGTTATTCAATCTGATGGAACACCGTAATATCTTACATCTGTAAGACTGCGTGTCATAAGCAATCAGCGGTCAGCTCGATATACTATATCGTGGGCATGCTACTGACCTCCATTCTCTGCAGGAGTCACTCAGTTTTTCCAGCAACGACAGCGCCTCAGAATAAGTGAAATGAACATCCGCCATGTGAATGAGCCGTGATCTGATGTTTACGCTACCGTGAGAGGCTTGGTCACACACGTCCCACCGAACATATCGCGTCGCATCAACTGCTGCACGTGATATCCGTGGTCTCCCGTGATCCAAGCCATGACGGCGCGCTGTATCATCTAGCTGCAATGGTCTGAGGCGCCGTTCAAGCGCATAAGCCTCAGTAGTTTCGTGTTGACCATCAAACCAAGGTCTGTTCGAGCTAGTGATCTCGACGCCGCCAGATAGGTGCGACACATTTAACGGTGAATTCCTGAGGTGCTTACCGTACGTCCAAAGTTGGTCCCCGTTCGCCGAGAAATCCCAGTATAAACTTATCAACTGCGCTCTCACTACGTCAAGAAGGAAATGATTGATCACTGCCTTGATCCGGCAATCTCGATCAAGGTTCCACCAACTTGACACCTCACGTCGAGCACCATAACCGCCGACAAGAAGGCGATGGAAATATCTTCGACCTACGACACTGGAGTGGACCAGAAGAGGATAGTTTTCGCTTCTTGAAGGCCGTACTCATCGGCTCTGAGCAGCATCTCGTGCCTATGCAGATACTCGAATAATGAACTCGAGCCGCAGAAAGCGAGGCGACTGGACAGAACGATATTCGCACGTCGAGGACGGGAATAAATGGTCATAAAATATCACTTCAAGCCAAGGGATCGGCCTTCGTTGGTATCTATACACAAAGAGCAGCCAGAAGATCGGTGTATCAGTATGGCTCCCCTCGATCTATCGACACGCGTGTATTACGATGTGCACTTCTCATTCCACCTATGTACCTCAAGGGGATTTGATGCCAGTTCAGGCGAGTCGCGTGCCCGTTAGAACCTGTCCAATTCGACAACCTCCACGCTTGCAGGCGTTCCTGATCCCACAGCTTTTTGAGACCCGCTAGTCTTCATATGAGTGATCCCAGCATCCAAAGTCGTGCTCATTGAGACGTGCACAGCAACGTTACTATGTGCGCCGTAGTCTGTGAACGCTTGCGTTTGCTCCGCGGATGTCCCTCCGTTGATACGAATTATGATGAGATCGAAGGCTATGCCAGTGACCTCTAGCGTTTAGATAATGACATTCGTCAGAACTCTGCAGCGCTCCTAGACGGTAAGCAGATCCTTACAATGTCGGACAAACCGTAGTTGATGCTGCTCTTGGCAACTGCAGACACGAATGTGGCTAGGATCGAAGCGGTATACAGAAGGGCGGATTCTATGAGGATGACGATCACGTCCCTCAGATTCGTCCTGCCGCTTCCTCTGAAAGTCTGCGTGAAGAACTCGGAGCTTTGCCGGCTAATCTGCCAAATGCGATGTACAATCATGCCTGGACCCTAATGATTTGTGGGTGCATCGAGTGCAGGAGGAGGCTGCTTACCAGTACACAGTCCATTGTCGACGAGCGTCATAACGAGATAGGCGATGATCAGGGGTTGCAAGGTCTTCTGGTCAACTAATGTCGTCGTCGTCCTCAACGTGCTGACAAAGTACAGATCTGTAATTGCTGTCCCAATCGCTAAAATCCACAGCAACATCGGGAAAGCCATGAGACCCCATTTCCGATTGCAGATAATCCAGCAGCGATACATCTAGCAGGTGGTGGGGTTAGTCGTTGAGGTACACCAGATTATGATCAAATTGATATACAAGAGCAGCATCCGAAATGACTCCGCCCACATAAAACCACACACTCTGTGAGTTTGGATTAGTATCCACGTACCTCGATCATGAACATGTGGGACATACGCGTATGACATTCACCCAAGTAGAGATGTCCAGGAATTCTGCCTCGGCGCCGCCAGGCCCGACATAGAAAATAGATGCAATCAAGTTGTGGTAAAGGTTGAAGGACACGTCTATGGTCCCAACAACGAAGAGGGCGACGGCTATACTGAACCATGGCCAGTGTACGGGCAAACTTGAATCCTGCTTATTGATGAGCGTCCCAAAACACACAGTGAATGTTGCCACATGGATGCCATAGGTTACGCTCTGCATGAAGAGCGCAATGAGCTGCGCCTCATCGATAGGTAGGCTGGACATGACAATTGACGTAGGGACCTTTCTTGAAGGGTATTTCTGAGTCTTCTCAACCATATATACACGGAGGCGTGGCTGTGATGAATGTTGTGAGAGCGTTATCTGCACGGAACACGTACCGCTGACAAAGTGGTGCACAAGCTAGGTGGCTCCCGCCCGTTGGTGTCCGTGCAAATGCACGAAGGCGGTGGTCGCTGGTCTATCAGACCACACTGGTTGTTGATTGAGATTTGCAATTGATACGACAAGGCGATTACTGACCTGCACCTGCGACTATCTTCTCGTGGAACAGGGTTCTTGAGGTCGCCTGGGAAGGCGCGCTGTAATTGCGCACCCTAAATGCGTCGGAAATGCATGCGGTTGTTTTTCTGCTGCAGCAGTCCAGGTCGAGGGCTGGTTAGCGCAGTGAGAGCACAAGCATATGAATGCAGGTGGGGACATTGTGGTCATGTTGCATGTTGCGTAGTTTCTTGTGCGTCAGCGTCTGAGTTGGGTGCCTGACACTAGGAGTGCACATTGTATTCTGTGGACGTGCAGTGTATTAGCCTGGGAGCGCCATCCTCGTCGTTCCGGGTCCGATAGTGGCTCGACTAACCGGATACGTAGGAGTCAGGGGAAGACACAGCTTAGTGCGACCGTTTAGCTCTACGGCCCACCTGTGGCGTATTGTGACCCTTGATATTCCACTAGTTTCGCCGAGCATAAACCATGCATAAACGACCTAGCACATAAAGAGTTCTTAGTATCTCGCCTAGAAAACGCGGTTACATGGGCGCTTTAGGTTGATCTTCGTACCAGCACAATGAGCAGATGCGTCTGCCAGAGAAAGCGTACTCACCGTTCTCATATATGAATTGATTTTGATGGCCTTGGAGTATGCCTATCAACGGAAAATGCAAGGAGCAAGTCCCCTTTCTGCACAGCGGTCATCAGCGATGCATAGTTACTGTAACGTCGTACGGACGTCGGATACTTAGATCGTGGCATTATAGACATGGCCGAAATGGGGAAGATTTACAGAACATATAACCCGGGGCCACCGAGCGTCAACATCTAGATGCTTTTTGTGTCCGGGCAACAGGGGGCTGTTTCGTGTACAATGTGTACAAGGCCACCCTTGATGCCGACATAACAGCGAACAATTCGATACCGGTCTAGTAACTTCGTAGGGGCCGCTAACATCTCGTTTCAACTCTCTCGACAAGTAATGTGTGGCTTTCTGGGCGCAGAAGATAAGCGATGTCTGTATATGCAGGTTTTCTCTGGGTGAACGATTTCTGTACGAGTGTGTCACTCGGGGGAGGGTCATCATACCCTAGGCCCACATTAGAGCCGAGAGCGATGATGTAGGATTGCGTGATAATCTAGAGAGGCCAAATCGTACCCGTGTGAGAGGTATTCATCCTTAAATTTGTCAGAGAGATAGTCCATACCTAGGCTTATCATTGTACATCGCGCAGCTGGAAGATATTGCATATGCTGGCAGGCCACCCAACCGACCCTCGGTACCGACGTTTTCGTTCCAAAGTGCTTCAAACATCACACTGACCAGCTTCAAGGCCAGTCAACAAAACACATTCTAAAATAATAAAGTTTTTCGAGCATATCAGCATTTGTACCCATGATCAGACTTTGCCAGTGGATTCTACAGACTCGCGACTGGCGTAAGGGCCTTACAGATCGCAGGCGACTGCGTTCGCCACTCAATTATATACCAGTGCTCGCAAACCTCTGAGAATGACACGGAAGACGACCGCAGCAATGTTATTCGTCGCCAGCGAGATGAGAACTTGAAGGTTCATTACATCCGTCGAGTCCGATGTTGCACGTGTAGCTCTTTCGGAACTGTTGAATGTGGAAGCATAGACTGGAATTGACCTTGCTTAATGAGTTGCTCAAGATGAGCATAAGTCGAGGGTGTTTCTCTGTTACAACTTAGGATCAATAGCTGTGACGGCGTTTGATGGCGGTGTTGGGTAATAGATCCCGATCGAGCACCATCACGGCTGCGCTCCGTCGGAAGCCCCTTGTCCTCATAGCCCATCATTGCATGCGCACAGACCTTATGAGCCGCAGTTTTGCCCTCGACACCGCCAGCCTATCATTGAATATGCATGGGCAGCCGATATCACTACTGTCAACGATACACATCCTCATCGCACCAACGCCCTGAATGTATGTCTTTACCCGATGAGTGTACCTTCAAAAAAGTGGACATACATGAGGAGCAAGGTCCTTGCTGCTCTTAATCAGAAGTACGCCATGGAATAGCGGAATTGACTGCACTGCATGGTATCTCTTCTTGATCAAACTTAGCGAAGGCACGCCTTGGGTGACGTGCCGCGGCGCAGTGCGTGGTTCCTGTCAGGACATGTCCACCGCGTGAAGAACGCCGTCCTTCGAGATGCGCTTAGCGCTTGCTGAATCCTCTTAAAAGCGTGATGAAGAACAATGTACCATATCTTCACTTTCTTCTTTCGCTCTCTGTTTAATTCGTTCTCTCAAATTCTCTGCGCCGGGTCAATGTCTTGGATTACTCAATGTGGGATCTTTCTGTCTCTAAGGACATGATGCACTACTCAGACGTTTCTGTGCTAGTCATAGAGCCTGCGGCTCCTTCTCAGTATGGATATGTCCCCACTGCGTGGATCTGTTACCTTTACGTTATTCTGTTTTCTGTATCCACACGTGAGTACGGGCTCTCTTGCTCCATTACAATAGCTGATAGTGCCATCACAGTCGCACATTTTGTGCAGGCACTTCATAGTCGCCTCTGGTGGATGCTCGCGACAGCATGCATCACTGGTGCTCTAGAGGTCACGGGCTGGATCGGACGTCTCTTGTCCTCGCATAACCCTGCAGCCAGCAACCCGTACCTCATCCAGTCAGTATCTTGTCTTCGGAATTTGGGCCAGCGTGATGGCTAACGGCTATGGGATGATAGAATTGTGGCCACGATCATTGCGCCTACTCCTTTTGTCGCATGCAATTTCATCATCTTGGGCCAGATCATTCGTCGTCTGGGGGAAGGCTACAGTCGCATAAATGCCAAGTGGTGTAAGCACCCACAGTCCTGCACTTGGGACCGAGATGTCTGATGCTTCCTCCAATAGACACGATCATATTCACGACATCGGTGAGACTATCAATGCCTTATGCACTCGTCCGATAATCTGACCATATTCTGTTCAGGATTTCGTCTGTCTCGTTGTGCAAGCGCTCGGCGGTGCAATGGCTACAGGGACGAAGCAAAGTCAGGTTGATCTGGTGTGTCGTTATCAACAGTGATGTCTGTGCATTGACTCATTCTTGTCGGCTATGTAGGGTTCGAACATCATGTTGACTGGGATTGTCCTCCAACTCTGTAAGCCAGCCTACTCGCAGACGTTTACCAATTCTAACCCACGGTAGTCTCAATAACTGTGTATATGACCTTGGCGACCGAGTTCCTCTGGCGCTACCTCCACGACAGGCCACTGCGGGAGGTCACCAGGACAGGATACACATTGGACAAGTCGACGAAGCGCATGATCCTGGCCCTCATCATCAGCGGTGTCTGCATCTACATTCGGTGAGTTCGATGTCCATTTCGTCGCTCCATGGCCTCTAATATCAGTCAT
>NW_020169832.1:3452595-3478045 GCF_002117355.1 Postia placenta MAD-698-R-SB12 | reverse complement strand
GGCGACCGAGTTCCTCTGGCGCTACCTCCACGACAGGCCACTGCGGGAGGTCACCAGGACAGGATACACATTGGACAAGTCGACGAAGCGCATGATCCTGGCCCTCATCATCAGCGGTGTCTGCATCTACATTCGGTGAGTTCGATGTCCATTTCGTCGCTCCATGGCCTCTAATATCAGTCATGTAAAAGCTCGATCTACAGGACCATTGTACGTAGACCTTCCATTGACACACATTATCTCATCACTAAGCCTCATCACAGGAGCTCGCTGACGGCTGGCACGGCGTCGTCATTCATACTCAAGCCCTGTTCAGTACGTTTCCCGCTATCTGACCATTTTGTATATCGACAACTAAATCACGAACACTCCAGACATCTTCGACGCGGGTATGATCACGATCGCAATGTACTCGCTGAACATCTTCCATCCCGGCCGTCTCCTGGGATGCGGGAAGGTGTGGAAGGAGGTCAACCATGGGGAGAAAGGCTACGCGCTCAATTCGGTCCCGGAGTTTAGCAAGTCTGACATGGTATCGACTCTATCGGTGTAGAGTCGAACCCTCCAATCGTCTCGGTCGGGATGACAGTTTGATATGAAATTTCATGCTAGTGGACATTGTCTTGTATGGACCTCATGCCATGTGCACTGCGTGCATCCGGCGGACACTTGGTATACGTAACTTGCCGTTGTACTGGGATATGTACATGTGTCTCACGATCTGTACAATGTATCTCAGCATTTGTTGGCAAGTACGACAGCACTTAAGATCATCATACGTACCACTGCGGTGAGTATTTTGAGCAAATTCCGCCGCATTTTCAGTCCAACTACCTGCATATAATCGGTTCTGTTTCCTGTGCTGAAAGGGTGGGCACACTCTCTAGCAACCTCTGATGAGCTCCTCTTATTTGATCGGAAAAGCGGCGGGGACGTGCACCAAAAGCAAGGAGCGCATATTGAGGATTCGGATAGCGAGCAGCACAACGCACATACATCGGACGACATCATCACACGGATGCTCATTCGATGCATAATATAGCTATTATGACTATCTCAATACTTCACTCAATACAATGAGCCTCAGGAACACAGACTTAGGGAATAGACCACCTGCTCGTATGTTTTGTACCAAATTGTGAGCCCCCATGCATCAGCCATGCCTCCGCGTTAGTGTGTCTATGTGGGCGCGGTTCACGAGCTCCGCCTAATCATGACGCGATTTAGAATGTCATGACGAGGCGGGGAAGGCGAACAGCAGGATCATTCCGGAAGTGATTAAATGAAAAGCCTTATCCGAGGTGTTCTTTTGATCCCCCGGCGTGGAGAGAAACGCATTTGTCCGCAAGGGTGTTCGTGGAACGTCACATTGGCAACTAGTGATAGTACGTGATGCTGAACTAGTAGTGTCCGATGTATAGGAGTGATTTCCAACACGGGACGTTCTCTACGGCTCGGAACCTGAACATTATGCAATAACAAGTGAACGTCGAAGCGTGATGATTGCAGCAGAAGCTAAGAGCAAAAAGGCAGGCTATATCAGCACTCTCAGATTTCTGAATTCATTTGTCCAAGGCAGCTATCAGGTGGCACAACCCAAGTGCTGAAGTTGGAATGGAACCCCAGATGTCGACATTGCGAAGCACTTGTGTCTGACTGGCTTCCGTGACGGTCGGATGCATGAGCGATCATGTGACGCGCGTGTCCCCGTAAAGCGCTGAAAGTACAGCTTGAAGTTGTACAACCCATCTGTGGCACTGGAACGTAGATATATGTCGGCCGTATAACACACGATACTGATGCTGGGACATCACCGTTTTGTTCATTCAGCATTTGTAGGTCCCCTGATGTGTTAGCCGATTAGGTCGCAGGCGTCATCGCCGACAAGGGTCCATCTATTGTACGTGCGCATATTGTGTGCTTGTACAGGCTCATGATGATAGGTACTTGCGACATGGTCTGTAGGATGCGGACAGAGGTATCATTACTATCTAAATTCCCGTGGTAAGAAGGAATACACCGGCATGGGGCGCTACAGTCTTTGTCTATACAGGGCATCCCCGCCAGGCCTGCTGCTGATGACTACCCGTCTCCCCTGTCACTGCCCCCCCCCCCGGCAACTCAGACAAGCTCCCCGACGTGGACCATCACCCGTGCCTGCAGGCCCAGAACGCGGCGTAGGCGTGTGCTGGACATCCTCGAGGCAGCAGAGAAGCCCTGCGTCGACACCTATACATACCCCGCATGCCATCTAGGCACGAATTGCAACCTTTCAGCAGTGTCGTCCGAAAATGAGCGCTGGTCTTGTTTGTTTATGGTCCTGCTCAGCCTCGTACTTGAAGAGCCGCGCATACGCGAATTTATCTCTACAGGAACGTAGGTCAGACCGCAGAACAACGTTTCTATTGGCAACTTCCACTAGACGTGCGTACGCTGGTGTTTTCAACAATGTCACTGTGTATCTCTGCACTACTGCGTGTAGTGTCATGTTGACATCCGGGTTTCACCGGTCCTTTGACTCGACCTTGCGTTGTGTTCGTCGGTGGATTTCGAAAAGATGCTTCCATATGATGATGCCTCGTGGTCGAGGCCGCTCATGCACGTCTCCCGGATACAGCTCCTTCCGTATATCGCTATGGAATGATATAGACCATCGAATCTATGTTCGTCGTGACATTCATCTTTCCTTGACAGATGGATGATATTCTGAGCGCTGGGAGCGTCATGAGGTTCGGTGCTTCCGTTTCCTGGACGCAATCTGGCCCTATCGCGTGCAGGACTCCCCAAATCCTGTACGCATAGCCCAGAATGCAAGTTGAGTTGCCGCCCGCAGCCATCTCAGGCCACTTCTGAAGGTCAGGATGGGATTGTTCCGGGCTTCTCACGAGTGCTTAAGAGCACTGACACCATCCAGTCTGACGGCTGCTTGGAACCTCACGCAGCCCTCCTGCTGCCGACGGTGCGGATTACGACGCCCTGGTTCAACATTGGCTGCCGAAAATCATACCAAGATGTCGTCTGCTTTCGACAGCTCGTTTGGTGCGATGCTCCTGGGGGTGCTGATGTCGTCGATGTACGTCCTCTAACAACAGCCACAATACTGAGATCTCCTCATGTCGCACAGACTATTCGGCATCACTAACCTGCAGGTATACATATACTTCAAGACGTACACGAAAGACCCCTTGTGGACAAAGTTCTCTGTATGCGCATTATGGTACGTCGAGCACGCCGCTCGTTCCACCCTGCTATAATTCCGGAACATTTCGTGGCGCCTACACAGGACCATCGACGCGCTATGTGTGGCATTCTCCTTCCACCTGATATATCAGTATTTCATCACGAACTATTTCAACCCTGTGGCATTGTTAGTGATCAACTGGAGCTTCAAGGTCTGTTGATGTGCTTCGGCATGCTCATGCCTGCATTCCTAACACCAGCACTGGCAGGCTCAAGACATTTCGAGCGTAAGTGGCAAGCACCTCGAGCATTTTCCCAATTTAATGGTAGTGACGGCAGACGATCTGCATATCCTCTGTGCAAACGTATGCCCTGTGGTTGGTGTGCAAGTAACGAAGCTCTGATGCAGTTCCTTGTACCATAGACTGTATGTCCACCGCATTTGGATATGTACGTCTATTTCTCCATCTGTGCGTCCAGCCGACATCGTCTCAATTCAAGACACTAGTGGATGCTTCAGCCAATCGCGATTCCGGCCTACGCTACTTCCTACCTGGTATTGCTGTGAGTTCTTTTTAGGCCTTTGACGAGACATGATTTCTGACGGCACAAAATCTCAGTCCATATTTGTATGCGCTGGATATGGTGAGCCACGTGTTGTTGTCAACTCTGATTCCGAAAGTGCTCACCGTCACCGATTTTACCAAACAGCCGCTAGTCTAGGTAAGATGGTGACAAAGTCTTTCACGAAGCATAATACAAATCGCTTGCTCCTCACAGTGATTTCCTATGAGATGTAAGTTGGATATTATTTTCGATGTACATCAATATCCGACCTGGCGTAGAACCACGCCCGCAAACGCGACCCCCGTTGATTTACTGGGCCATCAGGTGAGAGTCCCAATCTTCTTTCCGACCTTCGTTATACGAGATAACCTATACCTTTCGTGAATAATCGATGGCGGCTTGTGTATCCTAGTGGATGTCATACTACCCATTGTCAGTATATACTGGGACCGACACGATCATCGCGGCGTCTCTTTGCTATCTTTTATACACCAACCGCACCGGGTACCGACGGTAAGTTTTGAGACGTTCTATGCTCTTCGTCATAGGCAACAATATCCACTGATAAAGGTTACTTTATCAGGACGGACAGCTTGTTGAACACACTCATGCTATATACCGTCAATACTGGAATCATCACGAGGTGAATTTGAATAGCCCGCTCTGTCTCCGCGGAGCTCGCGCTCAGTCTATAAGCTAGTATTTGCTCTCTCGCAGCAATCATCGCGGTGGGTAAAGTTTAGATCGTCTTGGGTTCGATTCACAAACATTGCGTCCAGTTGAAGACTAGTCCACACACTTTCATTGTTGCCGCTATCGAATTTCTGCTGACGAAAAGTATGTTCTAAAAAGCCTGCGTGGTAATTTCTTCTCACTGAATATATGCTCTTTAGTTTATGTTAACTCATTCCTTGCTATGTGAGTCCTGCTGCAATATACTGAGCCCTGACAGGATGTGTTCTTTGTTGATGATTCCGTGTACAGGTTGAATGCACGGAATTCACTCCGCGATTCCGGAGCTCGCATGAGACGAGACTACGTTCTGAATACCTTGCAGCCTACTGTGACTTCTGAGGTCACTGATGAATCAAAGCCACCCGAATTGCCGCAAGTGCTCAATATCCGAAACAACACCGATAGTGACTCAGATGGACCTCGTCCCTATACCGACGTTGAAATTGACAAACCCGCCGCAAGGGGGTATGTCCCTCCTGCTGTCTCTAAGGGAGGAATAAAGGAAGAAGTTCTGGAATCCCCTTCCAAGCAACGCGCTTCATATCCCGGGCCACTGCTGGCACCACCTCAAGCACATGTGTACGACACAATTCATGACACAGCGCGTAGTATGCCCCGTCATGAGAAAACTTTGCGTGAAAGCAAAGATAAGGTGCGTGCTGAGCACTTTGTCGGGATTCGACTCAGGAAATGACAAATAGTGGTAATTCAGGCTGACCACTGGGAAAACAGCACTAGCTCTAACGATCTAATGTATGAGGTTTGACATGTGACACGTGGCCGATGATATACTGTTCGTCTTGTCTTTTCATTGTTTTATGGTGACATTGTATCGAGTAAAAAGGCAGACAGTCGCCGAAATTCCGACGAAGGCCCAGATTGTATCACTATGAATTTGTTGTAAATTAATTATAACATTCTGTATGTCAGGAATCAGGATGCAGGGATCTCCTCCACCTCGTCCATACAAGACAAGCACTATCTCATACAGCAGCGAGTGTAGACAAGATCAACACTTTGACATGTGCTCTGTGCGTGAGCCGCCCAACGTAGGATGTTCCGTACCCAATTATAAAGCCACGCAAGTGCAAACATACATCACGTACTTGCATGATCTCTGAGCCTCACAAAACGCCGCTCGCCATATCTAGGGAAATTTACAAAGTATCATGAAGAACCTGCGTGATATCTTTCTGGAAGCGCGCGAGATATGCTGCGAGTTCTTCATCCGGGAGCGTCGAGTGATCAAGCGCCTGTGTCAACTGAGTGCGGAGCTGCGGCGTGTCGCGACGCAGAAGAATGAGTAACGGTCTTTTCGGATATATCAGAACCAGTGGGAAGTGTTACCCTGAGAAGTGCCTTGCGGCGAACTGCAATCTTATTCGTGTGACTTTCGCGATGTTCGCGTTCCTCCAACTCGCTGAGCTTGTCTGCTACTCGTTGAGCCTCGACAATGACGTCCTCGGGCAGATCAGCGAGGCGGGCTAATTCTAAGCCTGCGACGACAACGTAAACGAGACTCTGAATAATCAATGGAGTATGCTTACCATAGTGACCAGAGTCGTCTGGGGCTCCGTCGACGATCCTAGAGACAATCAGGCATAGATGTCGCATTATGAAGTTACTCACCTGTACTGGAAGGACATCCCAATGTTGGAAGTGGTGCGGCGCGTTTTCTGAAAGGATTGAGCAAGAATGATATTGAGGGATGATGTGTGCTATACCTGCACCGCAAGGTGTAGACTGCAAAAGTTGGTCAGTACGAACGCAGTAGAGCCAATATGGCTTACTTCACGACGGAAGGTTGACGGGACAGCGTCGTGGTCAATTCATTGAAGTGTCTGATGGAATACTTCATTACAATCCTGATACAATGTGCGAATTGTTGCAGATTTGAAATTACGTTGCGAAAAATACATATGACTGTCATGACAGGCGATTCTCCGTTAAAAGGTATTATCGGACGGGTTATGTGCATACCTTCAACCTGATGAGTTCTTCTGCTATGGCGTGTGAGATGCCGACACCATCTCTAGGGGAGGTACCACGACCAAGCTCGTCAATCAGAATGAGTGAGTTCGGAGTTGCGATTCCTACGGAGGAGCACATCAGGAGCCTGTTGCGCATAGATAGACCCTCAGGAATGACCTAGGATCATTGCCGATGCAGCCATCTCATTGGCAAATGTACTAAGGCTCTTCTCAATATCGTCGTCATTGGATAGCCGAGTGAGTAAGGCGTCATGTAACCTGGCAATGGCTGCTACTAAGTGCTGCAGGAGTGAATGGATCTGAGGATCAACTGTACCTGAAGCTTCCATATTCGGCAGGGACGAAGCAGCCACACATGGCCACGACTGTTAGCAAACCGATTTGTCGAAGATACGTACTCTTTCCTGAGCTTTCTTATCAACACATGTTCGATATCAGTACATAACCGACATACCCGACATGCTAAGTAGGAACTGATGAGGATCGTGAGCAGGAGTAACGGACATCTGCACGTACTTTGGTCCCTGTACAATCTGGAAGGAGGATGCTTCGCAACAGAACACGTCGTTGGGTACCAGTGTCCCTGCGGACTGAACGCTTTCCAGTATCGGATGTCGACCTGCCTTGATGGCTAGCGTCCCTGTAAATTCAGGCCGCACTACGCACGACCATCAGCATAACGACGCCATGCCGTAAATGCGGCCAGGCCTCACCGTAGTTTCGAACTACAATGCTGAGTATCAGGTCACATACAGCACAAGCACGAGTTTAAGACATACGAATGGAGGCATGCGCAAAGGACCACAACATGTCGAGTATTGCCACAGCCTCTGACGCTTTGTACAGCGCCCCAATATCTACCACGAGTTCAACCGTCAACTCCTGTATGATTCTAACACCAGATATCAGCTTTCATCAGTTATTATTCTGCTAGATGGTACATACCTATCACTGAGGATCAACGTCTCATCGAGCGCGTCCTTCATTCGAGCGTTCCGTTTTTTCTGCATTCCCATTATCAGAGTCGGCATCGAACGTGCGCTGCGAGCTGGATACATGCAACGCACCAATTCAACACTGGAAAACAACCATCGGCCTTTCTGCATTGTGACGTTGATGAATCCTTTTGGGAGCTCTCCTTCAAGGTCAGTCTTCTTCAAAGCAAACACGAAGCCGGTCTCCTGATATACAAGGGTGATTGGCAGATTGTGCTGCTCCGAAAGCTCGCGGTTAAGGGAGAATATGTCGCCCACATTCTCCTTGTATGTCTCACGTGCGACATCCAATAAGCGGTTATAATTTGCCTGAAATGATGTATGTAGCAAGAGAAGTAGAGTGAGAGCACAATACTCTACCTTGACGGCGTACACGCGAGCGTTGACAGCACCGATCCCACCCTACTTATAGGTAAGATGGACTCGTGAAAAGGAGAACTTCACGGGTACCTTCGCGGGCACAGCTTCCTCATTGAGACTCTGCCGCACGAGTCGTTCGATCTTCTCTAGGCGTTCATCACTGATCATCTGAGCGAAACAGACGATGCTCAAACAACGCTGGCAGGAACAACGAGCCAATATGCTTACATCTGCCACAATATTGAGTAACTCTGAGCGGCTGCCTTGTAAAGTGTTTGCCAAGAGGGGTAAGCCCTTCACGATGTTGCGCAAGTTGAGCATCTGAGCTACGCGAGCAGCAGCAGGTTTCGCATTCGTTGTCTCTCTGGCTTCTGAGGCGGCAAGCTGCGCAATGTCTCGTCTATGCGGTGCCTCCGCGTTAATGAGTGGCTCAAACACTCACAGAACAAATGAGCTTGTCAAAGTCCATCTTATTGAATGTTTTCAGAGCGTTCTTCACTTCATTGAAGCGATCTTCGCTTTGTATGAGTTCTAGGTGAGTGTATGCATGAGAAGGATGGTCCAGATGTGAATTAATGGGAGCAGAATACCCTCAACGACGTCCAATCGAGCTTCGATGGATGAGTGCACTGAGCAATCGCCATCAGATACGGTTCATGAGTATTTCAAGCAGTATACCAGTGAGAGGAGCAAGAATATTGACGCGTAAGAGCCTAGCACCCATGGCAGTATAGGTATAGTTCAGCAGGCTTAGCGATGGTCAGTCATTATATCGAGACGAGATTTGTTTCACTTTACCCAAAAAGTGAATGTGATGATTTCTTATTGGACATGTTGCCGACAAGCTCCAAATTACGGGCAGTCTCTGGATCTATCATCATTGTCCCATTTACCTGCACGTAGCGAATAAGCAGAGAGCCAGCGGCAAAGCGCAGGTTGAGCTTCGCTTCAGCGTGCTTAAAGAGGGCGCTGGCTGCTGAGAGTGCGTAGTATCTAGGAGAATTAGGCCATAGCATGAGATTAGGAGCGCATATACACACTTGCTCGATGCGGCGACGAGTGTGGCGGCGCCTTCCTCATCGTCTACGATCAGTTGGTTGACGAAGTCAAGCCCTGAGCAAGTCGGGCTTCAGAGAACTATATACAATCTGGAAATAGCGGCCCACCTGCAGTCTCGTTCCAATATTTTCTGAGTACTGGTTCAATTGGTATGTCAAACTCTTCCATCATGCATTGAACGAGGATTGAGGTCGTTGGAGGCTTCTTGCCTCCTGAGGCTAGGGAGACATCCGCAACCGACAGAAATGTATCTGGGACGAGAATGAGAGATGGTGAGTGCAGATGAAGTTGATGTATTGTTTTGACATAAGTCGGACTGTCTGCGAGCTTTCATCGAGCACTCCATCAGATTATGAGTTCTGAACTCTATGAATGTCTTAGCACTTGTATAAGAGACACCCTGCCTGTATCTTTCTCCAAAGCAGCGATCCCAACTTCACGAGCAACACCTCTGCCTTCAAGCACGGCGATAATGTAGCTGGACTCATGCCTAATGGACGCGGCTGTCTGAGGACGTGCCGTAGTGGGTCGCGACTGTGCATTCCAAGCCCGCGACATGCTGGTTGCGGGACGCGAGGAAACTGGTCGCGCGGAGAAGGGACGTGTGTGTGCTGACATGATGGTCGTACGGAGCGAATCGCAGCGAACCAAGAACTGCGCGTCGCGAGTCGCGAGGGGCACGTGAACCGTTGATCCGCCACGGGTTGAATCGCCGAAATTGAAAGAGCTCCCTCCTCATAACAGACACGGGAGTAGAATACTTGATAAGTATGGTAGAAGATGGATGCCCTCAGGCTGCAAGAGGTATGAATACACTAGTGGTAGCTGCCGTCGACGGTAAGGTACCAGGGTATCATTCAACGAGTCTACGTATACAACGTATTCAAAAGAGCAGGTGCCAGGGTATCTTTCAACAAATCTACGTATATAGCGTATTCAAAAGAGCAAGTGACGCCTTCGAAGCAGGTATACGACGGATCACTAACCGCCAAAAACGCATGGGGACGTCAAGATTGTGACCAAGCTCAAAATCAACGCTCCAGCTCAATATACAGCCCAAGATGACAGACGCCATAGCCGTGAAAATTGGCTAGTGCATCTTCGTAGCAATGCAAACATCACCCTCAACACGCCAGAATCTTGTCGTCATCGCCACCTTCCAGCGCGTGCAGGCCCCCCATGAAATCGGGGAGGGAGTCCTTGCCGCAGCTCCCGCCCTCTAGGTCGCATTGCGAGCCATCCTTGCCAATGTCCGTCACCGAGCCCTGGCCTGAGCCGCCAAGCCGAGGATCCACCCCGCGAGAGCGGATCGCGCGAAGTGTGATCGGTGAGGCTGCAGCTGTCTCGCTCGGTGTCGGCGTGCGCACCTGCCCCGCTGCGATGCCTCGTCCAATACGAATGATGATCAGGTCGAATGCGATCCCGGCAAGCTCCAGGCCCTGCATGTGAGCACGCGACGTAAGAATATCAGGTATTCAGAGTCAGCAGTAGGGGGGACGTACGACATCGGAGACGTTGTACTCGGCGTTACTTCCCGCGAGCTCCACGATGAAGGTGACCGCGATGGCGGAGGTGTACAACAGCGCGGACTCAATCATGATCCGGTTGACATCTCTCAGGCTGACCCGTACGCTCCCACGAGACGTCTGGCTGAAAAACCGCGAGGACTGCCTGTCGACGCGCCAGATGCGGTACGCGATGAGACCTTATACGCATCGTGAGTGGAGATTCTAGCAAAGGTCAATGACGACGTACCAGTGCAAAGCAGATTGGTGGCGAGCGTGAGTGTACAATACGCAGCGATCAATGGCTCCAGCATGTTCGTGTCGGGGATGGTGGACATATCTTCGAGAGTGGCAGTATAGTATGCCTCCGCGCCAGCACATACTGTGGAGGCAAGCCACAACAGCGCTGGGAGGAGGGCCACATACCACCGACGGTCGTAGATGATCCAGCAGCGGTAGACCTGTGAGAAAAATTCGATCAAGGAATCCATGCCTACAGAACAATATATTGTGCGAACCAATGCAGCGTCGGAGACCGTCGCTTGAAGAAGAATCCACACAGTCTATGTAATCATCGACACCGGTCAGTACTGGCAAACATAATAAGATGGATCTACAAACCCGCATCACGTTCACCCAGCTGGACAGGTCTTCGAACTGCGCCTGTGCGCCGCCGAGGCCAGTATAATAGATGAACGCGATCAGATTATGATAGAGGTTGAACGACACATCAGCTGTCCCAATCGCAAACAAGATCACCGCGACGGACAGCCAGGGCCAGTTCACAGGCCTGCCGCTGTTCGATGGGCGGAGGAGCGCCCACATGCACATAAGAAACGTCACGACATGGACGCCGTAGACGGTGCTCTGCATGAAGAGGGAGATGAGCTGTGCCTCCTGGATTGGAAAGTTGGCCATGACTGAAGAGGGCGTCCCGACTGCAGAGCACCTGCTACGACCCGCCCAGATGGGCATTTATAGGAGTACGGAGCGCAGATCGTAGAATTGATGACAAGTGTAGTCATTGCGCCATGCATGGGGCGCGAATCTACGGAGGGAAGACACATGCTTTTTTTTTGCCAATAATGCCGAGAAGCTCAATAGCAATAAGAAGGTTCACTCTGTTTTTGCTCCTAGAACGACCTATCCTGGAGTCGACGAGGATCAAAAGAGGTTAAGTAGTTCCTGTACAAAATTCAATACAACACATGACACCCGTCCGCTCGGTCTCATGCAGAAATGGATCTAGTGGGCAGTGAGTAACTTCCGCCTCAGCCACACGCGGAACTTGGCGCTACTGATAAAATCAAAAGAAACTGGACCTTAGAAACCATGAGGTCTCGATTTGATCGAAATGCTGGAACGTGCGGTTTTGAGTCGTCCAAATGGCGTGAGATTTGAGAGATGCGATTCGCTAATGGAGAGGCAGCCATGCGCGCTGCATGCGCCGTGAGGACACCCGTAGCATGTGAAGATGCATGTACACGCATCGTTGCCCAGTATAAGGAGAATCGGGTGAGGAACCAGACTTTTTTGCGCTCAAACCCGGTATTCTATAAGCAGACAGAGCAAAGCTGTCCCGAAGACTTGAGGCAAAAATACTGCCGGAGTGAAGATTCTGCGTTGCGCAAAAGGAGATTTGGCTGCCTCAGATGAAGCTGCTAGAAGAGCGAATACTCACGTGGAAGCCAGTAAGGGCAAAATGACCGCCTGCAATTTGGGTTCGAATGCGTGCTTGGAGATTCTCAGAGGGATCGGCGACTGGCACGGATACCTAGGTAACGGTGAAATGACAGGTCATCTCCTACGCTGCAATTCTGAAGTGCTGGTATATCTGTATTGTTATTCCAGATGAGACGGAATACTTAGACTGTTGCAGTCAGACAGGGTGAGCATGAACTGGTAAACACTATGTAGATTATTCGTGAACTCAAGCTGGGAATTGCCGAATGCAAGATCAATCGGCTGACAGCCACTCGATCAGTGGCGGCAGTATATTGCCTCTTTGGTTATTCAACATATCGTCATCTCCTTTTGCTCTATACGAGACAAGACATTGAATAACAAAGGCTGATTGTATGTAAGGGAAGAAATAATTCGCGCTAGTAAGCCTCAACGAGGTGTAGCTAGTGGAATTAAAGGTAGGCTATCATGTTCCATTGGCGATCTATGAAATCAAGACTGGATGCATACAGCAGCGGATGGTAAGTAAGCACCAGCCTTTGAACAATCTACAACACATGATTACTATGCGGGGCATAGGATATGGCGCATACTCTGTGTATCGAATATCGGCCTAGATGACAACAGTGTAGTAGTTGGGAGGTAGATCTGGCCCATGCTTACTGATAGTCTGGTATATCACCAGGAGTCGTGAGTCCATATTCTTCCTGAATAGCAAAATACTTACCGGAGTCATTTCCCACGAAGGTGAGAGAAGAGAGGCAAAAGATTATCGCCTCGTTGACGGCAGTCTGCAAGGGTGATTGGTGAGTTGAAGTATTGGTAGATGGGCTTCAATAAATACTATTCATGCCTAGGGCGAATTGTGTCGGTGTGTGCTTCGGCCAAGTATGCTCTAGCCAACGGTGGACTAGGCCCCGAGCAGCGAGCCGAACGCGCGTCACGTCCCCGCAGACCCGGTTCTGCAGACAACATCTCGGAAGCAATACGAAAACCAGTAGCACATACAAACATTATATGCAAAAGAAATATGATATGTACACATCCGCCCCTCAAACGCAGGTTCCATGCTCCGCACCAAATCCGTTCCATGATCACTGAAACTTTGTTTACCGCGCACCGATGCCCATCTTCAGCATCGCGCCAACGATGTCTACATCGTCCCAGCGTGCGGTCACGGCCAGGTTCTCGGAAGCAGCATTCTTCTTCGTTTGAATATACATAAGCGTATTGCGGAAGTGGCGCGTGATCATATCCGGAGTTTGCACGCCCTCGAGCAACCCCGGGGGCGCGCGCTGTGATGGGTGCACCTCAGGCGAAGCAATGTTGTCGATAGAGGAAGTGATAAGGTCGACAAGGCTGTTGACGAACTTGGGCGTCACCTGCACATATAAATTGCAGTCGATGAGCACGGGCTGTAAACACCAAACATGGACACTTACAGCGGAGGCTCCACGATCAAGGTAATACAGGTATTGGTCGAGCGTATCGCAGTACAGCTGTATCGTGACGATCTCTTCAATCGCCGAGCCAGCGATGCGCAACGCTTTTTGAAGGCACTCCAGCACCCGTTTGCTGTCTTGGTGAGGGAACTGGCGTGTATGAGTCAGTTCTTGAACAGACCTCGGTAGACACCAAGCATACCGCCTTGACGGAGCTCTCCGCTGTACCGTCAGCCTTCTCGTTCAACGTTACTGACTTCTCGGCATCAGGAGAGGCTACCGGCGCCTCTTCCTCCGGTGCCTCCTGCCACCACAAGTGACTTGCGAGGTTCACCGCAGTTGCTTGATGCGGCTTCTTGAGTAGTCTTGCGCCATGCAAAGCCGCCTTCGTGACCAATGTGTCGTAATTTTCCACTGTGAACACTCGCGCGCCCTGCAACGTGCCAATGATAAGGGTGATTGCTTGAAGCTGAGCGCGGCTTTCCGAGATGTTGTCCTCATACATTGTGAATGCCCCAACGTAGAGGTCGTAAGTGACATCCTCGAAGCCGCATTCGTCTGCGACTTGCGCAGCAAGAAGATAGAGGCGCAGCGCGATTGAAGGTGCTTCGACTTGGGTGCCGAGGATGGAGATGAGCTGCCGAATAAATTTGAGGATGTTTGAGACTTTGCTCTGCCAGTCGTCCTCCTGTACACGCATGAGCCATTACCAAGTGGAAGCAGGCCAGACTGGAACATACCAGATGTTCCCTGTTCTTGTATCTCCGACAGAGTTTGATCGTGGCAGTGATGAGCGCAGGGTATGTATAGCGCATTCGATCGCCGCCCGTCTCAAAATGCCGACGCGCAGTTTGCAGCAGCTATGAGAAATTCAGGATCAATATGGATAATGGTGAGGGAAAACTGCATTCAACAAACCTCGAACTGCACATCTAGGGACTCGGCCCTGAACAGATGTACCATTCTCGCAATCCATCCCTGCTCCTCTGCCATTTCCTCCCGCTCTGTGGGATGGTACACACCCCTCCTTGACTCCTTCGGGACTGCAGGCGCATTTCCAGAGTCCGTCTGGTCGCGGATGAGCACATGGCACAGTTCGAGAATACCGTTCACGTCCTCTGAGGCTTCGATAACGGTCTCGTTCTTGAGCACAGAAGAAATTAACGCGTGCGCGAGCGAGCGTCGTGTGGAGAATGGCTGCAAGGCCAGTAGCGGCGCGTACTGTTGCAAAGCGAGGAGCGTCAGGACAGATTGGTATGAGTTGATCGGTGCAACCAGCAACGCCGCAAGGTTCGCAGTTGCCGGTGGTGAGTGCAGATCAGGACTACAGGGCGTCAGGAGGTACACAGAGCGGGACAGCATATGCAGCACACCTGTCCCGGAACTCCTTGATCTTGTCATGCGCAAAGGAAAGTACTTGGTCGACATACTCCAGCCTATCCGGATAGCAACTCAACGAGAGATTGGTCAATGAAACGAGAAGCGCTGTGATGTCCTGTATAGACAGGTCCGGACGCGCCTGGCAGCCAGCTTTCAGCCCACGCCCACCACACACGCATCACACAGCTCACTTTGATGAGTTCCACAACCTGCTGCCAGAAAACCTCGAACAACTTCACATCCTCGGGGACACCCCGGAACTTGCGCAGGGCCTGTTGTTCTTTCTCCTTTCCCTTCGATACCTTCTCGCCTTCTCCGTCTTCCGTGCCATCCACTGATGCAGCCTCGGACTCCTTGTCAGTCACGTTGACAACCGTCGGGCTCTGCGGCGCGGACCCCCATTCTAGGCTGTCTGTAGCCACGGACTCAGTAGCCGGCGTCGAGGACCCATTGACGTGCCCATTTTGCCGTAACTTCGCTTTCTGGATTTTGACCTTCTCGGCCAGCCGGCGTGCTGCAGCCTCTTCCTGCCGTTTCGTCTCCTCAGGGTCCTCGTTCTCGGCCTCGCGAGCAGCATACGCGGCAAGACGGTCAATAAGCGCAATAACGATTTGTTTGATGTTGACCTTCGGATGCAACTGAGCTGTTGCAGAGAGAAATGGCCCAAGCGTGTGCAGGTGGAACTCGTCTGTGAACACCTAGACGAATGTCAGCGTGTGTATTCATGATGTCTGCGCGATCGCATACCTGGATGACAACTTCCATAAGGTATTCCTGGGCAATGACATCCTTGCAGCTCACGACTTGCTGCAAGATGCTGGGCAGGATAATTTGTTGATACATGTTGAGGTCTACGCCATCGAGCTGGCTCAAACGGACGAGGTTCGTGCCAACAAGTATGCGCAGCTCTTTGCGCTCCAACTCGCGCTTTTCACGGTCACGCGAGTGCCCCTGATGTTGTAGTCGAACCCATAGCTTGTTCATCTCAATGAAATTCGTCAGCACGAATGAGATGGAATCTTGCAGATTGCCGCAGGGTCTGAAACCATTGAGCAGATGCGCATTGTAGAACTCTCACGACGTACCCTGGGTCAATGCCAACTGGTAGGTGATCCCTTGTCTGCCCGCTGAGATAGTGCCGAAGGAATAATCCTCGGATAGGGTGCAAGACACCGCGCGACATCTCCATCATGTCTTTCATGATCTCCTTCACTGGTGCGTCTGCAATAGACATGTAGACGGAACCAACGGTGATCATGAGATAGAGGCGGGGCACGATGTTCCCAGCATATTGTACAAGCTCGTAGAGGTCTGCCAGGTGATGTCGGCCCTGGGTATGAGCTTCGTATAGATAATTCGATAAGTGACGAAGAGCATCGAAAACAGCCATATCTGCAAGTCGTCAGTGAGATTGATAGTGAGAGCTCGACAGACGCACATAGTTCATAGTATTGCTTCGGTGAGAGCGATGAGGTGCGCAGTTCAGCCAGCATGAGACTAGCACTCTTCAGTGCGTCCATGAGCTGATCCAGCTCCTGGGAGTAGGCTTAGATGCATTTCGCACTGAACAAATCCAGTGCAGCGACTAACCAGATGCCTCTTCATCTGCTGGACCTGTATCTTGACGGTACTCAGCGACTCGCTGAGCAACTTGCCCTCCTCAACTGGCGGAGTAATGGGACCTGTTGCCGCCATGGTGTCTGTCCACTGTTTAAGTGTTCTTGCTACTTGCTATAAGACAGCAATTACAGAGGCCTTGCGGACGAAGAGGGAGGGGGAAGTTGAGAATGGACTGCTGCGACTCGGCAGCGACGCGTCGGCGCTCTCGACGGCTCAGAAAGGAAACTGCTTCATGAAACTCGTCATGTTGGGCGCTGAAGCGCTAACCAGCCTGGTCGACGATGTATATTGAAGTCTCAAGCAGTGCTCTTGCTATATAGCTCATAAGGAATAGAGATAAGATTCATCTCGTAGAACAATGGGATAGTAGTGGGTGCGTTGAGAAAGCTTACGGTACTAGTATCTATTCGTCGGTGACTGTCACTGCAGTTAATAAGAGTAGTCTATCCCGGGCCAATGTTATTGAGTACTACGACTAGCGTGAACGAACACGTACTTATCGTTTGTGATATCTTCGTTTGCACAAATATCCCGTTCAAATATTTATTTCATGCTGCACTTGGGGTAAGGAGTACTGAACGCACGCACGTGTTGTTTACAAGAATACTTATATGCGTGGACATCCCAGTCAAGGCACACAAGACATGGTCAAAACTGAGCAGGAATGACATCATGGAGGAATGACTGTCAAGTCCGACCGCAACCTGAAGTAAGTACAAGCCGCCGGAGCCCATCCTAGCTATATCGGGTAGGTGAGCTGCCATTCAGGGAAAGGCATGGCCTCTTCCGTCGAAGATCATAGGGAGCCACCGAACGACAAATCGCTTTGTGTATGGCTCTGAGGTGTCAACTGCATACAGTATTCAATGCGTACACGTGCATGAAGCGTATATGTCAGAGATCTACAGCGTAATTCTAGCGAGAGAGCGTCGTGGTCAATTTGGATTATTATAATGTACAGTAAAGCCAATGAGGATACGCTACCTCACCGACATATCCTACCGCCTACTCTCCGCACTGATCCAAGACCGTCCCGCCTCTGTGTCACTCGCGCCTGCGCCATTGCGCGCATGGCTATCCATAATCCCTGTATAGCCTGAAACAAGCTGATCGCTCTTGGTAGATGATCTAGTAAGCTCTACTTCAGTCGGCGGTGAGGGGGACGTCTCTGCGAATGCTTGCGTCTGCTCTGCGGCAAGGCCTTTGCTGATACGGATGATGATCATATCAAAGCATATTCCCGACATCTCTAGGCTCTACAGGAGCTTGGTGAAAATATCACATCGGAAGGAAGGAGCGAAACGTACGATGTCCGAGAATCCGTAGCTGAGATTGTTACCCAGCACGGATGTGATGAGTGTGATCACAACAGACGTGGTATACAGCAACGCAGATTCTACGAATATCGTGTTGATTGCAGAGAGGTCCAGCCGTCCGCTGCCTCTCCATGACCGCTGGAAAAACTGCGAAGAGCGCTTTTTCACTCGCCAGATGCGCCATACAATCAAGCCTGCAATATCATGCGTCATTATTGATGTGCGAGAAGCATATGCTTCAGACGCACCTGTTGTTATAAGATTAAATGTCATCGTGATGGAAAGGTAACATAGCAGAGTCACGCGCAGTTTCCCGGCGGTAGGTATGGTCGTAGACTCATGCAGCGTGCAAATAAGGAATAGGTATACTCCCACATCCGCCAGCGTCGCCATCCACATGAAGATGGGCAGCACAAGAACTGGCCACCCACGGTTCCAGACGGCCCAACAGCGGTACATCTTGAGCAAGAGCGCGTCAACATATTGGGTCTGTTCGTGTCATGCGAAGATATCCGTACCAATGCAGCATCCGATATCAAGCCACCCAGAAAGTAGCAGACACTCTGTGTGCCCAGTGAGGATGTGCACTTTGATCGTCAAGCCTAAATAATCACCTTCATGACATTCACCCAGTTAGAGATGTCATCAAACACACGTGCCGCACCTCCTTGGCCCGTGTAAAAAATGAACGCCACCAAGCTGTGGTAGAAAGTGAAGGACACATCGATTGTCCCGACCACGAACAGCGCGATCGCAATGAGGAGCCACGGGCCATATGCACTGCTCATCAAATGCAACCGTCCATTTGGCCGGTCGAGGAGCGTTGACACACATATCACGAAGGTGACAAGGTGCACACCGTACGCAATGCTCTGCATAAAGAGCGCGATGAGCTGCCCCTCGGCGATCGTTATGTCGCTAGGCATGCTGGAGAAAGCAGGTGGGTCCTAGCGGGACATTTGTCGTACCCGCTTCACCGACCATCAAGCTTTCAAGGATAGGGGACAGGGAGCAAGCGAGGACTTCGCAGACATCATGTCAATTGTAGTCGGACTAGCTCAAACATACTAGACATATATGGTGATTGGCACTCAATTAGCGGCGCCAGGGGCACCCGACTTTGATGGGATGAAAATCGTTCAACAGATCATCCCGAGCATGACGTTGCCGAATAGACCAGTCTGATAACAGCGGTAGAAGCCATGTAATGACGACTAAGTATTCATGGCTTCCGCCTCAGCAGCAAATATTCCGTACAATACATTTGTCTCAAAGCCTCGCCGAGTAAGCTAAGTTAGCTCTGAATGCCGTAACGGCGTCCCACATTTGACAGATGCTCTATCTTTGCGCCTAGACTTATCTGCACAGAAGCTCCGTCAATTTGTAACTATGGGAGCAGCCCGAGAAACAGGGGACGAATACACGGAGATTGAACGATCCGCGAACGGATATCTCGACTATCTCCTTCCTCGAGGGATACAGTACTTAGGAATCTAATATTGTGGCCAAAAGAGCGTGTGCAAGTTTCATCGAGAGTGGTAAGGCTGTACTAACAGATAAGTTCTGAACTATTAATATCTGACCTCTTTATAGTCACACTGCAGTCATGATATATATCGCAAGCACATTGCTAGTATCTGTCATTCACAAGCAGTCTCGGGTGTGCATCGTTGTCTGGCAGGGCGTGTGTCCGTGTCTGATGTCTGGTGTCTGTGTCTGGCGTCTATGTCTGGCATATCCTGCCTATTTGGGCAGGGAGTACCCTGCGCTCACGTGCGTTCAGAATGGGCGCCAGGCGGTACATTGAATGCAAACTCGGGTGAGCTGCTGCTAAGTTCTGATCCACTGGTGCCACTCGAGAAGTGTCCTTGACTTCTGCTATTTCCGATTCGTTCTTCTGTCTCATTTTGCTCAGACTTCAGCATTGCAATCTCGGCAAATAATGCATGCATCACGGACATAACGTATTCGCGCAGTAATTGGCGAAAGAAGAACATGCTTGATCTGCAGACCGCAAGTCATCCTCGACCAGTGTCTCTGAGACGGAGTAGAGAAAGGCTGCTGCAACTCAAGATCCACGCGGGCTTCCCGTACTCAAAGTTATAGACTGCCCGTTCCAGTCGGTGTATAATAACTAATGAGGCTTGGTCTTACAGGAGGTTACGCGGACATACGTCTTGCGTAAATGCTCTCGCGTTCTCTCCAGGTGGAGGAAGATGGCTTGCCAGTGCAGGAGATGGTATGCACACTAGGAGCTCAAGATGCATACGCTCATCAGGAGCTTTTTGGCAGATCCATACGTCCTCTTATGGGACTTCTGTCAAGACAATGTCCAGCAACCATCACGTAGATTTTGCGGTCATAAGGTAAGTCGTCAAAGACCGTTATTATGCTTCCGTTGTAACAAATTCACAGGCCAACGTGTTCGCTCTCGCATTCTCAGCAAGTAGCCAATACCTCTACTCGTGAGTATGGGCGCCGAACCATTTTTGCGTTCCCTGCATTTATCATCTGTTGTGCTTCTCAGAGGAGATACGGACAACACAATTTTGATGTACGATATGAGTCGTCTCTTGGCTTCAGGGACTTCTCTGCCAGAAAAGCCAACGTTGACATACTATGAGCACGGCGTATGCACGGAGCGCACCCGCTAGAATGTAGCTGACCCAACATTACAGGATAGTATTCGCGCGATATCGTGTCATCCAACACAAGATGAGATTTTTCTAAGTGCCAGGCAGGTCGTGTGAGCGCTGTAAAATCAGTGGTCCTCATCCCATTTTTGAACAGTGAAGATGGGCGCATCATTCTGCATGATACACGAGCAGACAGCCGATATACCAGAGCACAGAGAACTGTACAACAAGACGCCGAGTTCACCGGAGTCCAGATCCACCCTACTATGCCCCACTTCTTCGTGACGAGCGATTATCAAGGGAGGCTTTGTCTTCGGGACATGCGGATGGCATTCGGGCCGTCATCCCAGAGACGGCAGAATGGTACTGTTCAGGCGGTATGTTTGCCATTTGGCTGGAAGTCACGATATAACTGATTGGCGAGCAGTACGTGACTACGCTATCCAAAACGTCCGTTTCCCATCTCAGCAATCCTGAAGTCAGCAGCGTCACGTTCGACAACACAGGTACGTATTTCCAGTTGGGAACAGGACGCGTTTCGAAGGTCACATTATTCAGGAACCAAGCTGACGGCCACGATGCTAGTAAGCTGGTAGCTTCTCCCGATGGCGCGATCCCTGTTGATTCAATAGATAGCATCACCTCCCAACGATTTACTCTCTCTCTGATCCGATCCCTGTCGCTATGTGTAGTAAAGCGAGGAGGGTCGAAGGCA
The DNA here is from genome assembly GCF_002117355.1 of Postia placenta MAD-698-R-SB12. Taxonomy (NCBI): domain Eukaryota; kingdom Fungi; phylum Basidiomycota; class Agaricomycetes; order Polyporales; family Adustoporiaceae; genus Rhodonia; species Rhodonia placenta. The sequence continues at coordinate 3,456,861 of NW_020169832.1, read as the reverse complement.
CGTACAGTAATTCATGCACAATCAAGGTAAACAGACTTGAGCCTATTTCTATTCTCATCTCACGTCACAATAGCATGGATCTTTTGGCAGTGGGGGACTGCACGACGACCGATACTACTGCGCTGGCTCAGATGATTTCTCGGCCTACATGTGGGAGATCCCAGAGATTTCCGATTTAGTAGAACGGAGACAAGAGATTTCCTCAGACACTTGGTCAGGACTGGGAAATGATAATATCGTTGGTGGGTCTCGTTCGTGGATATGTGACTTAATCAGGATTAGAGAGCTTACAAGCGATCGATCTTGCAGGTTTTGCTTCCTCCCCAGATGAGCCACGGCATGTTCCGGTCAATCTAGACACCCCAATGTACAGGCTGACCGGTTCGTATCATGCACTTGATTTCTGATGCTTGAACTTTCTGACCGCATGTTTGCATGTAGGTCATGAATCCATTGTCAACACTGCCCTGATGCATCCGCATCTCCAGTATGTCGTCACGTCGGGCATTGAGCGTGACGTCGTTCTGCACAGCCCCACTGCCATCTCTCCAAGCGCGGAAGACATGTCCCTGACGCCGAAAGAGGTCCGCCCTGTAGCGCCCGCGAGCAGCCGGTCTAGCAGGCTGCTGATGCGGGCATTGGGAATCTTACCGGATGCTAATGAGGATGCGGATGATGACCAAGAGACCATCGCACTATTCGACGAGTGCGTCCTGCATTCTTGCTTCTTGTCTTCTCCTTACGCTACGCCACCTTAGAATCCGCCGACAAGAAGGCGATGGAGATATCTTCGACCTACGACACTGGAGTGGACCAGAAGAAGATAGTTTTGCGCATGCTGCTATGGACATTGATCAGTAGGACGGCCCGTACTTGTGGGCTCCGGGCAGCATGTCGCTTCTATGCAGATACCTCAAATCATGAACTTGAACCGCTGCAAGTGAGATTACTCAACGGAAGAATATCTGCACATCGAGGGCGGGACGAGGGGTCAGAACTTACGCACTTCGAGCAGAGAACTGTAAGTATCATGCACATACACTGCAGGTAGAATATATGTGTAGTGTTATAAGGAACACTTCACATTCCACTTATACGCATTGAGAAGATCTGATGACGGTCCAGACAAGTCGCATACTAATTGAAAGCTGTTCAGATTGACAACCTCTATGCTTGAGGGCGTCTTGATTTCACAGCTTTCCGCGCTCCGCAATCTCCATGCGAGCGGTCCCAGTGTCCAAATTCGTACTCATTGGGACAAGCATAGCAACGCCCCTGAGTGCGCTGTGAGCGCTTGCGTTTACTCCGCAGGTTGATACAAATGATGTTATCGCAGCGCCAATAGATTTGACCTGTCTCTCTCTTCTGAAAGCTCGTGTGAAGGACTCAGAGCTTTTCTTGTTGGCTCACAAAATGCGATGAACGACCATACCTAGACGGCGATAACTAGTAAGCGCGTCGAGTTCGAGCGTGGAGTGGCAGCTGCTTACCGACACACAGTCCAGTCGCAACGAAATACTTAATGACGACGGGCGGTTGTCGCTGTGTTGACACGATTTGGGATATACTCGTAGAACACTCACCCAGAAGACACATTCAAGAATTCTGTCTCAGCGCCACCAGGCCCGACATACAGTGTGAACGTGATTAGGTATTCGTAACGGGCTTCAATGATATGGAAGGAGGCTCGGGGAGGCCTGCAGGACGAACTCGATCACCGTGAGCTTTCCGACTTCAACACAGAGGGTGATGCTCACTTAGATCCGAGCCCGAGCCTCTGCTAACAGAGACTAGAGTAGACATGCATTTCCGTATAATAATACCTGCTAGTGCCAGCATCTATTCTGTTTGCTAATATTTCGTCGCCAATACCTCTCACATCCGCGCTGCCCCTGGTGCCTAATACGGCTAAATAATCGCCAGCGCGGATGTCAATCTGCCCTAGTTCTACGTGAAAAGCCGAGCGCAATGATGCAAAACACCATAAGAACATGAGTACTTAGGCCACCCCGTACCCGCATGGGAGATAGCAATCACTCGAGTCGGAGGGGAGTTAACTTAGCTAGGCTGTCCACCGGCCCTGAGTACTACAAGTATGATGGTTTCACTGATCCTTGCCTGGTCATCAAACTCAATCATCATATAATGAAAGCTTCAAGCATAGTAAATCTGCACCCGTGATCAGACATTGCAGACTGACACAACCGTTCACAGCTCAAGATGACTGTGATCGCCATTAGAGTATATCGTAACAGGCCTCTGAAAGTGACATGGTAATAGGTATGCAGCATTACTGTCGCTGTAGCTATTTAATGCGGTGGCTGTCAAGTTGGCCGATTCCGATCGAACGCCCATCACGGTGACAGCCTGCGCTCCGTCCGAGTCGCTGCACACAGTCGAACGTACATGCATCCCATGAGCCGCAGCCGCATCCTCGACGTCAGCAATGCACCATCTGTCATGCATGGGCTGTCCTGCGCAATTGACGCCACAGCTGACAATGATACACATCCTCATCGCAGTCATCGTTCCTGCGGCTTTCAAGGGCCAACGCCCTAAATGTAAGCACTCTCCCCAATGGAATGCATTTTTGAGTGAATAAAAATATGAATAGCTTCGAAGAGCAAGGCTGCTCTCGATCTTTTCAGTCAAATACTTGAATGGGGAATTTGTCGTACTACGTCGTATCTCTTCTGGAGCAAACCTTAGCGAAGGCATGCCTTGATCGCAGTATCTGTCAGAACATGTCTTCTGCGTGAAGCAATACCGTACTTTGCGGTGCTCTTAGCGCTTGCCGACCCCTCTTATAAGCACTCAGACGACGAACATGGCATTCCACCTTCACTTTCTCTTCTTACTTTTGTTTAACTTCATCTTTACGCCTTTAATTACATCTGCGCCGGGTCAATGTCTTGGATTACTCAATGTGGGTTCTTTCTGTCTAAGTACATGATGCACTACTCAGACGTTTCTGTGCTAGTCATAGAGCCTGCGGCTCCTTCTCAGTATGGATATGTCCCCACTGCGTGGATCTGTTATCTTTACGTGATTCTGTTTTCTGTATCCACACGTGAGTACGGGCTCTCTTGCTCCATTACAATAGCTGATAGTGCCATCACAGTCGCACATTTTGTGCAGGCACTTCATAGTCGCCTCTGGTGGATGCTCGCGACAGCATGCATCACTGGTGCTCTAGAGGTCACGGGCTGGATCGGACGTCTCTTGTCCTCGCATAACCCTGCAGCCAGCAACCCGTACCTCATCCAGTCAGTATCTTGTCTTCGGAATTTGGGCCAGCGTGATGGCTAACGGCTATGGGATGATAGGATTGTGGCCACAATAATTGCGCCTACACCCTTTGTCGCATGCAATTTCATCATCTTGGGCCAGATCATTCGTCGTCTGGGGGAAGGCTACAGTCGCATAAACGCCAAGTGGTGTAAGCACCCACCGTCCTGCACTTGGGACCGAGATGTCTGATGCTTTCTCCAATAGACACGATCATATTCACGACATCGGTGAGACTATCAATGCCCTATGCACTCGTCCGATAATCTGACCATATTCTGTTCAGGATTTCGTCTGTCTCGTTGTGCAAGCGCTCGGCGGTGCAATGGCTACAGGGACGAAGCAAAGTCAGGTTGATCTGGTGTGTCGTTATCAACAGTGATGTCTGTGCATTGACTCATTCTTGTCGGCTATGTAGGGTTCGAACATCATGTTGACTGGGATTGTCCTCCAACTCTGTAAGCCAGCCTACTCGCAGACGTTTACCAATTCTAACCCACGGTAGTCTCAATAACTGTGTATATGACCTTGGCGATCGAGTTCCTCTGGCGCTACCTCCACGACAGGCCACTGCGGGAGGTCACCAGGACAGGATACACATTGGACAAGTCGACAAAGCGCATGATCCTGGCCCTCATCATCAGCGGTGTCTGCATCTACATTCGGTGAGTTCGATGTCCATTTCGTCGCTCCATGGCCTCTAATATCAGTCATGTCAAAGCTCGATCTACAGGACCATTGTACGTAGACCTTCCATTGACACACATTATCTCATCACTAAGCCTCATCACAGGAGCTCGCTGACGGCTGGCACGGCGTCGTCATTCATACTCAAGCCCTGTTCAGTACGTTTCCCGCTATCTGACCATTTTGTATATCGACAACTAAATCACGAACACTCCAGACATCTTCGACGCGGGTATGATCACGATCGCAATGTACTCGCTGAACATCTTCCATCCCGGCCGTCTCCTGGGA
>NW_020169832.1:3389691-3452238 GCF_002117355.1 Postia placenta MAD-698-R-SB12 | reverse complement strand
GTGTATATGACCTTGGCGATCGAGTTCCTCTGGCGCTACCTCCACGACAGGCCACTGCGGGAGGTCACCAGGACAGGATACACATTGGACAAGTCGACAAAGCGCATGATCCTGGCCCTCATCATCAGCGGTGTCTGCATCTACATTCGGTGAGTTCGATGTCCATTTCGTCGCTCCATGGCCTCTAATATCAGTCATGTCAAAGCTCGATCTACAGGACCATTGTACGTAGACCTTCCATTGACACACATTATCTCATCACTAAGCCTCATCACAGGAGCTCGCTGACGGCTGGCACGGCGTCGTCATTCATACTCAAGCCCTGTTCAGTACGTTTCCCGCTATCTGACCATTTTGTATATCGACAACTAAATCACGAACACTCCAGACATCTTCGACGCGGGTATGATCACGATCGCAATGTACTCGCTGAACATCTTCCATCCCGGCCGTCTCCTGGGACGCGGGAAGGTGTGGAAGGAGGTCAACCATGGGGAGAAAGGCTACGCGCTCAATTCAGCCCCAGAGTTTGACGATCCAGTCAGTGTAGAGTCAAATCCTTTAATGACAGTTTGAGATGAGATTTCAGATTAGTGGGCATCATCTTGCGTGGTCCTAAACTGCCAATCTCCTTGTAGGCGTCGATTTTCACAGATTGGAACAAATCAGTGCTCCGCTTGGGCTGCCTTAGTGCGATAGTCAGTTTCATCGAGAGGACTAGGCACAGTGCAAATCAAGACAAAAGTAGGGATGCATTCCGCCATATTCTGCCTTGGTGTTCCTTGAGTAGACGCGTACAAAGTTTCCACTTACATCTCGCTGAAAATAAAAGCGAGAACAAGTAACCAGGAAAAACGACGAGCTCTCAGTTAGGAAGCGACTCATCGCAAGGGCTCGCAGATTATGGCTTACGGCATGTTACGCTGTGCGACGCAATTTACCAACCTGAGGTGGACGCCGGATTCGAATATGGTGGTCTGCGCATATCCCGATCTTGAAAGCTTGATCGCTTGATCGTTGATCGCGAGGACGGATAGCATGTGTGAAGTGATGGAAACGAAGAGCAGTACAACTGTTACTCCATTCTTTGCTGTGGAAGCTGTCCCGGACAGCCAAGCTGGCTGGTCAACCCTTCGCGAGCGCGAAACGCGATCAGGTCACAGATGCATTCATGTTTATTCCTCATCGGGGCCTGAAGTATTGGTTTCCCGATGTGATCACGTGATGCATGCGAACGGACGCGCCAAAGGAACTCTTCAATACTTTTGTGTGATCAACCTTCCCAAACACGCCGACAGCATCATCCACAGTGACAGTGCTTAAGCTCTATTTTGATCACGTCTCATAGCCGCACTCCTGGACAAAGTGCTTCTGAGCTCACCGAAATAATCGAGACCATGGCACCGCCCACCACAACCTCGGCTGCGAACCAGACAACGCCCGTAGCCCCTGCTGGTCTTACATCGCGCTCAAGACCGCAAGCCGCGCGTAAAAGAGCTCAGCCACTTGCAGACGATGCCGCGTATCATGGTTCTACGTCCGTGGGAGGCGCGGGTACGAAGAGGGTGGCGGCGGAGAGAGTGGAAGGTGAACCACGCGTCAAGAGAAAGAGGGTGGACGCGTCGGGAATTGCTTCAGGAAGCGCAAATATGAGCATGGCAAGTGGAGCAAGCCTAATTGCAAGTGCCAATGCGGCAAGGAGGGATAGAATGGGTTCAGACGGCGAGGGAAAGCTCTCCTTGGTAAGCTGGCCATTACTTTCAGTGCGGAAATGCAAACAGCTCGCTACTTGCGTCAAGCAAGCACTCACGGCTGCCTGATTCTTGACGGCTTGAGGGCAGTGCACCATCATATCGCGAGTGACGGTGTCATTGTGGCTGGCTGTGGCCCATCAATTGTCTGGGGGACCATGGGATACAAGCCTGCACAATCTGCGCGCATGCTATTGGATGCTACGTACCATCTGGCAGAGCTGCCTGGCAGCAATATTTGACTTCACTCGTACCCACCTCTGCACCAGCTTGATTTGTACTTATACCGCTGTATGCACAGGTCGATTTCTCTGCGCTACCTACTTCCGCACTGCACGAATACTTGGTGCAATATGACCTTGTTCCTGAGATTGACCCATCGCCACTCACTGCGGACGACCCACCACCGCCCTCGTCTCTCCTTCGGCCCCGAATTCACGCCCGAAGACATGTGTCAACTGCGAGCCCAGGGCCGTCACTACCCGTCACTCCTGCGAACAGACCGAGGCGGGATCTTGGCAACCGCAGACGTAGCGCGCGCCTCGTCGAGGACGACCAGATGTCGGACCAGTCGGTGATCCCTATACTGGCGGATTTGGACGAGTTGCATACTGTCCTTGCCAAAGTGGCGGAGAGACATTTCCGCGAACATAATGTCAAAGAAGTCGATGCGCTTTCGACTTTTATGTGTGCTGTCAGAGCCAAAGGTGAGTCTTGCCGAGTTGGACGTACCCATCGGAATGGCCGAGCGCCCGAGGTCGATATTGTTGAGCTCATTGGTTGCTGATCGCGATGACCGGGGCGGCGTGGTCCAATGTAACGTCTGGTACACTGCTTGCCGGTAGTGTGCTAATGGACATCCTGAGAGCTGCAGTTCTCGTTCTGGTCTCGACATCAGCCACCGGTGCAGAATTTCATATTTGATTCGACGCCCCCGCTCGAACATGGCAGATTCTGATACCCCTATTTTGACAGCGCGTATGGCCTCGTGATCGATATTGAATGCTGCCCAATGTTTGCAGCGCATGACCATATACATGCACGCAGGATTCCATTTAGTATCCTGTACCCCGTCTGCATCTACAATATGTCAAGCTGTCGTTGGACTTTCTACGTGATGGCACCCAGCTAGCCGTCGCGGGACAAGTTTTGTTCGTTTCCTGGGTGACTCTCATCTACGCAACTTCCATACTTGCCCTGTCTATTTGGATGCTTAGAGCTGTCTCTGTCCTGTATAAATACGCGCACGGTGTTTATTGATACCATCCCCTCATTCTCTTCGTACACTCATTCGACTTCTCTGTTCGCAGCAGAGCTGCTCAGGCCTTCCTTGTGAGCCAAGCCTGTATCATGGCTGATAACATAAATATTGACCCGTGCGATCGCTAGCTATTCTTTGCCTGTCCCGGTGACTTCTTTCCGTCCTCGAAGCCAGCTTCAGGTCTTCTTCAGGTTTCGCACAACGATGAAGTTCGCTACGCCCCTTTCTGCTCTCATTTGTGTGCTCCCCTTGCTGGCTGGGGTAGTTGTGGCAAAGCCCGTGGTAAGAGCGACATAGAGTCTAGGATCAGCCTGTATTGATTTTGAACAGGCCAGGCCCCAGGACATCACGCAGGGTGTAACGATTAATGGTTCCGCCGGAACAGTATCTGTCACTGAAGGCGTCACAACCGGAGACTCCAGCTCTGGATCAAGTGCGGCTGCAGCTTCCTCCACTGCAAACTCAACTGATTTACAGTCTTCCTTGAGTACGTCGCTTCTACCATCCCTGATACCAATAGTGCTGATGACATCACCGCAGCACTCGATCCGTCGTTGGTTGCTACTGGATTCGAGCAGAATGGACAGAATGCCCCCAGTGCGGAGGCTGGCCAGGTTCCGTCACTGACGTCGAGCAACAACTTCATCAACTTCTGCGCCACAGTCTCGAACCTACCTCTCACCAACGGCCTGCAGATCAAAAGCGGATCATGCAATCCAGCGCCGATGGGAGTCATCGCCGCAACCACGAACATGCCCGCTAGCAAGTTCATCTTCCCCGCCAATGGCGCAACGATCCCCGCGAACAAGAACTTCACGATCCAGATGGCCATCGAGAACCTCGAGACCGGCAACTTTGTCAACCCAGATACGAACTTCTTCGCGGCGCCACAGCAGGTCAATTCGGCGGGCGACATTGTCGGCCACTCGCATGTCGTCATCCAGGCGCTCCAATCGCTCAATCAGACGACCGTGCTCAACCCCAGCGTGTTCGCGTTCTTCAAGGGCCTGAACGACCCGGCCGTGAATGGGGTTCTCTCACAGGTGGTCTCCGGAGGTCTTCCTGCGGGAGCTTACCGTCTCGCGTCCATCAACACTGCGGCGAACCACCAGCCCGCGCTTGTGGCCGTCGCACAGCACGGTGCACTTGACGACAGTCAGTATTGGCTTTCTTGTATCGTGCACACAAAGGTTCTAACCTCTGTCCTCGCGTAATAATTCATGAATACAGTGGTCTACGTGAGTTGTCCGCGTGCATTCTCTTGGCCCGGCAAGTGCTGACCCTTCGATCTAGTTCACCGTTGCCGACAGTGCATGACCAATGAGCCTGCGATGCGAGTCAAGTTTGCGTCTATATGAGCGTTCACCGGGCGAGTGATACTTCGTAAACTGGGATAGGGGCTTATGCATATTTATAGCCTGAGAATGAATGGGATCGGGGTTGGGTAAAGGCACTAGGATGATCTCTTGAACGCAATGAGGCCTCAGTATCAAATGCACCAAGACACTGCATCTTTGAGAACAATTACGTGGTTCGAAGACGTGTGCTCGAGATATAAACAGAGAGCATATACGAGCTATGGCAAGTTTAGGATGTAGAGTATCGACATGAGAGCGTTAGGAAAGCTCATGCGCCACCCGTGTATTCCGGCGCCACATCGTTGATAATCTGTCCTTGCGGTATCAAAGCGAGGCTTTGAGCTAGGTCCAACGCTTTGAGCCCCCTCAACTTTGTGAATATTTTGCGGACTTGCACACGCTAAATACATCTTCAACCGCTGACACTGATGGAACACACTATATAGCCACATCATTGCCACAGCGCAGTGGCTCATGAACGGCCCAAACGGACGGCGTTCTGCCTCTTGCGCCACACGACAATAATCAACGAAGCCACCCAATTGGCCCCGACGCCTTGTTATAGCCACGTTGCTGCGATCCTTTGTCTTGCGATTGGGCTAAGCGATCACATGGAAATGACACCCTTGTTGTTTAAACAAACGCACAGACCGTCTGCGCAGTTCAATGAGAGTATAAAGTTCGACCAAGTCAATCTCCCCCCCCCCCAACTCATATCTCATTGAGCTCCCCACATATCCATCTCTGCTTTCATCCCTCCTGAGGCCTCGTCATCTGCCATGCCTTCTGCAACGAACCAGGCGCGCGCTAGGAGACAGTATAGCACGGCAGCACCACCTGCGCCACAACCTCTAAGGCCCAAGCGCCAAGCTTACGAATCAGAAGAGGAGAATGAGACCGACAGCGAAATTGACGAGCTCGAAGAACATGAAGAACTGGGATCGGGGACTGATATTGGCTCCGAGGACTCCTATGAGTCTGAGTCCGAGCAAGACATAGAGACAAAGACTCGCAAGGAGGAACGGATGAGGATTGCAAACGACGCACTGGCAGAACTGAGAGTCCGTTTGTCCCCCCTTGACGGATTCCAGGTGAGTTTCTGCGTCCTCACGTCGAAGAGCCGTGTGGCGAGCTGTGAGCACTATGATTCCCAGATAGGCCAACGTGTCTGGGTGTGTACATCCGAAGATGATAATTATTGGGAGACAGGCATAGTATGCAGAATCTCATTCGGCGGCAATATATCAAGAGTGCGTAATGTGGCGCTCTTAACTCTCAAGAAGTGAAATAACTGACCGTTGCTCATAGACTACCTACTATACTGTCTACGACAAGGAAGACGTTAAGAAAGACGACAAGGAAAGCGACGAGGAAAGCGACGAGGAAAGCGACGAGGAAAGCGACGAGGAAGACGGCGAGAAAGACGGCGAGAAAGACGGCGAGAAAGACGGTGAGGAAGACGGTGAGGAAGACGGTGAGGAAGACGGCGAGGGAGACGGCGAGGAACACAACAAGAAACACGTCAAGGAAGTCGACGAGGGACGCTACTTGGGACGATTCAGAGCAGAACACGGCTTTATCAAGGCAGACTGCGAATGGGCACGCGATTTACTGCGTAGAGCAGGGAGATTAGCTTAAAGCAAGCTTAAGTGTGTCACTGTCAGCGCTTGATCTTGGAGGTGTCGTGTGGCTACACAATTATTCTTTCGTCCTTCGAGTCAGTGTCGCGTTTGACATGGTGTTTTACCCGCTTACGACTTTATAAAATACTACCTGTTTTTGTTTGAGAGAGAATGAATTTGATTGTGTACTCTGAACTCGAGTAGCTGCCCAAGCCTCGCGAAGGAGGATTATTATTTGCTGATCATTGAACCGACTGAGGTGCTGTGGCCGTCACGGTCCCAGTCATCACGCAGTCACATTCGCCACTGTGCGGAGAGCTGCCTTTTTTGGCAGTCTGACGTCAGCGGGGAATGCAAGTCACGCTCGATGCGAGCGGTCCCGTATGTAACCCAGCCTCTAAAACCCGGATCCTCAATCGCGTACCACCATCTTGTCTCTCAACCACTACCATCTCCCCCGTAGACGCATACATCCCAATTCTTCATCATGTCTTTGCTTCAGGGTGTCCTCCGCACGCACATACTGGACTCTCAGAGCGGCCGCACTACCCCGCACGACAGCGACGACGAGCTCGTTGGAGTGGTACGTTGCCCTCTACACAGAGATCGAGGAAAGGCTGTCTGACGCTGTCCTTGTAGGTCTCAAGCCCTGGTACACCAGCCTCGGGCTCTCGCCCCTCATCGCGCCCTGCCTCGCCTGGTCCTGGCAGTGTGCGGCACCCGCGGCGCGCACTACACGTTGCATCCACACCGCACGGTGTCCCATCCGATCCTCTGAGGGCTTTCCACACGGAGGTATCGCAACGGATCTTCTCACAGCTATCGATCAAGGACCTCGCGAGATGTGCACGGGTCTCGAAGAAGTGGAGCAAGAGCCAAACTATCAATTACGGTGTGTGCCGGACGCTCTGTTTGCCTAATGTGAACTGTATTGATGTCCGCGATCTGCAGTCTGGTTCCAGCACTACCGGCGAGAGAACTTCCACGACGATAGCTTACCGCCGGGCAAGTGGACGAAGCGCGAATCCAAGCAGAACTGGGTAAGCACCGACCACGTGTTTACTCTGTAATGCCCATGTTGTTGACCCTCTGTGCTCAGCGTGTCACTCACCTCCAAACTATGGCGTCGCGCACGACCGACGAGCTCGGCCCCATCTACCACTCCTACTCTGGGCTTTCCACGCCCGGCTCGGGTTACCAGACCCCCCGCGAGGTTCGCGAGGAACAATGGCGCCAGGAGACTTCAGGAGAGGTTCGTCCCTCGAAGAACGAGATGCGCGCCATGTACAAGGAACTCGGCGGTCGTAAACCCAAGTCTAAGGGGAAGGCTGGTCCGCCTAGTGGAGCCGGTGCTGCCCGATACGCAGGTAGCCTTGCTAATGAGGAAGACGAAGGCTACTAGCTGATCTCAGGAGGTGACCGCATGGTACAAGGCTTGGAACAGGATTGCGATGTGTACGATCTTCATGTAGCGACCCCACGAGTTGTTGTTGTATTTCTACCCATTATCTTGCATATCGAAGGCTCAACTAGTGATGAATAAGAATTGTTCTTGCCACCAGGATTGATGATCAGCCACCTGCGATCCCGCGACGCGATCGTGCCCACGTGAGGAATTGCCGAAACCGGTTGGGACTAAGTTCGAACTCGGAGGCGCAAGAGGACAGGGCAACGTTCACTTACGACCGCCATCGCTGCAGACCTAGTTTGCATCCCGCGAAAGCGTTTTGCGAATAGTTTTGTGTTTCGCCAAGCCGCCTATTGAACAGCATGGTCATCACGAGAACCCCGACAGAACACTTCCGCACGAGCTCCAGTGTCAGATTGCTCTCTCCTCGAGAGCGTATGTCCACCAGCGAGGTCGGTCTCTGTCACGCCCGTTCTGTTTAGTACGGTACGCGGCTGCTCAGATTCTTATTAATAGTTCCCTACCACGCCGTCCACCTGCCATAGGACGTCCGGATGTGTCTCAGGTTCCCCAGACACGCTCGGTTTCGAGGTGCGTCATTCATATTCAAGTCTATATTGTGGCCGACGGTCCAACCCTTGCAGACATCGCTAGAGAAGCAGCATAGTTTGGAACCTTATGTCATTTGCACGCCCACAATAGACGGGAAGCACCGGCAAACAATTGAGCAGTGCATCTCGAATCACAATAATGATGTTAATAATATCAGCTTCGAGGTTAAGGTAAGGTCCTAACGACAACGCGTCACCGATCTCTACTCACACCAGTTATAAAAGCAAACCACGAACATTCGTGGTACTGCTTCGGCCTGGGATGATAATGGCATTGACGTATGTGATACTTCTTTCCTGTGAATATGCAAGCGTCTTACGGCACGTCGTCGCGTAGGAACTCATGATCATGTCTCCGAAGCGGACAAGTGTTCACCACTCACCGCAGACGGAGATTGCCAGTGAGCTTGACAAGCATTCAGCGAGGGATCGTCCCAAGCCGTGTCAAGCAGCACAAATAGTTGCCGCTGCTGATTTCGAGGTTATCCGCACCCTTGGCTGTCCCAGAGGAGGAAGCGAAGTGGGCGAGCTGGTGCTAGGGAGGCTGAAGACATCAGCACGGCAGTATGTCATCAAGATCTTCAGGAAATCTACGTTGGGGGCGGAAAGACAAGCTACCTACCGTGTACAACGTGAACAGAAGGCGTTGCGCCTGATTGTCGAGCGCGATATCCCGTTCGTCCCTCAGCTGCGCTGGAGCTTTCAGGACGAGAAGGCTCTGTATCTGGTAATGGTGGGTTATTTTGGATGCTGTCAGTATGTGAATTCTCTCATGCAGTCGTATCCTAATCACAGGAAGATTACACCGGTCAGAATTTGCGAACGTGGGTGAAGCGCAACGGCATAGTTCACCCCGACGAGGTCAAGGTATATGCGGCAGAGTTGGTGAGCATGGGATTAGCGCATTGATACACCCGAACTTGCTCCGGTGCTGACGGAGAGTTGTGACTAGGTTGCAGGGCTATCTGCACTGCATGCGGCGGGGATCGTCTACCACGCCTTGAACCCGGAAACCGTGCTCATTAGGAAGGACGGGCGTATCGTACTGGCAGACCTCAGCAGCGCGAAGATTCTACAGGCTAATCGCAACGCCTCAGGGGCTGAATCTGCCTGTGATATGAGTTTATCTGAGGTGGGACAATATCAGGCGCCCGAGGTTATTCTGCGATGGGCCCATGACTACAGTTCGGACTGGTGGGGATTTGGACTATTGCTGTGCTTTATGCTGACAGGAAAAGTGAGCCTACGGCATCTTTCCCATATCTCATGCTGACGAAGGTTGCCGCACTTTCAGCATGCCTTCCTCGGCAACAAGAGCTTCACAAACATGCATTCTTCGCTATGGGAAAGTCGTGTCTTGCATGGTAGAATGGTGGCCGACTTGACAGAGTCTGTGGGTCCCGATGCCCTAGACTTACTCTCAAAGGTATGACTATCCCAGATGATTGGGGTGTCTGATCAGAACGTCCTCTTTCATGTACGATCAGTGCCTTGAGCGGAACCCCGTCTTACGCCTTTCGGAAGAAGGCATCAAAAAGCATACATTCTTCGCAGGAGTGTAGGTAATCTACTTGTAACCTCGAGGGCCCGTATCTAATCACTCCTCATTGCGTAGGGCATGGGACAAAGTGGGCGAGATGCCAATACCAGGTTTCACTGCATGCGATCGTCCCTTCCCGTTTGAAGCTGATGTGTCTTTCGCTAGTTGCACCCGACGTTTCCGGAGAATATGAGAAGACCAACTCGCCGCACGACGTGCACGCAGCCGAGGAGATCAATGAAATGCTCCTACACATGGCCGAGTCGCGCTGGTTGGACGGTGAAACTGGCGCTATTGATGGATTCTCATTTACTTGGGGATCAAATGATGCTGATAGCGTGGACATGCAGGTGCACTCAGCTGCCGACGGAGATAGCCAAGACGATGTTACTTCGTCAGACTTCCTCGACTCAGTTACAGGCCTCCCGACTCAGGACACTTACAATAATTCCCGAACTGAAGACCACGAGGTTGATATCATCATACCTGCAGAATTTGGTGGATGCCACCCGAACATGCCTTCACCGAAGAAGTTTGGGACGCTCCGCAAATATTCTAGCCTGAACTTTGACCTGGACACGCTGCCGTCTGCTCCATCCTCTGGTTGTGCAAGTATAGGAGGCGCTACCCCCTCAAGCGGACAGCAGCTACGCAAGTCCCAGTCAGTCTACGCCTCCCCGTTTACGCAAACGTCGTCTGGCACGCGCAACAAATTACGCAAAAGGGCGCGCCCCGAGGGTACCCCAGTTTCTGCGTATGTGCAGTACCCGATCCTGGATCTGCCTCCTGGCATCGAGCAGATTGGAAATGGGATCGGGTATATGCGACGAGCAACGCCAGTGCATGCGCGCCTGTCCATGTCCACGCTGACGCCGCGGGCGTGCCACGGTTTCTTTGCCGGCGGTCGATTCTCCGGTATGACGCCCCGAAAGAAGACTGGGAGCGGGGAGCGCCTCGAGAGCGCTGGCGGGGGCGTGGCGGTGATGGACTGCGCAAACGACAGCGAGGACCAGATGGACGCGGTGATGCACGAGATGTACGGCAGCCGGTGGAACCTTGGCCTATCCGCGAGCGAGCTCTCGCATGCGGGCGGGGCGCACCCGCGCGTATATTCGGCGTTGTCGAGGACGAGCGTGGGCCTAGGCCTAGGTGAAGGCGCACTGGATATGACGAGAGGCGGGGGAATGCCCATGCCGTCTGCGGAGATGTCGATGCTCGGTCCTGACAGCACTCTTCGATTGGTCTCACCTTCAACGTACTTGCATGGCACGGAATACTGCTAGCTCTGGGACTGTTCCTCCTTGTCTGGCTCTCTGGGACTTGACTCTGGGACGCGAATTCAAGAATCGCTCGGCTGTTGGCTGGTTTCTATCTTGAGCTCATTCCCATTCGCGGTTCCAAGCTTCCGGTATCTCGTTATTCACCCGCCTGGTCGATGGAACACAATAGGTTTTTCGGGCTCCTCTCTCTCACTGTGTTGGCCTTTATTGTTGTTTTCTATGATATCTTTGCACGGTCTGTTCTCTTTCATTTGCATTGTGCCATGTTAAGTTTTGTAACGCCGTAGAGGAAATATACTTTCCGATTGTTGTCCATATCAGAGTTGTACCTAAAAATGATGCAAAGGTGGCCTGTCAAAGAACCTTGCTTGGCTGACCTTGCTCTCGACCGTGTAATACTGGTAAATTGTGGCCATAACTACGCCACTCCTATCTGGAATCTTGCAAAGTCCGCCTCCCACCAGAGTCTGAGCGTACATTGGACTGTTTAGACATTTGCTATTCCCGTCTTCAGGTACCCGAGTCCTGACATATTCGAGAAGAGTCCCCACCAATGGATAACGAATCGAACAAGGAAATTTTCATCGTGAGCAAGGACGGCATAGACCGTATGTTCTATATCCTGTCTTCCATCTTTTCCATCTTCCATCCACATCTTGATACCCGGTGCTGACTAGCGCACCGCAGAGCATGCCCACATCTTGGAGCGCCGAGCACAGGAGGTGTACGTGCATTATGTAAATATGGACAAGAGGCTCGACGAATGGATACCCACGAGCGCCGTGCGACCTTCCACATCCCACGAGGCCACCATGACGAGCAATGGAACGACGCGCAAGAGGAAGAGGGGGTCCACGAATGGGGAGAACTCGGCCAGTGCGAACGGCATGGCCTCGCCTGGCCCTTCCGACGCGAGGGCAGGGTCGGCGAGCCAGGACCCTGGCGCGCAGCCTATCACGGAGGAGGAGTACGACATTGAACATCATAAGCAGATCACCGCAAAAAGGAACTTTGACCAGGTCATTTTTGGACGATGGCAGATCAAGACGTGGTGAGTGTTTTCTACACGCTAGCAATGGTGCGGCGGTCTGGCTCAGCCTGGACTCAGGTACTTCTCGCCCTATCCGCTCACCGAAACGGAGGTGGACGACCTATTCGCGACGCCCAGCTCGCATGGCCCCTCCTCAGGCTCTCGCATCCCAGGCGTCAGCAGGGCGTCCATCCGCTCACATGGGCGAACATCAGATTTGCTCGCTGGAGGGCTGGGGCGCAACAGCGGTGCTGGCGAGAAGGCTATGTTGTGGGTGTGCGACAGATGCTTCAAGTACATGGCAGAAGGGCTGTCTTGGGAATTGCATATGGTGCGTTCGGGTCCTCGACTCCCGTGAAGAAGAACGCAGACAGATGCCAGATGCCTTAGAAAAAGTGTACCCGTAAAAACCCACCAGGTCGTAAGGTCTACCAGCGCGGTGCACACATAATCTGGGAGGTAGATGGGGCCAAGGACAAGGTGCGCATGCAACTTTTACGGACGCTCTCCGTCGTGCTACTAACTCGCGAATCAAGTTATATTGCCAGAACCTTTCGCTGTTTGGCAAGCTCTTCATCGATATTAAGACGCTCTTCTTCGACTGTGACAACTGTGGGTGGATGTTTACCATTTCCTGACTACAGGGCTCTAATGCCCGCAGCTGCACGCACGCAGTCCTCTTCTACATCCTTACAGATGCGGACTCCCAGCGTGACCATGTCCTGGGATTCTTCTCGAAGGTACGGCCATATAACGGTCATGAAGGCAACCTGCCAGCTGATACTCATCTCCGCTGCAGGAGAAGATATCCTACGACGACTACAACCTCGCATGCATCGTCGTACTTCCGCCTTATCAGAGGAAGGGCTATGGCATGCTCATGATAGAGTTTAGTATGTCGCTAGCATTGCACGGATGCACCTCGCCCCTCATGCTCTTCCACACCAGGCTACGAGCTCTCGCGCCGCGCAGGACGCATCGGCACGCCAGAACGTCCCCTATCAGATCTCGGGCTCCGGAGCTACCTCACGTACTGGGTGTCCACACTGATCAGGTTCTTCCGGTGCGTCTGTGGTCACATGTGTGCCATGCCCGAGGCTGACAGATCCACCGCGTACGGCCGCAGACGGCTGCTGTCTGTGCTGCCGCCGGATGCATCTAAGATGATTACGACGGGCGGCGGTGTGCCAGACCTCGCACAGGCACACCTGCTATCGCCGACAGCAGAGTCGGAAGACGGTATGGGCCCGAAGATGAAGCGGCGCAAGAGCACGAAGGGATGGGACGGCGAAGAGCTCCCGGCTACGAAGACACGTCCCGCGGAGCCGCACGATGATGCCGGTACGTCTCCGTTTGCCGCAGGCCAGTTGATGTCTGCTGCTGCGACATGTCCCCGAGCACACTGGTAACGGATACGACTGCAGACCCGATGTTCACGTCCCTGCGCACAGTCGAGACGACGCCAAACGCGGACGGCAGCGCGACCGCGCACGTCGTGGTGCAGTGCACGCTCGCGGACATTGCGCGCGCGACGAACCTGCGCGTGGACGACACGGCCTTCGCGCTGAACGAGTGTGGGCTGCTGTTGCGGCGGCAGAAGGCGGACGGCAACACGGAAGAAGTCGTGCTAGTTTCCAGGGAGATGGTGGAGACGGTGTCAAGGGAGAGGAATGTAAAGAAGATGTGCATGAGCTTGGCACATGTGCTCTTGTAGGTACGACGGAGCTCGGATCGGTGCCTCTGCACTGTATGAATGTACTTACTGCGACTGTCTTGTCTTTCCCCGTCGTTCATCACATCACGAATATACCTTGTTACACCTTATCCTATTTGTAAAAGCTAAAAGTGTGATGGGCGCGATGGCGAAATCCCGTCTATTGAATGGCTGGCGGGCCGCGTTGCATCTTTCATTCAGTATGCTCAGAGGCTGGATCCGCACCGATGAGTGCCCTCAACGCCCACACATTTCACAATCATGAATCAGGTCTCAATCTGCGGCAACAAGACGGCACTAGTGCATGAGACATTCCGGAGCATGCCATGCCTTCACAGCTGATTAGGTCTTGTTCCATTTAACAAGGGCGAAACATCGGATCATGACCAAAGAGATGACATGCAAGCATGGGCCTGGCGTATGGATAGAGAGTATGCATGGCATAGGATACAGAATGGCGTGCCAGGGCGTAGGCGGCAGCGGTGGGAAGGGGATGATAGCGTTTACTCTTGGACAGGGGCATCGTGCTCCACAGCAAGAATCGCCTGCCTCTTCTCCAACACACGCTGTGCCCGGCGCTCGCGAGCAGCCTTGAAACAGTGTCAGTAGGCAGTTTGCGGGGTACAAGCCCCAACCGAGACGAACCTTGTTCTTGACGCGGCGGGCCTCCATCTGGTCGGTGAGAACTTTTGTACGAGTCTTCTCGGCCTTGGCCTTGTGAATGTACTCCATGAGCACACGCTTGTTCTTGAAGACGTTACCCTTCGACTTCTGGTACAGCGAGTGGTACCTGAGTGCGACTGAGCTCGCACCAAACCTGGACGGGCAGGGGTAAAGGAAACGCACAGGTGCTTATCGATCTTGCCCGCCTCCCTGTACTTCCTCAACAACCGACGCAGGACCCGCTGTCTCCGCATCCACACGACCTTGCTGGGCATCCGGGCCTCAGCAGTACCCTGTCTCTTACCGGGACCGGTGTGACGACCCTTGCGCTTCGCGGCGAGGAGGTCGCGCGTGCGGGCGCGCGAGTGGACGGTGGTGGGCTTGATGATGATGCGGCCGTCCTTGATGAGTTTCTTGACGTGCGTGCGGGAGTTGGCGTTGCCGATCTCGGCCTGCTCGCTGGGGTCGAGCCAGATTTTGCGCTTGCCCACGCTTGCGACCGAAGCGGCGAGGCGCTTTTGGGAGCGGAGGTTCACCATGGCGTCTGGGGGCAGCAGGGCGGTCAGCGGCTGGGACAGAGGGCACGGCGAGGACGCCGGGCGAGGCGGCGGCGGCACTTACCTTGGTCTTGAGGAGGAGCGTTGAGGAGGGACGATGGCTTGCTCAGCGCGTGGATGGGATCCGCTTACGTGAGACAAGCCTTCCGGCGCGTGCCGAAACCTTAAATGCAAAACTGGGCAGGTCCGGCTCACCGGTGCGCCACCGCGCTCGGTCTGTTTGTCTCTGCGAAGTTCTGAGCTCAGTCGGCCGCTGCAGCATGCTCTCCGCGTTCCATTCCATGCGGACAGCCATCGACAATATTTTCATGCCCGATCGACCGATTGCCATGAGCTTGCGCCTTGAGGCGCTCATCTCAGAATATGTATGTTATTCTGCACAGCACTCTGCGCCGGTCGGTCAATGCAGCATCGGACTTTTCATCTCGGTGGCTCTCGTCCGTCATCTGGAGCCAGGGGTGGAGGGTGGACACCGCTGCTTCGAAGACTCGGATGGACTGGAAGGCACCAGGACCACGCCCGGCTCCGACCACGCCGAAGACGGTCACGGGCACGCGGGCTTCTTTTGTTAGGCTAGCACAGCGGCCAGCCTGCTCGTTCCGCGTTTGTGGTGCTGTCATCTATTCTTGCTGGGCGTGTCGGAATGACGAGAGCGCCATGATGCGACCGCATAGTGGCGACGGGGCGCCTGGTCGCTGCGATCTCGGGTAGGGGCATGACATCAACATTCCGGTGTAGGCGGTGATAGAACGTGATTGGGTTGAGGTAACGCTGCGGATGAGAAAGAGCAGAGGACGTGCCCGTAGCGAAAACCGCGCCCTTATCTCGGGAGGCTGGCAAGACAGAGGCGTGCTTCGCTGGATCATTCTGCCCATGAGACGTCTTAGTGGGAGATGAAGGCTTCTATCAGAGATTCGGATTCGCTGAACGGTTTGCCCTGTGCTCGCGGCCTCGTGTGTGCCCGTTGTGCGCTGTATTACGATATTCGATCCTATTCGTCTAATTTACCGCGGCGGCGAGCGGCGGGCCCATCGACGGACGGAGCGAAGATAAAGCTGAGCCCGGCGTTTGGCTGTGGCTGCTTACATAAGCGCTACAAATACACGGCGGTGGCGTCGACTCGCCTTGCTCCGGTTCAAATCTCGTCGCTGCTTTCTTCTCCTCCGCCCTCAGCATCCTTTCCCTCTTCTTCCAGCCGTTTCCCAACGGCACCAGCGAGGGGTTCTTCCCACTCGCGCCCCTCGCAGACCCTTCCCCAGCGACCTCCGGTTCCCCCATCTGCGCCTTTCCAACGTGTCTGCAGCCATGAATTCCCAATAAACGTCTCCCCTCACCACGACTTTCCGACCCCCAACTTTCATCACACATTGCTCCAGCACACGTTTCGCGTTGTCCCAAGACCCATCCACCTTAACGACCACACCACTTCTCCTAATTCCTGCCATGCTCGCCGTAGTCGACGCCGCAGAGACCGCGCAAACAGAAGGCGAGGGTCCGGACGGGTCAGATAAACCGCCGCATGGTGGTATATCCTCCGTCACTCCCGCATCTAAGCACACTCCATACGCCGCCAAACCACGAGCCAACGGGGCCAAGTCCCCCCGTCCGTCCTCCATGCAGGCGATGCCACCCGCATCCGGCGGTAAGCCTGCCGCCCACAATGGTCATCATATTCCCCTTCCCCCTCCAGATGCCCACACTTATCAGAAGGCACCAGGGCACACCAGAAAGAGCCTTGAGGAACTGTACGTGAACGAGAAGCTCGCCATGGACGCTCCACAGATCAAGCGCGATTCGTCGTCGACCACCGGCTCGATGACGCCGCCCTCGAGCGACTCTCTCTCCGCCTCCGAATGCGAGAGCTGGAGCGTTCCCTCGACCCAGCCGCCCAGCAGAGCGCAGAGCATGTCCGCTGGTGTCTCAGGAGGGAAGCTTAGCGCTGCGTTACAGCCTTTCACAAAGACACCTTCCCTTTCCAAGACGCCTTCCAAGAAGGAGCCCAAGCCACAGCCGCCTCCGTCGACTGCACTGCGGATATCTCCCGCCTCGTCGACCGGCACTCCGGAGACCACTCCTACTGCTACGGCCCGTCCGAGCCAGTCGGCTTCTAGGCCACCGTCCAGACCTCCATCAAGGCCCCCGTCCGTAAAATCGCAGGACGGCGGGCAGAAGTTCACGCTGAAGGATCTGCTCACAACTCCGCTCAGCCGCAAGTCGTCCGCGCGTTCTGTTGGTAGCAGCCGCAAGTCGGACTCAGATCGTGACGCAAAGTCAACAACTGGAGAAAGCACAATAAGCCTGCTGAAGAAATACGGCGTCTGCGAGAAGGTGGCCATTGGCAAGGGCGCTACGTCTGTGGTCCGCCTTGCGCATAAGTGGGATCGTTCGGAGGAAAAGCTCTACGCTGTCAAGGTGAGCGCTGGTCGTCGGTGTCTGTTGGTCCCTATGCTGACGCGGCCGATCGCAGGAATTCCGGAAACGGAGAAAGAACGAGACGGAGAAAGAGTACGTCAAGAAGCTCACTGCCGAGTTCTGCATCTCGTCAACGCTGCATCACGTCAACATCGTCGAGACCGTCGATCTCGTCCAGGACGAGAATCAGCACTGGTGCGAAGTCATGGAGTTCTGCCCAGGCGGAGACCTCTACGCAGCGATCAAGCGAGGGGGCATGTCGCCGAGCGAGGTCGAGTGCTGCTTCAAGCAGATCTTGACCGGCGTGCACTATCTTCACAGCCAAGGTGTTGCCCATCGTGACATCAAGCCTGAGAATCTGTTCTTCGACACGAAGGGCCACCTGAAGGTATGTCCTCTTGGGAATTATTTTCCCTCTTGCTGACGATGCCCAAGATTGGTGACTATGGCGCATCGACCGTGTACCGACTCCCGTGGGAGACGACGGTACACATGTCTACTGGGTTGTGTGGCAGTGAACCTTACATTGCTCCAGAGCAATTTTTGGGCAAACGTAAGCAAACGGATTTGCATCCCTTGCTCCTGTGCCTAATATTGGGCACGTAGCCTACGACGCCCGCCTAGTCGATATCTGGGCCTGTGGTGTTGTGTATTACTGTCTCCACTTCCAAGAACTCCCGTGGACGGTCGCCCAGTCAACGGACCAGCTCTTCGCTGCGTATGTGTCTGCCTGCCAGACGCAGTCGTCATGCCCGCCAACGATCAACAACTTGTCGCCGCGCGCGTGTCGGCCTGTCATCCGGCGGATGCTGGAGCCCAACCCGAAGCAACGCGCGATGATCGACGAGCTCGTCGAGCACTCGTGGGTGAAGAGCATCGAAGTCTGCCACGCGGTGCCGAAGCCATCACACGTGCATGTAAACGCGGCC
Source organism: Postia placenta MAD-698-R-SB12 (assembly GCF_002117355.1). Taxonomy (NCBI): domain Eukaryota; kingdom Fungi; phylum Basidiomycota; class Agaricomycetes; order Polyporales; family Adustoporiaceae; genus Rhodonia; species Rhodonia placenta. The sequence continues at coordinate 3,434,102 of NW_020169832.1, read as the reverse complement.
GCGATGGCGCAGGCCCAGGTGCAGGTCATGCCGTGAACGTGCACGGGAGTCCGTAGGGTCCTATGCTGTGGTTTTCTCCATTCCATACCTCTCCGTTCACGGACACGATTCGCCCGCGGTTTATTTTGTTGAGCCCCGTTCTTGGACCGGCGCCCATATCCATGCTTCTCACGCGCTGCTTCCTTCGATGCATGATGACCATTTGTAGATGTACTATTCGCTTAGTCGACGACTCCTCGGGGACGAGGAGGCGTTGTGTGTGCTTCTCTATTTGAGCAATCTGATTAACGTTCACGGCCAGTGCATTCTGTCCGCGAGGCACACAGCATTGTAGCCAATAGCCTCGTTAACTTATCCATGTACTACTGTAATCTAGTCAATAGTTTGATGATACCATGCCACACTAAGTTCCACTTATGTCAGATCATCTTATCTAATCTATGCTAAACGCTTCTGCCTTGAAGGTAAATTACGGGTGACTCGCACAATAGCTATAGCCATTTTGTTGAGTTGGAAGGTATATTGCACGTCAAGTCTCAATGTATTACATAGTTCTGCAGGGGTTGAACCGTTGGCGTTCAGTATCGGTTGTTTGTGCATGTTAGGCTGCAGCCTCTGATCCTAATAAAGCCAAATAACGAACCCGAGAATGCCAAACTAAGTTGAGTGGCGGTAGCTGTGCACCAAGCAATGTCGGCCAATCTAGACGTGAGCTCTCCTCATGTTCATGTGCTTTACAAGCTGACGGGATTATAAAAGCGCGCAATTGAGATAGTACAGCGAGCGATAGAGGATGATCAAAAGCAAAACTACGACGCAGCATACAAACAATATCAGAATGCACTCGATTACTTCATGCTTGCGCTGAAATGTGCGTGTTCGCATCAATTAACCACGTTGTGGTGTTGACACCCATGTAGACGAGAAGAATGAGAAGTCCAAGCTGCTCATTCGCTCGAAAGTCAATGAGTACCTGGCGCGCGCGGAGACGTTGAAAGACCACCTATCTCAATCACAAGAGAAGCGCGCGAGAAAGGCTCTCGGAGCCAATGGCATGAACGGAGGCGCAGCTGGAGGCGGGAAGAAGTGAGTCTTGCAATCCCCGTGCAAGCATACTGAAGGAAGTCAGCTGGAATCGGCACATTGTCATAGGAAAGACGGAGACGATGACGACGTCGATCCCGAAGTGAAGAAGTTGCGAGCTGGCCTCGCAGGTGCGATTATCTCGGAGAAGCCGAACGTCAAGTGGGATGACGTCGCCGGTCTGGAGGCGGCGAAGGAGTCGCTGAAGGAGGCGGTGATCTTGCCCATCAAGTTCCCGCATCTGTTCACGGGCAAGCGGACGCCATGGCGCGGTATACTGCTTTATGGACCACCGGGAACTGGAAAGTCGTACCTCGCAAAGGCGGTCGCGACCGAGGCGAAGGGCACGTTCTTCAGTGTCAGCTCGAGTGATCTGGTGAGCAAATGGCAAGGCGACTCTGAACGGTGAGTCGCACGGCTCGCATCCGACATGCGACAGCTGTTGACTTTGGGTAGGCTTGTGCGACAGCTGTTCGAGATGGCGCGTGAAAACAAGCCAGCAATCATCTTCATTGACGAGGTTGACTCGCTCGCGGGTTCACGAAACGAGCAAGAGTCGGAGGGCTCACGGCGGATTAAGACCGAGTTCCTTGTGCAGATGAACGGTGTAGGTCACGATGATACAGGTGTCCTTGTTCTCGGGGCCACAAATATTCCCTGGCAGTTAGACAACGCTATCAAGCGGAGGTATGCTACAAGTTGAAAATCGATTCAACCTTGATTCTCATCGGTCTACAGATTCGAGAAGCGAATCTATATACCACTTCCTGGTACGGAGGCGAGACGACGGATGTTCCAGTTGCACGTCGGTGATACCCCATGCGAACTGACGGTCAAGGATTATCGTCTTTTGGCGGAGAAGACAGAGGGGTACGTACGCTTGCAACGTTTATGCTCTATCACACATTTTGACAGAGCACATTGTCAGCTACTCGGGGTCGGATATATCTGTTGTCGTACGGGACGCACTCATGCAGCCGGTCCGCAAGGTTCTCTCCGCTACGCACTTCAAGCAAATGCCTTCGCTCTCGGATCCGTCTGTCATGATGTGGACACCATGCTCACCTGGCGATCCGGAAGCGGTAGAGAAGTCGTGGTCAGAGGTCGAGAGCGACGACCTACTGGAGCCGCCACTGAAGTTGGCAGACTTTTTGAAGTCGCTTGACAGCGTGCGCCCAACAGTGACTGCAGATGACATCAAGAGGCATGACCAGTGGACAATGGAGTCGGGTGAGTTGCCTTCAACGACTACGGGGTGAAAATGGCATACTGATGACTGGACATAGGCAATGAAGGAGCATAGGGAATGTGGAATATTGTATCACTAGGTATTATATCTGATTGTACACAATTATCAATCGCGTTTATGGTGTAAGGTTGCTAGCGAAGTATGCTTGAATGAGCTTTTGTGCTATTGGGTCCTTAACCGTACGGGTCTACTGGTATGACCTAAAGGATGACATCGATGAACACCGAAATATCATAGCGTCGGAAGAACTGACGAATCAATGAGCTGGGGGTATTTATTGCAACTGCGACTCTTTTGATACATACCATCATCGAGGTCTAGTACTCCTCCATTGAGCTCGTCATTAATTTATGAGCGATATAGATGCTCTAGGTCATGACAATGACAATTGACCATAATATATTGAAGAGCGCTTTAGTTCATCCAATGAGACACCAGCTGCGTGAGGTGGAAGTCTCCAAGTTGAGTAACTCGGCCAGAGCACGGAATAATGGTGCCTAATCACTCAATTACGCTAGGACGTCAAAGCTGTGCTCTGATCTGTCGAACAGAATATTTCCGATACTACAAGGGTACTACGGCAGGGGGTGTTCATGCCTGAGCACCAAACAATCGTAGCCTAGATATCCCTTGCAGAAAGAAAAGTCAAGCATGACGCCCGCATCCTACTCGAAAGCTGTCGTTGCAAGGACCCTGAAGGCATTTAGTTGTACACATTCGTAAACATAGCCAAGGACCCTAAGTTCTACCGGAGATCCGGAGATCCAACAGCAGCGAAACCGGCGATATAGGCTGCTATAGCTTCTCGATTCTATTCACATGAACCTACCCAAGGCATAGATATCAGCTGTCATTGGTTGGCAAGCCACCGCTAGCACATCCCCTGGGCTGTTGCGGATATCGGGGAGACCCTCGATTGGACGCTGTAATAAGTCGTGGTCTAACTTACGGGCGGCCTGCACTGTGGATTGCGGTGTCAGCAGTAAATCCTCAGACCAGTTTGCTGAGAATGGTCTTTCACCTTCAATCTCGTAAACAGTCACACACGTCACTTATCATCTACATCAAGGTATCCGTTCTACAAACACCCTTGGTACACTTACTGTGCCAGGATATGTGAGCCACATAGCGTAGCGGAACTCCAGGGGTCTAATTCATATCGTAATACCTGCATGTTGCATGGTAATCATTGTCAGCATGGGTCACGGTTTCAAGCAAAAGAGGGCATCAGTCATAAATATCGGGATATAATACACACGAGGACGTCTCATCCGCATTAATACCAGGGCTGCCTCACTCGTCCAGTTTCCACTTATTCTCCTTGATCAGCCGTTCTCGTTCCAGAAGGTACTTCCCTGAGTAGACTTTGATCTGAGCATATGATGCATTCTTATATGTCAGACACGCACCTTCCTTGTATTTCTGTGTGTTATCGGACGCTTTGTGATAATACCATCCTAAGCGATCGTTGCAGCCGACACAGAAAACGTCTGCCACCGTATGAACACCCGTGCTAGCACGCCCATGTTAAATGGAGTCGGCACTGAATGACCACGGAACACACAGTAGGGAGCGGTCTTCTTTCTTTCCCATCTTTACATTGACGGCCGAATACATGAGGCTGCACACATCCGAGTGGAAGCGAGGACCACTTCTGGGACAATGTACTTACTATCCACGTCCGTCTCTTCCAGAGAATGCTTTACTAATAAGTTCGTCTTGCAGAGCCTATGTAATAGTTGTGTGTCAGTCTGGTGATGTATGCCAAAGTTATTTTACAGTCACTAACAATGACCGCAGAGCAATTCGAACACGAGAAAATAGGGCGATCCTGGAAGACCGCGACGGGAGATTCTGTTGTGTTCAGAGTTGATGAGCCTGACATAGTTCCCAACAATTCGCCCTGCTGCGCAGGATCTGGTTGAGCGGTGGGACTGCTACATCGACTCAAAATGGTGTGAAGATGGTGGCGAGATCCAAGATCGGACGCATCAGTCAATGCCCCTAACCTAAGCATTAAATACTCGATCAGGCCCGATCAATGCACGTTCCCCTGAAATACCATTTTACTAACTCAGTTCTATCTTGCTACCTCTTTCAGCTCACACAACATTTACTGCTGACATGAGTGTCTCTTCTGAGGATATTGCAGAAGAAATCCGCGAGAGTCTCCCTGGCACAGAAGAGATTGTCGTCCAATATGTCTCTGGCTACCTTACGGAACTGGATGATTCTGCCGAAGACGAGGACGTCCTACAAATCACGCGCGATATACTGGAGTCTGCCATACCTTCCTCATCGCGCAAGGGGCAGCATGTTCAGCTAGAGAAAGTCATGAAGGCTCTCAGCCGTATGCTGGAGGAGCCTCTGAGTAAACGAGACGAGAAGAACCGTGCAGGAAGGACGAACGGTCTTGTCCGACTGGACAAAGTGATGCACATGAGCAAGACTGGCGTTATGAGCAGTACGATTGCCTTCGCGGAAGGTGTTGATTTAGAGAGCATAAATAAGGGAAAGTGAGTCGTATTGGCAGACTGGGAGAGGCATTTCACTAAGCTAGCACGCAGAGCATCGCGAGTGGATGTGAAGAAGCTCGAGAAACAAGAGGCAAAGTTGAAGGTGCGCCTGGCCAATGGATTCGGACTGTTGCTTGTTGAACTAGTACCTGTAGGCAAAAATAGAGAAGCGATCCAAGAGAACCCTCTACGAAGGCTCCAAGCTCCTGAACCAGCATCGCAAACAGGTCCGTCGTAGATCCTTTTAACTTATTTCACCTGCTAACGGTATCGTAATAACAGCAATCGTACGAAGAGATGTTCATGAAGATCAACCCACTGGATGCAGTGTCAGCGAAGAACAAATCCAAAGACATCCACTTGGCAAATATCGACGTGAACTTTGGGTCCAACCGTATTCTGTCCGTATCCACTGTGTGCTTCTCGGACGACTGGATGTCTGACGTCCATCAACAGCTCTGGCGCATCACTAACGCTTGCGTATGGCCGTCGTTACGGCCTGATTGGTCGCAATGGTGTTGGAAAGTCGACATTGCTGCGGCATATCGCTATGCGTGACGTGCCGATTCCGTCCCACATCACGATTCTGTTCGTGGAACAGGAGGTATATTGTTTGGTTTATGATAAAAGGTAAAACGCGGCTAAGATTGGTTCTTAAGATTGTTGGCGATGACACTACAGCGCTTGAATCAGTTTTGAAGGCTGATGTTTGGCGTGACATCCTAATGCGCGAAGAGGCCGAGTTGAATGCCAAACTTGCTGATTTGGAAGCGGAGGGCGATGATAAACGGTTCGAGGATGCGCGCGAGGAGGCACAGACTCGTCTCACCGAAGTTCATACTCGATTAGCAGAAATGGAAGCTGAGAGTGGACCTGCGAGAGCATCAGCACTGCTGGCAGGTGCGTTGTCCCCTCCAGCATAGCAGCGCACAACGCTAACATCGCGTATCACCAGGTTTGGGATTCAGCGAAATAGATCAACAACGGCCGACCAAGGCATTCAGTGGAGGCTGGAGGATGAGACTTGCGCTCGCACGAGCGCTGTTCGTGAAGGTTGGAATCTCATAAAGCTCCTATCTCGATGAATGCTCATATTGCCATGTGTGTAGCCTGCGCTGCTTTTGCTCGATGAGCCTTCAAATCACAGTATGACTGTCGCTTCGTGAAGCAGGCAGATATTGACCGGTCATTTGCACAGTCGACTTGAACGCTCTCGCGTGGTTGGAAGACTATCTGCAAACATGGCCTGGCACGCTGCTTGTCGTGTAAGTTCAAATAGCATCTCATGCGTTCCCTATTCACATTGTCCGCAGATCGCACGACCGTGCATTCCTGTAAGTGAGCTCTGATGATTCTCGCACAATTCACTGAGACGTTGTAATCGCAGCGATGCTGTTGCCACTGACATTGTACATATGCACTCGGGCCGCCTTGACTACTACAAAGGGTTGGTAAAACAATATCGGTGTATTTATCGGACGCTCATTGCATGCGAACAGAAACTTCACACAGTTCTACTCCACCAAGTCTGAGCGCGATCGCAACTTGCGGAAGGAATACGAGACACAGATGGAGTACCGCAGACATCTCCAGGCCTTTATCGACAGATGGCGATACAACGCAAACCGTGCTGCGCAAGCACAGTCAAAGATCAAAATCTTGGAAAAGGTAGATTGTTGTCTTGTGAGCAACGACAATGCAGGCTGAAAGCGTGATGTAAAATTCTCCCAGCTTCCCGAGTTGCATCCGCCAGATGTCGAGGAGACGGAGACGTTCAAGTTCCCGGATACGGAGAAGATATCTCCCCCGGTGCTTCAGCTCAACGAGGCGTCCTTCGGTTACGTGCCTGAAAAGATCCTCCTGAAGGGGATCAACATCGATGTCGGCCTTGAGTCGCGAATCGCGATAGTTGGACCGAACGGTGCCGGGAAGTCTACATTGTACGTACAGCTCATATCAGTGCCATCCACACCATTGAGACGTTGGCTCACAAAAAAATCCAGGATCAAATTGTTGACTGGCGAGCTGAAACCATTGGCAGGGCACGTCAGTCAGAATGGCCGACTGAGGATGTGCGTGCATTATAGCGTCAGGGGAGCATGCTCTAACGTCTGCCTGCAGAGGATACTTCGCGCAACATCATGTCGATACGCTCAACCCTAGTCTGAACCCCGTCCAATTCCTCGCTTCCAGGTTCCCCGGAAAGACAGAGCAGGAGTACCGTTCGCATTTGGGTAATTTCCAGATCAGCGGGATGACAGGGTTGGTGTCGTCTTCTCACGAGACATTCTACATCTTGTCCATCCACTAACGAGTATCGTCTATGACAGCTTGCAACTCATCGGCACGCTGAGTGGAGGTCAGAAGTCTCGTGTAGCATTCGCGTTGCTTTCGCTGCAGAGACCGCATGTCTTGCTACTTGACGAGGTCGGTTTGTTCCTGATGTAACGGTTGTTGACTGAGACTCATTCCATCTACTCAAGCCCACTAACCATCTGGATATTGAGGCAAGTAATATGTTTTCACTCTATGGGTAGTCCGCTGACAGCACCGATGTATAGGGTCTCGATGCGCTGATGGCCGCGCTTAGCGCCTGGAATGGAGGTGTTATTCTCATCTCCCACGACGAACGCTTCATAACTACTGTTGCGAAGGAGGTACGCATGATATTGTCTCGATTTGCAACTCGCCATTCACCTCTCGCGCAGTTGTGGGTGTGCACAGATGGGTCGGTGATGAAGTTTAAGGGTGATGTGCAAGCCTACAAGGTACGTCCCAAGATTGTATCTCTCCCAGGAATATAGCTCAAGTCTGGTTTACAGAGTCTCATTGTCAGCAATATCAAGGCTCGTCCATGATAGTCGTTACTATTGATACTACCAGTATTGGATTCACTGTAGCGATTCGCATTGTAGTGATAAATTTCCGGATTGTCCTCGGCCGACTTCAGCGTCTGTGCAGAGGAACACGGTCTGCATCAAACCTGAGCTAAGAGAACAGTCTCGAAACAGCCTCCTTAACGCAAGGTCAGGGGCTTGCTCCTTCAATGAACGGCAAAATGCCTGGAGGCGAGTTTTGCGGAATGCAACAACTTTAATCGCGCGTGCGAGAGGCATCCGGGAATGATCTACGTGGGGCATACATACTCAGCATCGAAGGTTACAAATCTTTATCTTTAGATGAATTTCGGGGGAAACTACCTGCCATACTACATGGTGGCGTATTTGCCGTAGTGCGATCGCATGTGCTCATGGCCAAAAAATGATATATTTGACTATAACACTGTCCCTATATGGGCCATGCACTGCCAGTGCCGCCACACGGGCGATCGATCACGTGCGTGACGCGACCTGTGTTGAACGCGGTTCATTGTAACGCGCCTTTACCCTCACCGCGACCATCTCCGTGGCGTTCACGCTCGCAAAAATGAGCTCTTCTGAGGAAAACTTTGACATAGAGGTGTCTGGCTCTGGTTCAGAGTCGGAGGACTACGCCCCCGCCCCAAAGAAAACGACTAAAGCCACGAAAGCGAAGCCGGCCGTGAAAGCCACGAAGGCCCCGGTGAAACCCAAGGCGACCAAGAAGAGGGTGCTCGCGGATCGAGATGACAACGCAGACTCAGATGATGAGATGCGTGACGACTTCGACGATGAAGGCGCGGGTCCAAGTGCCCCGGTCGCGGGCGCGGCTGCTAAGAAGAAGACTGCTTCAGAAACCTACACAAAGGTTCGCGCGCAATGATTATATATTTGTGACGCGTCTTATGATGCAATATAGCTGTCACAACTGGAGCACATTCTAAAACGACCAGATTCGTACATTGGGAGCGTTGAGACGATCACGCAGCCTATGTGGGCTTGGGATTCGGAGCGGAAGCTCATGGTCTATCGAGAGATCAAGTATGTTCCTGGATTCTTCAAGATCGTGGACGAAATTCTAGTCAATGCCGCGGATAATAAGGTATGTTTGTCGTATATGTACGTGGTTTCGGACTCGCAGTACTACTTTGGTCTCCCTCGATGCTCACCATAGGCGGCCAGTTAGGCGGCGAGTGGGGTGGGGAGACTTCCCATCTGGCCCATTTCAGAAGTTCCCATCATCACGTTGTGTACATGCTGTGGTAGGCGCATATATTGACCATCTGGTTTTCTAGATCAATGATTTGAGCATGGATACCATTAAGGTCACTATCGATGCTGAGAACAATCTCATCTCCGTCTATAACAATGGTCGTGGCATACCCATCGAGATGCACTCGAAGGAGAAAATCTACATCCCGGAGCTCATTTTCGGCCATCTGCTGTCCTCTTCGAACTACGACGACGACGAGAAGAAGCTTACGGGTGGCCGTAATGGTTATGGTGCTAAACTGGCGAATATCTACTCCGTCGAGTTCACGATCGATACGGCAGACAAGAACTCGGGTCAGAAGTACGTGCAGACGTGGACGGACAACATGAGCAAGATGGGTAAAGCTAAGATCACGAAGAACGGACGCGGAGAGGAGTACACGCGTGTCACCTTCCGACCAGACCTGAAGCGTTTTGGCATGGACCGCATCGACGAGGATACTGTTGCATTGCTGAAAAAACGCGTGCACGATCTGGCGGGAACCGTAAGGGACGTCAAAGTCTATCTGAACGACGAACGCCTGAAGACGAAGAATTTCAAGCAGTATGTTGAGCTCTACCTCAACTCAGCAGCGGAGCTTGCCGCAGACGCATCTGGTGGGGCAGCTCAAGTGAAGCCGACCATGATCTACGAGCAAATTGGTCCACGCTGGGAGGTCGCCTTTGCGGTCTCAGACGGTACTTTCCAGCAGGTCTCTTTCGCTAATTCGATATCTACCGTGAAGGGAGGAACCCATGTTCAACTTGTTGCGGACCAGATTGCGAAGAATCTCATCGCTTCGATCACGAAGAAGAACAAGGGTGCCACGGTTAAGCCAGCCCAGATCAAGAACCACATGTGGATCTTCGTCAACGCGCTCATCGAAAACCCAACCTTCGACAGTCAGACTAAGGAGACGCTGACCCTTCCTACGAGCAAGTTTGGGACGAAACCCGTGCTTTCGGACGAGTTCATGAAAAAAGGTATTTACAGGCGGGGGATTTGGCTCTCAGAAAGGTGCTAAGACCGTTATACATAGTGCAAAAATCGTCCATCGTAGAACATGTGCTCAACTGGGCGAAGTTCAAAGCTGACCAACAGCTCAAGAAGACGGATGGGAGCAGCAGGCGGAATAGGTTTGTCTTTCATACATCTTCGAATGGCTGTAGCTCAAGCTTGCTTTAGGCTGTCAGGTCTCCCCAAACTGTCGGATGCGAACAACGCGGGTACGAAGAAGGCAATCGATTGTACGCTGATTCTGACGGAAGGAGATTCCGCAAAGTCTTTGGCCGTTGCTGGTTTGGGTGTAGTCGGGCGCGACAATTACGGCGTATTTCCTTTGCGCGGCAAACTGTTGAACGTACGAGATGCAAAGCATGACCAGATCATGAAGAACGAAGAGATACAGAACATCAAGAAAATTCTGGGTTTGCAGCACAACAAGGAATACAGGGATCTCAATGGCCTGCGTTACGGTCGGCTAATGATAATGACCGATCAGGTAGGGGAGCCATGTCGTCAGCTGGGAACTACTCTAAATACGTCTTACCTCTAGGACCATGATGGGTCGCACATCAAGGGACTATTGATCAATTACCTCGACCACTTTTATCCTTCGCTGCTGAAGATCCCGAGGTTCCTCGTGGAGTTCATCACGCCCATCGTCAGAGTACGTGCAATTCTTCTCACGTCAAATGAACTATGCAGTGACGTTGTATGTAGGTCAGTAAGGGTGGCCAGAAGATCGATTTCTACACTATGCCGGAGTACGAGCAATGGCTTGAGGAGACTCCAGGGTCTGAGAAATGGAAGGCGAAGTACTTCAAGGTCAGGACCTCTTGATAGGGTATCGCAGGCGAAACTCACTAATGTTGTCCAGGGTCTCGGTACGAGTACTGACGAAGACTCTCGATCCTACTTTAAGAACATGCGCAAGCATATGATCCCGTTCAGTACTATACGAGAGGGTGATCATGATCTTATTGAACTCGCTTTCAGCAAGAAGAAATCGGACGATCGTAAGGAGTGGCTTCGTCAATACAAGGTTTGTCACCGTTTTATGCAATCCATAAGCTTTTCTCTGACCAGTATCATATTGCCTAGCCTGGCACCTATCTCGATCACACTCAAGGAGAGATCGGGTACGCGGACTTTATCAACCGCGAACTGATACTATTCTCTATGGCGGACAACATACGTTCCATCCCTTCCGCTGCAGATGGCCTAAAGCCTGGTCAGAGAAAAGTCATTTGGGCCTGTTTCAAACGCAAACTTAAAGGCGAAATTAAGGTATCCACGATGGCTTCTGCAGTGTGTGATTATTGAGACTGTCTTGTCGTAGGTTGCCCAGCTTGTCGGTTATGTCTCTGAGCATGCACAATACCACCATGGTGAGCAGAGCTTGATGGCGACAATTGTCAACTTGGCGCAGGACTATGTCGGCGGGAACAACATGAACCTGTTGATGCCGAACGGTCAATTCGGTACTCGTGATCAAGGCGGAAAAGACCACGCAGCGGCGAGGTACATCTTCACGGAATTGGCACCGATTACGCGGTCTGTCTTCCCCATTGCAGATGATAATCTGATGAAGTATCAAATGGAAGATGGCAAAGTAATCGAGCCTGATTGGTACATGCCTGTGTTGCCCATGATATTGGTAAATGGTGCCGAGGGTATTGGCACAGGTTAGTGTTAGTATTCCTCTGCGCGTCTTCATTTACTGACTGAAAGACAGGTTGGAGTACATCCGTCCCAAGTTACAATCCTGAAGATATTGTCGCGAACCTTCGTCGCCTCATGGCAGGCGAAGAGCAGGTGCCCATGCTGCCCTGGTGGCGTGGTTTCAATGGATCGATCAAGAAGGTCGGGGAGCACAAGTATGATGTCTCGGGTGTCATCAACAAGGTCGACGACACAACCATTGAGATCACTGAACTTCCCATCCACAAATGGACTCAGAACTACAAGGCAGAGCTGGAGTCGATGTGTGGCGAGAAGGGCGATGGTCCCATCAAGGTATGTATCGAGCTTTCTCCTTAGGTGTAATGGCAGCTCACGTCGGTCTGCACAGGATTACAAGGAATACCACAACAATATGAATGTTCACTTCGTTATCTCCATGGATGCCAACCATATGGCGAAGGCCGAGGCACAGGGTTTGTTAGAGTACTTCAAGCTCAACACCAAGATCAGCACGAGTAACATGATTTGCTTTGATTTCGACGGGAAGATCAAGAAGTACAATTCCCCCGAAGAGATCATAGAGGACTTCTATCCTAAGCGTCTCGCGTATTATCAGATGCGAAAGGTTTGCCATGCTTTGTCGCATTACCGTTCGAGCGATGAAACTGATCACTCTTAGGACTACATGGCGAACGAGTTATCTACCGAGTTGGACAGACTCACCAATCAGGCCCGTTTCGTGCAGATGATTGTGGACAAGGAGCTCGTTGTCTCTAACCGCAAAAAGGCGGATATTGTGGCTGAGTTGCGTAAGAAAGACTTCCGTCCGTTCCCCAAGCCGTCGAAGGCCAAAGAAGCAGGAGAAACCGCAGAAGTCGTTGAGGTTGAAGACGATGACGAAGAAGAGGAGGGAGTCGCTTCCGGTCGCACGGCCGGAGGTGCCTTGGGCGACTATGACTACTTGCTCGGGATGGCAATCTGGAGTCTGACCAAGGAGAAGGTGAGTAGAAGTCGTAACGCGCGGCTTGTTTGATAGTCTGAGCTTGGACTTTTCCAGATCGAGAAATTATGCCAACAAGCGAAGGACAAGGAGTTCGAACTTCTCGCATTGCTGGAGCTTACCCCGATCATGATCTGGCAGAAGGATCTGGATCGTTTCCTCGAAGAGTGGCGTGTGAGTAGCCGCCTGTTGCGCTCTGGATGGTACTCCTAAATGACTGCTATAACAGTATACTTGCTCTCTTTGGGAAGACAAGGCAATTTCTGCGGAGGCTAGCAACAAGAAGGGCAAGCGTAAGCAGGCAACTCTGAGGGCATTTACCAAGAAGGCCGGCAACGACGATACGGACGATGAGTTCAAACCGACGAAAGCTGCTGCCAGGGCGAAGAAGTCCACGGCGGCCCCTGCGAAGAAACCTGCGTCAACGGTGGCTTCAGGCTCCAAAATTAAGATGGATGCTGATAGTGGCGACGAGGATGTCAAGCCTCCGCCCAAGAAGAAGCCCGCGACCAAGGCTAAGAAGGAGGAATCTGAATCCGACTTCGAGACGGGGAACACTAGGCCTGCGCGTGCGAGCAAGAAGAAAGCTATCAAAGACGAGTCTGACTCCGACTTCGAGATGGTGGGAACGAAACCTGCTGTGCAGGCCGACAAGGACTCTGATTCTGATATCGAGCTGGTCGCTCCACCCTCGAGAGACAGCAGTAAAGGCAAGGCGAAGGCGGCGCCCAAACGGAAGAGGTGAGGGCCTTGGTTCTAGTCGTGCAAACCTCAGATTCTCAAATTTCTATTCAACAGCCCGGACGTGGACGGAGAGAACTCCGACGACGATGCCCTCAATGTACCCAAAAAGAAGCAGAAGTCGGATACGCAGGCCGCAGTAACAGACTTTTTCGACAAGGCACCTGCTGGGGCAGCCGCCAAGAAAACGACCGCGCGAAAGACGTCATCAAGCAGTCAAACCGCGAAGGCCAAAGCTGCGCCGAGGAAGAAGCAGGCCTCAAAGGTTATCGAGAGTGAGGATGATGACCCTCCGCCGCCGCCGAAGGCTACCACCGCACGGAAGGCGTCAGCTAGTAAGCCACCACCTGCTAAAAAAGCACCGGCAAAGAAGGCTGTGGGCAGTGATGTCGAAGACGTATCCATAGACGAAATTGCCCCCTTGCCCCCTCGGAGCGAAGCTCCCAAACGCGCAGCGCGGGCGGCTGCGAAGAAGTACGTTGAGATCGCGTCGTCGTCGGAAGAGGAGGGCGGCCAGGAGGCCTCCGAGTTCGAGGACTTTGACTAATGTTCTCGCCATGACCAACTGCTCTAAGTTTCGTTTTCCTGCTCTCGGTCTTTCCATACAGACAGTTATGCTTATGCTCCTGCTCACGGCTTTCCCTGCATTGTACTTTATTAATCATTCACGATCATTGAACTTACGGTGTTTCATAAGTACGACTCCGATCGATGCGTGATAGCTGCGGTATGGGGGATTCACCCAAAGTATGACAAATGTGGCATTATAGGGGAACACATGCAGTCTACCGAGGACAGCATCTGCCAATACGCTAAATATACCTTTTCGAGCTCTTGAGCTCGGCGTAAGGATCCTCCTTCGGAGGGCGACCGTAGCGTGGCTCCTCGGTTTCTGTGTCGGAAAGAGACATAATGAGCCTGCAGCCGCACATAACGAACACAACCACTTACTCAGGACGTCCGAGTGAATCCTCGAGACGGTCTCGTCCCACACCTCACGCCACATGTGCGCGCCGCCGCCGGCGCTGGCGTCGAGCCCGTATTGCGCGGCGAACGTGCGGAGATCGAAGCCGAGCCGGCGCGCGTCCGATGGGACGGGCACGTGGATGCGCTCGCTGGGCGACGCCTGCGGGAGGAGCAGGACGACGTAACGGTGGTACGGCGTGCCGCGCTGCGGGTGCGGGGGGACATAGCGCGTGTGTGTGGTCGAGAGGGGGATGGGGGACGGGGAGAAGGCGGAGAGGGAGAGGTTAGGCCTGGGGACGGTGAGCGGGATGCGACGAAGGCAAGGGGGGCGCAGTGGGACTTACTGCATCCAGTGCAGGTAGGTGGTGAAGGACTCGTTCTCCGGGTCCGGTACATCTGTGGACAGTCAGAAAAGCGGAGTTTCCTCGAGCATGGTACATACCCAGATCTACCATAAGCAGAGTATACAGACGAGGCTCGGTGTGGAACACAGTCGTGTACAACCGTGGTTGTCTCCACGTCTGTCATAAGTCAGCACGAGGATTTGTACCAACTGCCAAGCGGGTGCTTACCTGTTCGGGCAGCAAGAACACACCTGGCTCAACATGTGTATAACGACGCTTCATACGGGAGCGGCGGTAGACGCTTTTCGGTGGTCCTTCCGGGAAGTTGATGCGGAGATCCAGCGAAGGGTGCAAGGACGGGAGGAGGTCGGGAACGACATTCATTTGGTGGATACGCTCCATCTAAAGGGGCGTGCGCCAGGTAAGTACGCCGACATCTAAAGCTCCGATATACGCACCAGTAAATCTAGAGGTCCGTCCTCTCTCCATCTTTGCTCGACGAGATGCCTGTAAATAGGCTTCTTCATGTCCGCTGGCGCATTGTCAGCTTCAAGGTACAGTGCTCTGTAGACATACGCACATACCCAGTCCATTGTACGCCTTCCATCTCACGCCAGGCAGGTTAATTTCGCTCTGAATCTCCAGAATGTCGACCTTCTCCTGCAGCTCCTGCAACTTCACTTCATCTCTCTCCTCTTCTGCTTTTGAGCACTCGGCCTTCAAGGCTGCCTTTGCCTCCTTCAGCTCCTCTTTCAGCATCTGCGAGTCTTCTCTGATATACTGCAGGGCAAAGTCGTACGCAGGCAGAGCGCCCTTGACTAGAGGTCGGTTCCATTCCTTGGGATTTACGGGCTTGCGTGTCTTGCGCGCGGGCTGGTCGCTCTGGGGCTCCTTACCCTTGGGCTGTGCACCATCCGTCGCATTAAAGCCGGCCGACTGCTGGCTGGATGCCAGTGCTGCCGTTGACGCGACCGTGACCTGCGGCGAAGGTGGTGGCGGCGATGCTACCGCATCAGATGCGGTAGATGCTGATTGAAGCGTCGCATTTGTACGCAGTGTCGGGAGCCTGGAGCAGAGACGAGGGAGTCTGCGGACAGCGAGCATGTCCGCGTCTTGAGAGCGGATCGCTCGCGCGCCTTTCTGGCTGCAAACTATGTGCTTATGTAATCCCGACGCAGGCCTAAAGAGGGAACCCGTCGCTGCTCACTTATGGTGCAGTCGCCCGGTCACTTGCACATCAAGAACTACGAGAAACAGACTGGTTTCAAAAACTTAATATCAATTGACTGCGCTGTTGTGATGCTTGAACAGCTTAATAGCATATGATGTGTCCGCGAGCAACTGAGACCAACGTAATGCTCTAATAGTCAGGTTCCTTTCCTGGTGCATCGAACTGCTTTCCCTCAGCGGTTGTAGCAACCCGCCACCATCATGTTGGGTCTCGCCGTCTCTCCGCTATGAAACTCCCCCTTTGAGGTCCTTACTAATCTCACCCAACATTGATACGCAGATATAATCTCATAGCGACCCTCGAGCTGGTTGCCATTTGACTTCTCCTGGACCATGCAGGCGCAGCAGGCACCTGCAGCCCTACCTCGCGGCATTCACCAGTCCTCGCCTCTTGACTCGCTCGTGCGCAGGACATCGTCTCGCAGAGCAAATCTCCCGCCGCTAGCCCCCATCACACCTCCGCGCCCCGACTTCAGGGCGCCTGCCCAGGCACAGTACTCCCCCATTCTACACACGCGCTTTCGCGGCTCAACTCAGACGGCCGCGACGTCATTCTTCGACCACGAGCGCAGTGCGAGCGATGCGACGTCCACATGGGGCGCGAATGATTCGTACGCAGAGGACCAGTATCTGAATGCTCAGGAGCATCCACTCCCCATGCCGCGCTTCCTAGGCACGGCGGGCGGGCAGGCCAGAGGCGAATCCATGGTTGAATCGGTGTACTCCCAAACAAGCCTCGACATCCACGACGTCGCAGGCCACTACCGTGGGTCGTGGCAGACGGCAGCCACCGCGAAGCCGGACGAGTCGTCGCGGCGATCGACGCCCGAGCCGATTCTGCCTACGGTTGTTGTCGAGGCCGAGCAGGCACCTCTCGAGGATGCTGAAGTATGGCCGCCAGCACCTTTTGCGCCTCCTCATCAACCTGCCGGGCGGACACCGTCGCGCGTACCGGTGCAGAGCGGAAGCGTAAATTTCTCGCGGCCGGTCCTCCCGCCTATCGACCGGTCAGAGGAGCGTAAGAGAGAGGTCCTACGCCGCAACCAGCAGCGCTTGGCTAGCACGTCGCCTACGCCGTCTGCGCACCAGCCCATGCGATCGCCGCACGCACCATACGAGCTCACTGCCAACGCGAGTCGGCCAGGGACAAGCATGAGCGCGCAATCCCGCACGACGTCTTCACAGCCCTCATCAAGAGCGGTCAGCCCTTACGGTGCTGTCCCCGCATCAACATCGTCAACTTCACTGGCGCCGTCGCGGCCACAACGGCCACCGTCTCCCGTCAGCTTGTATTCGCACTATTCCTACTACCAGCTGGACTCTCCTACTGGATCCTCAGCGTCCTCACCACACCTTCCATCCGCTCCCGGGGCTTCCTCGCCGCATCCGTCACAGCCGTATCCCTCCTCCACCAACCTGAGTCCGAACTACGTCCCTTCGCCCCGAACACCCGCCTCCGCTCCCTCACCTACGCCCGGAAAGTCGTCTCAGCCCACAACCCCAGAAGACTTCCTGCAGCTGGGCATCCGGCACCACGAGGCAAACAGGCTAGAGGAGTCCGCGGTGTGCTTCGAGAAGAGCGCGACGCTAGGCGGCGGATGTGGGGTGGGCATGTTGATGTGGGGCCTCGCGCAACGACATGGTTGGGGGTGTGCGAAGAATGAGCAGGCGGGGTTCCGCTGGCTGAGGCGCGCCGCGGAGGTCGCGGTGGATGACCTCGAGCGCGCGCGGAAGGGCATGGACACGAGCCCAGTGAAGGTGGGTGCGGTGCCGGTGTTGTGTGTAGACGTGCTGATCTCGTTGCTGTTCGGCGCGTCTAGTCTGAGCTTGTGCTGGCGATATACGAGGTGGGGCAGAGCTTCTTTCAGGGGTGGGGAGTAGAGAAGGACAAGAAGATGGCAGTGGTATGTTTTCGTGGTCGTGTCTGCTTGACGGGCAGGTGTCGTGACGAGATCATCCTCTAGTCGTACTTCCGAGTGGCAGCCCGTCTGGGTGATCCCGATGCGCAGCAAGAGCTGGGATTCTGCCTTGCGAATGGCAAGGGGTGCAAGAAGGACAAAATGGAGGCCGCGAAATGGTATAGAGCAGCGGTACGTCGCCTTTGAGTCTGCTTTTTGGCTGTACACTGACGCAATGTGGTGACTAGGTTGCGCAAGGCGTGAGCGATATCGGTTTGACGTGGATTTACAAAGACAAGTATCAATAGCGACCGGCGCAGTGCCTAACCATGCAGTGATAGTGTTTGCCCATTCGTTCTTTCATCGCATCTTCACCTTCCTGGGACTATCTCTGATACCCATATACCATTCATATGCTGTATCCTTACTCTCTGAGCCGCCCACTCCTTCTCTATGTAGTCTAATTCAGATCGCACAAGATAATTTTCCGCCGCATCGTCAAGGCCGCGCTTGTAAGCCCGCCAGATTCGAATATCACTCATGATCAATTCCCGCGTGAATAACCCTACTACGTACTGTAAGTACTTACATCCGCTCGAAACCCTTTGAGTTTGGCTCACCCTTTCGATGGCATCCCTCACTCTTGAGCCGCCTTGACAAGCTTACTGTGAATTGAGGAAAACACGTATAAACCCGAAGGTTTTGTCAACGAATCAACGACTTCTCCAGAGTGTCTGAACGAAATGCTCCGGGAGCCCGGGTCAAGCTATTTCTGACCTACCTTGATGATGCTACTTAGCTCTGGGTCTAGGCGCAAGATGCATTCATATAATTCCAGCAAGCCACATAGTCGTCTCACATCCGTATGCGTTCCTGCGGCTGCACTTGCTAAGTACTCTATGTGATAGCTAGCTTCGCTTTGTAGCGAACCTCAAGGCTACCTGATTACATTTTCTTTCGGTACAGAGCGCATCATGCAATGATTTATAGTCACCATCGCACTCTCCCTTGCAATATACTACTTCCTCCAAACTCGCTCCTGGAAAAGGTAGGAACATTTGTGCTTCCTTATCTGACTTCTATGACACACGGGTTTACTGTAGTCTTGCGTGCCAAGGATGACGAGTACAGTGGGTATTTCATTCTCGGCGGTTCCATGGTCGTCCCGAAAATTTGGTTAGTACAGACATCGATGACTGTGCGTCAAGCTGTTGATTGACTTGTGCAGGTTCATGTAGATGGATCTGATTGTTTAACAATCCAGAGGCGTTTAAGCCGCGGCGCTACCTCGATGACCCCAGCCTACCCCTCCTCGCCTTGGGGTTCGGTCGGCGGTAAGGACAAAGAAGTTCGCATCATACTCGTGCTCACACAAAAGCAGGGCTTGCCTTGGTTAGCGTATGGTGGAGGAGACCCTGTTCCTTGAGTTCGCTACTATTCTGTGGGCCTTAGACGTCAAGCCTGCCACGGACCCAGACACTGGGAAGCCAATATCCATAGACTCTGACAGAGACTGGCTTTGCGCCCGTTGGCCTCTTGTGAGTAGCTTCTTTTCTTGAGTTAATCACAATACGTGATCAGATAACCACGGCACGTATAGAAGGGCACTTCGTTCCAAGTTACAATTACCGGAGAACACTCTGCGCGCTCGATACTCCTCGCGCACATAGTGGAGACTGAAGGTCTTTAAACTTCAATATCACGAGCCTACATGTCGAGTTTAATGGGTACGTCATCCATTGAATGCTCGAATGCAGGGCCGCACTAGTTCCGAATGTGCTCGCTGCTCTTACGCTCAAAGCTCCAGGGATGCTCGATTCACCGCGAGCAGATCGGATCAAATTATAGTCGATGAGGACTTCAAGATTCATCATTCAGATTGACAATTGGCGGCAATATCGCTACTACTTATTCCCGGACCAACAGTCAAGTCGACAAAATGAAGTCAGGCGTTAGTTCTCCGAGCAGGACCCCTTGAGCAGCGAATGATGGACGTTTCCTTCCCACACCATACAAACTCTCATGCTGTTGACTCTGGTCTAGTTCCTGACTCGAGCAGATGACAACATACTACTAAGCCAGATTAAATGTTTGAAATGACTACGGCCGAGGGCACCGCAGGTCGACCGATGTCAGCGGAGGTGAGATCAAAACGTTCTACGTTACAAAAGCTCACAGATGTGGTGGTCTCTACAAGTTCACAAGTAAAACATCGCCATGGCTGATCAGGCAGCAATTCGCGACAATGAAAAACGGGCGGGCCCTCCATTGTCATCTTATGGGCGAGCCCAAGTCGAAAGAGGAAAACTACTTCTACAGATGCACAAGAATATGCGCAATACGTATCACCCTTTACATAATCCAAATGTATGTGATTGTCGACTGTGATGTTTGATAACCATACTCATCAGACGTCTAGGGAATTGTTAACATTGTAAGAACTGAACACAGTATAGGCTATGGACGTATCCTGTATCTTCACGTCTTGACTTGACAGGGTGTTGCAGAGAATACTTTGATGCATGAAGAACTACGTGAATACTTCGAGCAGAAGTTCCGCTTACTTCCCGAGGCGAGATCTCTTATTTTTTGATACATATTACATGGCCCGCTCATGTAGAGAACTGTTTTTTCGCCTGAATATAGGACTTCACTTACGGCGATGGCATCACCGGCACGACGCGTCTGACAAATGCACTGTCGACCTTCCTCAACTCGTACTTTGGGCCTCACCTTCCAGTCAGCCCGGATCATTTGATTATGGGGACAGGATTGCTACCTATGATGAGCCACGTCACCAGGGCGGTCGCCGGTCGCGGTGAGGGCATTCTTTTAGCGGCGCCTTATTACCCGGGATTCGACGATAGTCTTGCCATTGAGAACGACATCATTCCCGTCGGGATCTCCGTACCTCCATCGGAGATGAACACAATGGCCGAACTAGCCTACCTCGAGAATGGTCTTTTGGAGAGCAAATCTAAGGGGGTCGTCATCCGAGCGGTGATTGTGTGCAATCCGCACAACCCTCTAGGTCTCCGCTACTCGCGCAACGTTTTGATTGGGTATGCTCGTCTGTGCGAACAGTACAACCTGCACCTCATCTGCGACGAGGTGTATGCCTTATCCGTCTTCCCTTCACGCGATGTACCACAGCCGCAACCTTTCGTTTCTGCATTGTCATTGGATCTTCAGGCGCTGGGTGTCAACCCGTCCAGGGTCCACATACTCTACGGTATGTCCAAGGACTTTAATGCGGATGGGTTCCGCGCAGGCGTCTTCATCTCCCAGTCCAACTTACTACTGTTGCGGAGTTTAACCGTCGCAGCCATGTTCATGAGCGTTGCATCTCCCACCGACATCCTCTGGTCCACGCTACTCACCGACAAGACTTACCTTGCGGCGTTCTTTGGGCGTAACCAGGCGAAACTACGGGAAGCGTATGAATACATGACCCAGTGGCTCACATTCCACGGTTTACCCTACATTCCGTCTTGTGCAGGGCATTTCCTCATGGTCGATATGCGCCCCGTGCTGTCGAATTGTGATCGATACGCTTCCATTCTTTCGGTAGGACACGAGGCCACAATGCGCGAAAAGGAAACCGCCTTATACAACCTGCTGCTGGCACACAAGGTGACAGTCGTACCTGGAGCTGTTATGCATACTGCCGAGGGTGGCTGGTTCAGGTTCACATTCTCACTCCGGAGGGAGTTCACCGACGTGGCTTTGTCGAGGTTCGAACAGGTGTTGGGATGGCGCTCGTGGAAGGAGAATCCCCTTACTGCAAGCACTGAGGGCACGAACGGATGATATACTTTTAGCGACACATGCTTGTTGTACAATGTGATCATCGACACGACCCCCTTTCACTGGATACATTGGCAGCGTTGCTGTATTTCTTGCATACAATTACAAAAAGCTCCGCTGTGCATGTTAGGCCGCGGTCTAACTCGAGGCACCAGTAGTATTGCGGCATGAGTGCAGTTGGTGAATTAGCTCGTGCGTGGTGTTGGTGCGCAACGCGAAGCTGAACAACACGATGGCAAGAGTAGACACCCTAATGAGACCTCACGACATGACTGACTATCAAAACCCGAAGGCTCGCGGTACCAATCGGCGCATCATGTCAATACTAATGCGCCACCTCCTCTATCCCGCATCTCTTGCGCCGCCCCTCCATGACCCACGTACTGAGAGCGACAGTGGTCATGCTGAGCAGCAGCCATCCGATGAGCACCGGGATGTTGCGGCCCAAGTGCGACTTGGTGTCGAACGTAATCGTGAGGAAGGCCTGTGACGCATTACTGGGCCCCATGTCTCAATATCAGCGCAAGTGCATTTGTAGGTATGCATGCACGTACTAGAAGGGAAAGCCTTTTCCGTAGCGGAAGACGCCTGGAAGCAGTTCGAGAGGAAACTCAGTGATCGAAACATTTGCTATGATCTGAAGAAAGGGTACGTGATGAGGGAACCGGAACACACACGCACGCATGCGCACACGTATGAACAACTCACAAGCGTTACAAGGAGGAAAGGGGCGAAACGTATTGTCAGTATGCCGATGGCGAACTCCGTCGCTAGTCCCACACCACCCATGAGGATGTAACAGATGATCCAAAAGAGGAAGAAGCCCTGTGCCTCTGTGTACTTGGCGTGAAACGGGACGTGGAATGGAAGGGAAATGATCGCAAACGAGAGCGACAATGGGATGTATGCGATGAGGGGCGCAAATACGCGTAGCAGAATGTAGTGCGGCAGGCTGAGATGGCGCGCGATAATGGGGCGAAGGCCGCTGTTGGTCATGGTCTGTTCAGCGCGTGTGAGGAGCGGGCGTAGATGTTTGGATAGGAGAACGAACATACAAGAATGAAGGAGAAGATGGACTATCAAGATCATTCCAACTTCAGTCAAGGCCGAGACGACGGGTGCGCTGAACGGACGCAGATTGTTGAGATCGTAAGTGACCACTGCACCGTTTTGTGCTCCTGCTCCCGCGGCACCCATCGCCTTTGCTAGGTGTCCGAGAGCGGTTGCGTTATTGGCATTTGAGCTGAGAACGTGAGAGGTGATGTTGGCATTAATCTCTGCGACCGTCGGGACGAGAAGCGAGTTGATGAATGGAATAATATAGAAATCTGCAGCGAACTGATTTCTGGCCTCGTTGTAATACACTGATATTGCCGAGCCATTCAGATTGCTAGACTCTCCTCCGGACAGGACAGAGAACGTGTCGCTCGTGGCGTCTTGGTTTACTGGTGTGCGAAAGCACGTCGCGGGGGGACATTACGGTGTGAGGTCGACAGTATGTGCTGGACACTCGCCTGCAACAGCCGCCCACACTTGCTCGTCTATGACACTGTCGATGACCTTGTCATTGGAATTGACGGTGTCATCGTCGCTGTCTACGAGCTGCCAGCCAAGAGTGGGAATCGAAGCTGCATCGGCCGCAGCACGTTGGACAGCGGCAACGACACCATTTCCAACGGCTGACCGGTCCCGGCTGACTACCCAGACAGTCAATCGAGAGGTGTGTTGCGTCGCATACGCCAAAGAGGCCCAATAGATTGGCAGAAGCGCCCACATGAGCAAAATAAGCAGGGTTGCGTAAATGAAGTAAAACGAGAGGTATTGCTTGCGAAATTCTGCTATTGCTGGGTGGAAGAGTGTATAACGAGGCCGTTTAGAGCCATCAACCTGCTCGAGCGAGTCGACGTCCATTGGTGGGCCAGAGGCCGGCGGTGTGAGGACTGACTGGTCATCGCGAGTGCCAGGTTTCTCGCGTAGCAGGGAAGAATCAGTACACACTGCCCTCGATGCGTGCAGACTCGTGAGGGGAGAGGAAGGGGAAGAAAGGGAAAGTAGGAGGCGAGGAAGACGAGAAGGCGAGGAGGAAGCGCGAAGGCAAGGATGAACGTGACCACCAATTCGAAGTTAGTCAGATATGCTGTGCAAAAGGCTTGCATCCTACCTGCCATGTTCTCGTCACAGGGTGGTTGTTTGACCTGCTCCTAGTAGACGCGGAGCTGTGTAGTATGGTGCGTGATGGCTCGGGCTAGCCGCACGCTGCAATGCTCCCGTGCAGCCGGGGTCCAATTGTGCCCATCTCGACATCGACTGCGTAGCACCGTGGCCATGGGTTGCAACGCTTCTTTCGACGGCGACGTCTGTGCGGCACAGAAGGCAATTCGCCGATTCTTCGGGAGTGCCGAATGAAGGTAGTTCTTTTGTGTATGAGTGCTTGCCCACTTTCTATATATGGACACGGCAGTGGAAAACATGCATGGTTTCCCCATAAGTACTTTACCATGCTTTACACAGATCTCCGTCTGTCGCACGCCCACACCGCGATCGCCGTCTGGCACTGCATCATCGACTCGGCGCTCACCAGATAGTTGTATGTTTGGGGCTACATCAGGGATTTACGACTTCTTTCTGATGATGATCACAATAATGTAATGTATCAGATTTTTGCAATGCCCATAGCCCATTAGGATGCACGGAGAAGCCACGTGCAATAGTATATACACTGCTTGGCTCTGCGGCGGTGCCTGCAGATCCTTCAGTCGCAAAGTCCACATTCCAGTTTGACAAACACCTCGCAGACCAGACATGTCCGCTGCCGTGTCGACGAAGCTGACGAAGCTGTTCAGTGAGTCCACTACTGCGTTGTGGGCGCGATGCAAATGTCGACAATGGCGATTGTAGACATCACGAGTCCTATAGTGTCGGCTCCTATGGCTTACGCCACAACGCCTGCGCTGGTAGCAGAAGTTATCAAAGCTGGAGGACTGGGTTTCCTCGCTGCAGGTCAGTCCCAGATTTAGCGTAGCCTTGGTGTGCATTCCAACTTTAGCATGATGACAGGCAACGAGCCCGCTCCCAAACTCGCGCAGGCCCTCGATGAGGCTCGCGCAGCAGTCGGCAAAGACAAGCAGCATCTTGTTGGCTTTGGCTTTGTCGGATGTATTCTGGACATGTTCAACACTGCCGCCGACCCGCGTCTCAAGACGGTTCTCGACAAGACACCGTCTGCTGTATGGCTGGCCTACGGGAAGGATCTTGGCAAGTACGTCGCTCAGGTGCGCGAACACAACGCGGCGCACAACACAAACATCCTCGTTTTCCTCACTGTGAATACCGTGGAGGAGGCACTCCGTGCGGCGAACGAACTGAAGGTCGACGTTATCGTTGCGCAAGGTAAGACCATTTCAGCGTCAGTGACTGGCTGTATACTGTGCTGATGTGTGTGCATACGCGCAGGCGCCGAGGCAGGCGGACGCGGGAGTGTCTACTCTCCTCCCACCGGAGAGTTCTTGCAGGCCACTCTCGCTGCCGTCCCGGATGGACCACCAATCCTTGCCGCCGGGGGTGTCACGACCGGTGCACAGATCGCAGCGTTGCTCACCAAGGGCGCCGCGGGCGTCGTCATCGGCACACGCCTGCTGTTCACGCATGAGTGCATGTTCTCCGCGGACATGAAGCAAGTGCTCGTGGAGGCGGGGTCGGACGCAACCGCGCGGAGCCCGGCATACGACGTGGCGTTCCCTCCGGGCATATGGCCGCAAGGCATCGAAGCGCGCTGCATCACTAACGCGATTGTTGCGGACTACAAGGCGGGGCTTGACCCTCTGGACCGCAAGACAAACCTGGCAAGCGGCAAGAAGGAGTACTTGCTGGTGTACGCCGGTACCGGCGTGGGGGATGTGAAGGATATACGGAGCGCAGCGGTGCGTGTTCGATTGGTACCCATGGCAGTGTCAACAATGCTTATGTAGCTCGTCTTGCAGGAGGTGGTGCAGGAGCTCAACAGCGAGACTATTTCGTCGCTGAAGACTTTGGGTCCTCAGCTGCTCGCTTGAGATGTCCCGAATGCTCGTCTGGAGGTCATTTAAAGGGTTTCTCTCAGCCACCGAAAAGAATGATGTGCTGTTTCGTCTTACTTTGTGTTGCTGCCAACCATGTACGGTAGTGTTGTTTATCTGGTGTGGTGCCTCTATCTCTATCCACGTACTAGTGATTATCAGCAGGCTACGGCCATGGCAGCGTCTGAACTTGCCACAGGGAGCTATTTCACTGGCACTTGACAGAAGTCGCTTCTGGAGCTACCGCATTCCGAATCCGTCTAGCAAGGATCGTTCTTACGTCCTAAGATAACAAGGCTTGTCGACCGGGGATGTTGAGGACAGAAGGTGCACATGCACAAGGCGACGATCAGGACAGTTTGGGGAAGGAGGGAAGCATATAGTAATATTTACTCAGATCATGAACGGCCATGCTCACCCGCAGCAAAAATTTGCGCTGTTGGAGATTTTTCTCGCGGTCTCCTCGATCCAGCCAGTGCCCGGGAAGACGATTTGCTTGGAGGAATACGAAGGCAACTCAGATCGTACACCGCTGCCCTTTGAGATAGACGGCGGGTACTCAGCCATTGCATACGAATATTGTGCAATCACAAGGACTCCGTTTACTCTGCTCTCAGGAGACTAGACGTTGAGGTGGTATCCCGGATTGCCGCCGAGTGTGGCCCATATGAAGGCTGCGCTGCCGTGCGCTGACTGTGTCCGCTTGCGCGTGCATGCTTCATGCTCCCGTGCAACTCGACTGTCGTCCTCTCGAGGACTTGCTACGCCCACGCCCACGCTGTACGAAATACACTGCTGGGCAGAACTGCCACGTCGCGGGCTGTAGTTGGAAGAGGCCGTCGCGCATACGCGACCGATCATCCAGGCCCTGACCGCGGCACCCACTCTGCCGGAGATCGCAACGCACCCCTCCACCGTACGTGCCGTCTTCCAGATGCGCATTCGTCGCGTTCACATCTCGCTAGGAAGGCTTGCCAATGCGTGGAAGGACACCCCCACAAAGTGGTATCCTCTGCCCGTCTTCGTCGGCGCGCTCGTCCTCACTGCCTTGCAATATCGCAGACGAGTGACCGAGAGGGAGGTCCACGTAGATGAGAATGGCCAGGAGGTAGTACGTCTGAAGGGTCCGTGGCAGGTGAGTCACGCTGCATGGATATTTCGTTCGTTCTCCCTACGTGCCAGCAATATTTCCCTTGTTGTTATTGCTGGGCTCTTGTCAATACTACATGGGCTCCATGGAGCTATCCTGACCACCCTCATGGCATCTCGCACGCAATTGCAATGTTTACTGCTCATAAATACTGGCTGAAATGTGCAACAGGTGCATGTCCTGGGTGCCCTGCCTTTGCGCAACATGTCACGTCTGTGGGGCACCGTGAACTCTATGGAGCTACCTGTTTGGTTCCGTCCTATAGGCTTCCGGCTCTATGCATGGGCATTCGGCTGCAACATCGACGAAGCGGACCAGGACGATCTCACTCAGTATGTCAGTCTCGGCGACTTCTTCTACAGGAAGCTCAAGGACGGCGTCCGTCCCGTAGCAGATACCGTCCTGGTATGTCCATCCATGCACTGCGTCCACCCCAGCAGTCGTCTAACACTCCGTCTATCCTGCTGCACCCGGTGACCCGTAAAGGTAAGCCCTGCAGACGGCCGCATGCTCCACTTTGGCGCCATCACGGACGGGCGCGTCGAGCAGATCAAGGGCAGCACCTACTCGCTCGACGCACTGCTCGGCATCGAGCGGCCCAACTCGCCCAAGCCGACCTCGGTCGCGTTCGCGGCGCGCGACATGGCGGAGGTCGACGACCGCACGTTCGCCGACATCAACGGCATCGAGTACAGCCTGCGCGACTTCCTCGGCACGTCGACGCCGCCCTCGCCGGCGGCGTCCGGCACGAGCACGCCCACCGCGGACGCGCACGACCGGGCGCGGGCCGGCGGCCTCCCGGCGCCGAACGCGAAGAAGCACGGCGAGCAGATCGACGCGTCGGTCTCTCCCGACGGCCCGCTCGCGGACGTCGTCGCGCACGAGGCGTCGGTCGCGGCGGAGATGGGCGCGCAGCCGTTCCTGGACCGCGCACGGGGCATGAGCCGCTACGCCGTGAAGCCGGGGCACGGCTTGTACTTCGCGGTCATCTACCTGGCGCCCGGTGATTACCACCGGTTCCACAGCCCGACTGCCTGGGTGGTGGAGAAGAGGCGGCATTTCGTAGGCACGTCGTCTTCCTATGTCGGCATTTGATGGGCTCTGACGTGCGCAACAGGCGACCTGTTCTCCGTCTCACCATGGATGGTCAAGCGCTTGGAGAATCTCTTCGTGCTCAATGAACGGGTCGCTTTGCTCGGCCGGTGGAAATATGGCTTCTTCGGGATGGTCCCTGTCGGTGCAACCAACGTTGGAAGTATCAAAATCAATTTCGACCAGGTCAGTAGCCGTGTTTTTGCCCATGCAGTATCAGTCCGGGTAACCGTTCTGCACAGGCATTACGTACGAACGTGGGTGCGCGCCGCCCGCCCCCTACCGGTACCTACTCTGAGGCCGTGTACACTGCCGCGTCACCCATCCTGCGAGGACAGCCACTGACGAAGGCGGAGGAGATGGGTGGATTCTGTCTGGGGAGTACCATCGTGCT
This sequence comes from Postia placenta MAD-698-R-SB12, assembly GCF_002117355.1. Classification (NCBI taxonomy): domain Eukaryota; kingdom Fungi; phylum Basidiomycota; class Agaricomycetes; order Polyporales; family Adustoporiaceae; genus Rhodonia; species Rhodonia placenta. Next base: position 3,405,782 of record NW_020169832.1, on the reverse strand, counting down.
CATTTTCGAGGCACCTGAGGACTTCAAGTTCTCGGTGAGCACAGGTCAAAAGGTGAAAGTGGGGGAGGCTTTGGGAGATGTCCCCTCGAACACTGGCACTGCTGCTTAGAGTACATGTACTATCACGATAATCACGACCTGTTCGGGCTCTCAACAGCTAGGGCATAGGTATTACGACTATAATAAAGTCGAAGTGGGCGCAACCCAGCCACTAATTTGATCTATCAAATCTATCTAACGTCAATCCTACTTGACTTGACTATACCAGGCGTAATACCGCAACTGACTCTACATGTGCAGTCTGCGGGAATAGATCGAAGCCCACCAACGACTCCATCACGTACCGGCGCCCGCCCCTCGCCTCCGACTTGCGCAGAATCGTGCCCACGTCCCTCGCTTGCGTGTGTACGTTGCAGCTCACGTACACCACGAGCGCGCCCTGGAACTCGAGCAGCTGGTCGATAAACTTCGCGTCCGTCCCCTTGCGCGGCGGGTCGATGATCAGCACCGTCTGGTCCCGCGGGAAGTCTTGTACCGTCGCAAAGATGTTCGCAGCGTCCCCGGACATGAAGGAGCACTGGTCGGGCGGGATGTCGTTCAGCTGCGCGTTGCGCGTCGCGCAGCGGATGGAGTCTTCGGAGAGCTCGATGCCGGCGACCTTTTGAAAGGAGCGCGCGAGCGTGATGGCAAAGAGGCCGCTGCCGCAGTATGCGTCGACGAGATGCGTCGGGCGCGGAGGTGCAGTGGGGCCAGATGGGTGGTGTGCGAAGATCGCGTCGCGAACATAGGAGGTGAGCGGGAGCAGGACCGAGTTGTTGTTTTGGAAGAACGACCCAGCAATGTACTCAAACGTATTGTCTCCTACCCGCTCGCGTACTGTTGCCTTATGGTCCGTGACGCAGACATGCTTCTCCAAGGTATGCCCAGTATTTGTAGAAGACATGAGTTCGGATGCAGCAGCTTGATCAGAGGACGGTTGCTCTTCAGGCTTGGATGTATTGCGCTCAGTATCCATTGCCAGAGAATCGCGAAGCAGTAAGGACACTCCTTTTTTGTAAGAGTAGATTTTTCTACATCAGAAACAATGAGAAGCGTAATCCAGAAACCACCAAAAATGCGTGCTCAATAATGTTCTTGCGAAGTGGCGGGAGAGCTTCGTTCAGGGTGGGCGTCGCAATCGGACAGTCCTGTGTGGGTTTGCGTGAGCTACTTAAAAATATACATTTGATCAACGTTGGACCGACCTCGATATCCATGACCTGCCGTGTTCCAATCTGATTGAAACCGATTTTCACCCAGTCGGGCTTGTTTTCAATTGTCACAAGCGGTTTGTCGGCGGACTTTTGCAGCTTCTTGGGAGGTGCATCGAAGTGAGGCGTGATTTTCGTGCGATACCCATATTGCAATGGAGAACCAATGGTAATTGGTACCGTCGGAACCGATGAAGGCGAGAGGTCTATGTCCGGCGTCAGTAACAGAGCCACTGCTTGACAAGTGATTTTGAACGCACCTGAGAAGTGCTCATACGCCTTGACCACGACATCACGCTTCAGATCAAGCTGTTTCTCATAAGAAAGCATCTGCCGCAAACAAAAATCAGCTTACGCGCGGGAATTGCGACGGTCAAGCTTACTTGGTATTGGCATCCGGCACATTTGCCGAAGTACTTGCATTGCACGCGGGACATATCCCTGAACTCCGGGTTGGGTGTGATGACATCGAGCAAATCCGCATAGGAGTACAAGCGAGCACTCCGGTAGACCCGCACACGAATTTTCTCACCAGGCAATGCCAGAGGGGTAACTATGACCCATGGCTTTGAAGGCACAACGGAGAGGGAGTCGCCTGTCCCAAGACCAAAATGTAAGACCAAAGCAAAAGGTAAAGTTATCAAAACAAAAAGCCAGGGCAAGGAGACATGTCCGATGTCGCAGCGAACGAATCGAAGAGCGGTTTCGCTACAACCGGCAGAGGTATACCGACAACCCACCTTGGACAATGCTTGAAGTAGTATAGTCATTGGTTCATAACTCATCGGGATCGTGTCGGAAATGTGAGGCTTTACTCACCACTTGAGGACAGTGCAGATACGGTGAGTTCGAGCTCCTCACGGTGTTGGAAGGGACTGCTCCACTCTGATCCTTCGGCTACAGCAGCATCCACCGTTTCCTGTCCAAGCAAATTGGCAACATCTGTCGCGACCACAAATTCTGCCGTGTATGGCTCCGGAAGGGTGTGTTTTTGCTTCTGCTTCTTCTTCCGAGAAGAGTTTTTCCCCCCGGATTTTGTGTTTGGTTCATCCTTCACTGGTGTACCGGGACGAGCTGGCGACGCAGATCCCAGACGCGTTTTCTTGTCAGGTCTGACAGACAAGTCTTGACTCTGGGGAGATCGTGGTCTGCGCGCGTCGGTCATTTTGTGATAGAAGCGTTGACTGAGGGTATTATTTACGCGGAAAGGTCTGAGGAGACGTAAAGCGAAATTCACCAGCATGCGATTTGAGAGCGGGTGGATTCCACAAATGGACTTGAGTGAGTCGCGTCTTGAGCGCGCGAAATTAATTCCGCGATTCACGAAACACGTGATCCTGCCGCGTCAAGTCGGTCATCGCGTCTTCGGTGGCTGCCTCTTTTCTTTCCTTTGACTCTCGTACTCAAAGTCTTGTATCCTATGTATGTTATCCCAACAAGTGAAGGACATCAGGGAGAGCCAGCGGGCTCTACCCAATTTTGTTACAAGCTGATCATTAGCATTGGCTTGGTCCTCGCTGGAGGAGTATTCGCTGGGTACGTGCCGAGCTATCAATGTCACTCACTCCATCATGTATTTCATCTGCCATAGTTTGACACTAGGCCTCATGGGTCTCGATGAGCTCCACCTCCGTGTCCTTGCTGCATCTTCCGATGATCCTCGGGAGAGAAAGAATGCCCAGAAAGGTACAAGCATTTTGTATACCTCGCCCATGCCTGAGTGTCTTACGAATTATGTCTAAAGTTTTACGCCTCCTGACCGGTCGACGTCATTGGGTACTTGTAGTAAGTCCTATTTACCCATGAAACTGGTCACTTAGTGACAGCGTTCAGGTTCTCCTTTTGGGTAATGTGGTTTGTGAATATTCTATGACTTTGTGCAAATTGCTGCTAAAGAGCGCGGTTAGATTGTGAACGAGAGTCTTCCCATCTTCCTTGATAGTGCGGTGAGTTATTATCCCATGTCGCCGTTTGCTTCTGTTGCTTATGAACCACTTGTAGCTTGGCGGCGGTATAGCTGCCGTTGTGATATCCACTACGATGATTGGTGAGCACATTCATTCCAGCACGCGGCTATCCTGTCCACCTCGTCTGTCGCAGGATGGCGCTGACAGTGATAGAGGTTCCTGTGGCCTCTGCCATGCCGAGTTCCACACGCGCAATGCTTAGATACTTCCATTTCCATGTTGCAACGTGCTGATATTGAATGGTCATTGCGCAGTGATTTTTGGGTGCGTGTAGATCCCGTGGTAGCTTGTATTCGGTGGCTCATCTCCCGGTGATTACCACAACTTTTATAGCGAGTGAGTCTTCAACTATATTACCACCTGCATGTATTCTAACGAATTTCGCGCGCTAGGATCATACCACAAGCTGCCAGCGTTAGATATGGGCTCTCTATAGGAGCGTCATGCGCTCCCATTGTCTTGGGGATGATGTACCTTTTCGGTAGGTGTTTCCTGTATTTGTCACTATCGGTCACCTCTAAATGTACCGAATTTGCCTGTCAATCCAGCCCCTATTGCATTCCCTATTGCAAAACTACTCGACTGGGTTCTCGGCCACAATGACTCTCATACATACAAAAAAGCCGAACTGAAGTGAGCAATTTCGTACTTCAACAGGACTGTCAGATTGATTCCCTGATGACTTTTTTAGATCCTTCCTGGCATTTCACAGACAGGGTGAAGAGCCTTTGCGTGACGACGAGATTAGTATATTGAACGGTGTCCTGGAACTGAACAACAAGCATGTGGAAGAGATCATGACCTCTATGGAGGTATGTTTTCTGTGGAGACGGTGTAACCGATTCTCAAACAATGACATGCATTATAGGACGTTGTCACGCTCAGCTCCGATCGTATTCTTGATCATGAAACCGTCGACTTTATGTATTTGTCATTCCTCAAGAGTATTCCACCAGGCTAACCATGTTTTCATTTCGATGTAGATTGCGCAGCGGCTATTCTCGTATTCCCGTGCACAAACCTGGCAGGCCACTTGCATTTGAGGGGCTGCTCCTGCTCAAGAAGGTATTGACAATAATCGCCACGGTCTCGTAATAGTCTAATGTCTTGATAGCTATCCATATACGACCCATCTCAGGAATGGCCCGTTTCAAAATTTCAGCTTTCCATTCTTCCGGAAGCAAACCCCTCCATCAATTGTTTCCAGGCGCTGGATTACTTGTATGTACGCTACAAAAAATGATTGAGATTTGACTCACTCTTTTGCAGCCAGACCGGACGTGCACATCTCCTGTTGTTGAGCAAGACGCCAGGGGAGGAAGGTGGCGCCATCGGTGTAGTCACACTTGAAGGTGAGCACGAAGTCTATTACGAATAACGTCCGCATTTGACGTTCGATCGAACCTTGAAGATATCATCGAGGTATACTTTGGCATAGTCATTGCGCTGGATTCTTCACTGAACGGTTGCTCGCTAGGAAATCATCTCCGAAGAGATTGTCGATGAGACCGACCGCTACGAAGACAATCACAGCAAACGTCACGCGAGGCGTGCAAAAAACGCGGCAGTTATGCGAGGGTGCGTTTATGCGTCATAGCACCCCTTAGTGTGCCTGACCGCATTCGCAGGATCGTCGAGTACCGCGCCAATCGAACCAACTCATACACAACCGCACCGGTGGCTGGCGAGCGCACGCCGTTGCTGAGAGAAAACGGCAACACGGATCTTCAGGCTGAGGTGGGTGGTGTGACCCACACGGAGGCAATGCCCATCGTTCGCGAGGACGGTCCTTCGACAAATGGCCTCACCACGAATGGCACTACAGCAGAATATGGAACCATCATTGTGGGCTCACCGAAGATCATGAATCCGTAAATGATCTTTTTGATTTGTGTCCCTGGATAAGTGCTTCGCACAAAATACCTATCTGTGTTGTAGCATACAACATTAAACTAATACCAGAGTCAATGGACGGTGAAGGATGGTGGATGCAACGACAGATAAGATGACAGCGGACTCATTGAACATAGTCAACCAACCGACTTTCGGTCTAGGTCCAGATCCCCCAGACCGCCCTCGTCATCTCGTACCTTCCCCTAATTAGACCATACAAGGACTGCGTCTTCCAAGTAAGCGTACATACAAACGAGAACATGCATGTCTCGTGCGATGATGGTATCAACTATAAGGAAGCCAGGCAGACTGCTATGATATACGGTGGGCCCAACAACCAGTGGTATCTACACTGCGGATGAATGAATGACATGCGTTGATAGAAGATGAGAGATAGCAACGATGGATATAAATGAATGGCGATGTAAAAAACAATCAGAACCTCCGCGGTGCTCCAACCAAACCTTCTATGGACTGGTGTTCAAGGTCGTTCCTGGCTTTGAGAATCGTTGCGTGCATTTCCTTCATCGCATTTCCGAGCTTGATGCCAAAGCGACTGAGGATGTCCCTTTGCCAGGCATCGTACTTCGCATTGACCCGGGCCTGCACTTGTTCGTAATCGATCACGCATACGCCGAATGACTTCTGTGTCTCCGACGTGTCAAACGTTGAGCGTGCTTTCTTGATCTCGGTGAGTAGCTGCTGCCAATGTGCAAGCGAGTCGCCGAGGCGGTTGAAGACATATTCAGCCTCCAAATCCCATAGAGACTGGAACTGCAGCCATTTCGCGACGTATTCCTTGAGCTGTTGAACCTTGAGTTCGATCAAGGAGAATGGGTGCTCCAAAGACCCGTCCGTGAAATGGGTGAGCTAAGAATGGTCAGAATGGGATCGACGACACGTAATAGTGTGACGTACTAATGATGTGTAAGTTACTTCTGTAGTAATAGACCCTTGCATTTGCAGCCCGATCTCGTAACGGGAACTTTGTATCCGCCGCAATCGACATACAACGCCTGTAAAAGACGATAAGGACCAATGAAATGCCGGGCGGAAGGGCACTGTACCAAGCCAATCATGCAGCTGTTTAACCCAGCTCTGTCGCGCGTATTCTATTGGCGGATCAAGGAAAATAACCTGATTTTGTATCCGAATTTCATGGACGATCGGCTTCAGTGTCAAAGTCACTTCCGCCGTCTAAGTTAATCGATCAGGCTTGTGCTGGTGAACGCTTCGGAAGGAAAATCAACCTACCCGCTCGTCCTTGATACGTTTGTCTGCTCGGTCTGTTCGACGCTTGTTCGTGATGTCCCTGAGGGCTGGTGGTTCGCGCCGACCATCAGCATCTTCCACCCTGTCGAATTCCTGGCACCACAGCTGAATCGTATGCGAAAGCCGACGCAAGAGGATAGCCTCGATCCGCTGATCCAGTTCGGCAACCCACTGCTCGAGATTCGCATAACCCTCCAAGTTCAGGCGATCAATCTAGACGGAGATCAGCGCGAATCTCAAGCCATCGAGAAGCAAACTCACAGCGGCTTGGATCTTGCTCAGCAGCTCGGTGAAAGCTTCTGTAGTATACGGACAACTAGACAACTCTTCGACTGCCCGAGTGATGTCCTTGTATAGGTCAATAACGTTGTTGGTCTTGTCCTATAAGGCGGTCGAATCACTAGGTCATTTCGACGCGAAGAAGTTACACACCTGCAGGATAGAGACCACACTAGCAAACTCTCGCACGAACTGAATATGTCGGGTGTCTCGCGCGTCACCACTCGTTACGTATCTTCCGGAATCGTACTGGTTCATGAAGTGATCCCAACGAATGTTCATCCCTGAGAGTTGTCAGTGTCAGTAGAAACCGCATTGCAGGGAACAGTCACTTACCTCGGCCTACCATTCGTTGCGCTTCGTTTCGGTACTCAGCTACAAGCCACTCGATGCCCTTGTTATTCTCAACGAGATCAAGCGTCTGGCCATACGTCCGCACGGTCTCCATTAGACTGACGGCATGCGGATATACTCGCTTGGCGTCCTTTGCCATGTTCGTGATTGCATGCGGGACCTGGAAGTTCTGCCATAGCAGATTCCGGACCTCCTTGAAGAGCGTGATGATCTGCGGGTCGAAGTTCACCGCGAGCTGGAAGCCGCCACCGCGCAGCCGCACGATCTCAAACAGTCGCCCGTTCACACCCATGTCCCGTCGGTTGATGTCGTGCAGCCATGCATCATAAACAGGGCGCGTGTCGAGTTTCTTCCGAAACGCGGCGCTCTCGGACTGCAGTTTCTGTCCCTCAGCATAGAGCTCCCAACCCTTGCCGAGCACGTCTTCGACACGTTTCATGTATGCCTGTAGCTGACGGTCAATTTGACGTGCCCAGACGATGGCGCCGGATATTGGGGGCAGGTCGCGCATCTGCGACATGTGGTACGCCTCGGAGAAGCGGTATTGGGTCTTGAACTGCAAGATCTCCAGTTTCAGCGCATATAACCACACAAGTTACTCACTCAGAGACGAACCTTATCATGCAGTCGCTTTATGTCTTCTTTTACGGAGTCTATGAGCTGAGTCTGGTACTCTTGTATAGCACCACGGATCTGGGCACTACTGAGTCGGCTTGAGACTAATACAAAGTTAGAATAGTTTTCACCTTTGGGCGCACAAAAAGCGCGTTGAACTTGGAGAAGACGCGGAACATTTCATTGGCATTCCGTGCTGTGCCCAGTCGATCCCGCAGACGTGCGATGATCTGATTCTCGACGCGAGCGACGCGCTCATTGTACGCGTTCTCCGCCGCAACCCAGATCTCGCTTCCCTCTGTCAAACGCGTTACCATCGCCAACTTGAACCGTGCGCGCACTTCATACTTACCAACTGAAACGTCAAGGACGTCGATCCGCTTCATGACCTCGTAGGCCTCCTTGACCTCCGCCTCCATGTCCATCCCGCCAATCTCCATACTCACCGTGCCGAGACCCTTCGTCGGCCCTGTCATCACCGCGAGCTGCTCATGCTGCTTGCGCCAGTCCCTGAGATAGCGCACGCGGTCCTGCAGCTTCGCGTGCGCGGGGTTGACCTTGATGGGGATGAACTTTTCCGAACGCTTGCGCGTGACCTCGCGCGCGACATTCGTGAACTCCTTGATATTGTCGTCCCATGTGCGGAAGATGTTCATTGTCTGGCCGAGCAGGCGCTCGAACGTCTCGTATGGCGTGTACAGGAGGCGGTGCGACGTGAGTACGCGCAGCAGCTGGTCGTTGAAGTCACGCGAGATTGCCTCGACGAGCGGCAGCGCACGCCGAATCGGGTACGGCGAGAGCTTGAGCTTGCGGTTGATGTGCCCGAAGATGAGGATGAGGGCCTCTTGGATCTTTTCAAGGTCCGTCGCGGAGAGCAGCTCGTTGAGTGGGAAGTCCTTCATGAGCTGGTTATATTTGTGGACTGCACACTATCAAAAGAAGGTCATAATAGAGACCGTGTACACTCACCGGTGTCTGTCGCGTCCTTGAGCCCAGTATCCGCGATAAAACTAACCGTAGCATGGAAGCGCTTCGCATTCCTCAAGCACTCCATGACCATGTTGACCTCCTCACTCCGTAATTGTGCCTCAATCCCTTCCAATGCCCGCTCGAGACTCAGCCAAAAATTGATTTCCTGGGACGCCGTCCCAGACGAGACATCTCGTGACAGCTTTGTGACAGTCTGAATTGACTTGATCCACTGGTTGACATGGCCATGCAGTGTATTGAGGAACGTGCTGTCATTCAGCAGCTTTGAAGGAATATCTGAGATGCTCGGGCGCGTACCCGCTGCTCGGGCCTGCTCAACAGCGCGTTGGATGACTGGGTGGATGGTCAGGTGTGTCTCTGGAATCTCGACGTTCTGCTGGAGATGGAGCAAGGAAAGTTCGAGTTCCGCGAATTTCTTCTTGGTCATCGGAATACCTGTTTCACAGTCGGACGGACGTTATCGCGACGTACTGCTAACCACTCACCCATTTTGGAGTCGCCATCTTTACCCCCACCTCGCGCTCCTACAAATGCCTCGAACCATGGCTTGACACCGCAACTTACCACGGCGTGTAGACTCTCGTAGGGCGTCTCGTCGCCTCCAAAAAGATTTAGTATGTGCAGCTGTGCAGCTAGAGGCGTCGTTGGATCCAATATGGGGCTACGCTTGATTATCGCGACAGTCTCAACGTGCGATGAGTCGTAAGTCAGTTGTGATGTGAGCTTGTATGAGTACGTTGGCGGCGCCTCATCTACGACCGGTGAGCCGGGGATGAAGGTAAACAAGCAGAGACAAGGAGCGCACCTTCACTCTCGTCCTTGTGTTTCACGACATGGATGACACCCCCGCCCTCACCCGCGAATCGTGATACACGTTCGTCAAACTCGTCGTCAAATAAGGACTCTAGTTCGATCGGGGAAGCAGCCAGTACCGGTGGGAGCAGGGCAAGAAGGTATGAGCGGAATATTGAGGTGTCAAAGGTAATGGATGGTTCGACGAGGGTGTCGTGAAGCACGCCATTGCCGTTTGTATGCGCAGTGCCGTTAGTTGGGGCTGGGGATGAAGACGTTGATTCCATGGCGTTCGTTACGGAGGGGGCTGGACTGGGAGCCCTGGACTGACTGAAGGGTGTAGATGGGCGGCTCCTGGAGCTGCTCCGGCCAGTCCAAGAGAGGACTCGGGGAAGCGGGCGTCGGTGGCCGCTGAGGTACTGGTGTAGGGCGTTCATGGCGGAACGGTCAGTCGACGGGAGGGTGAAGGGAAATAAGCGCATACATTTCACTGTAGCTGCACGCGATGACCGCGAGGCTTGAGCAGTTCCGGAAATCAATGAACGGGTTGACGGGGCGTGAGAGGGACGGTGCGGGGGACGGAGGAAGACGCTGGCAGGACGCGACGCGCTCTTCCCTTGTCGAGCCAAATGGGCGCTTACATGCCGTTGTCGCGACCATGGTGTTGGTGGGCCGCCCTTTCCCGCGCATACTCTCCTCCCGTTTCCACTCCGCCTCGTCCCTCTGGGCACCCCGCCGCACTCTCAAGGAGTTTAAGCTCGCCGATATTGGAGAGGGCATTACCGAGTGCGAGGTCATCAAATGGTCCGTCGTCCGCTTTCTGTCACTGCAACGACGTAATAATACAACACCCCGCACAGGAGCGTCAAGCCTTCGAGTTCCATAACCGTCTTCGATCCCCTCTGTGAGGTGCAGAGCGACAAAGCCACTGTCGAGATTACCAGTCCCTTCGATGGCACCGTCAAGGAGCTTCTCGTCAAGGAGGGCGACGTAGCCAAGGTCGGCTCGGGTCTTTGCACCATCGAGGTTGAAGAAGAGGACTCGGGCGACGCCCCGAGTCCGGCTCACGCTACAACCCCGCCCGCCCCAGTGTCTCCAACGTCAGAATCTACACCGGAACCCCCGACTGCAATTGAACAGCAAGCCCCTTCCGCGACATTCAAGGCCAAGCTACACCCGCTAGATCCCAGAGCAGCTACCCAGGCTTCCGCGTCCACCGGTCTGTCTCATACAGACATCCTGGCTACACCCTCTGTCCGCCACTTTGCTCGCCAGCACAACATCGACCTCTCTCTCCTTGCACCAGGGAGCGGCAAGAACGGCAGGATTGATAAGCGTGATGTCGAGGCTTTCCTGGCCAGGTCCGCATCACCACCCTCCGACACTCCATCGGCACCCGCTGCTGCCGCTGATGTGGATACCATCATTGAGCTCGGACGCACTCGGTTTGGTATGTGGAAGGCAATGACAAAGGTACGGATGCGTAACCATTGTAGACTGCTGTGTCCCTCACTAAATATTTTATTCACAGAGCTTGGAGATCCCTCAGTTCGGGTGCGTTCTCATCGACTCGCCAATGTAGCACTCAGATTTAATGACGTCTCCTCCAGAGTCTCCATGAGCATGGACCTCACTGCGCTGCACAACATGATGCCTGTGCTAAACGCGAACATACCCACTCGATACCTCCCGGATACTAGCTCTTCTGCCAGCGCGCCTGTCATCTCGCCGTCGGCTTTTTACGAGCAAGCAGCGCTGTCCCCTGTCCCGCCATCAGCTACCTACACCCGCCTCACGTTCCTCCCCATCCTCATGAAAACGCTCTCAAAAGCCATGGCAGAATGGCCCCTCTTCCGGTCGTCCATCGTTCCGTCCTCGTCGCCCTCCGGTAAGCCAGCCATGGGCATCCGTCCGCACGCCGACATCAGCATCGCGCTCTCAACACCGACTGGGCTCTACACACCGACTGTCCAGCGCGTCGACACACACTCCGTGTACGCGCTCGCGTCGCAGCTCAAGCACCTCGCGCACCTTGGCCGTCAATCCCCGTGCGCGCTCACGCCCGCGGAGATGCCGAAGCAGGGCGGCACGATCTCTCTCTCGAACGTCGGCGGCGTCGGGGACGTAGAGTACGCGTCGCCGGTGCTCGTGCCCGGCGGCGGCGTCGCCATCGTCGCGATTGGGCGCGCGAGGTGGATTTGGGACGTCAATAGGGGCGATGGGAAGGGCGAGCGGCGGCTCAAGGTCAGTGTGAGCTGGAGTGCCGATCACAGAGTCGTCGAGGGTGCAGAGTTGGTCGCTTTTGTGGAGACATGGAGGTCATGGATTGAGACACCAGAGAGACTGATAGGAGATGCTGTGTAGAATAAAATAGTCCAATTGACAACGTCTCAGGTGTTGGGCCCCAGGTTCGTCCTCGGTTTGGTTCTGTTTGCCCCTTCCTAGTTTGGCTTATCGCCGTCTGCGATAGCGCGCCGTCCGCCAGGCTCCTTCCCACCGTCATGGGTCGGGTAGGGGGACTTCATACGAGGGCAGTATTCATGCTATATCCTAGTTAGTATAGATCTTGCGAAAATGGATAATGCCAACGCCTTTCCGCTTTCAGTCAAATCAAATGCCCACCTGTCAAGCCGGATCGCACCCAGGCTTCTAAAACCAGCCTCATAATCGCATTCTTCGCTCCTACATCCGAGAGGCCAACTTGTGTTATATACGAAAAGATGAGGTTTCGGTGTCTAAATAACTATTTCCCGCTCCTAACCCTGACGTAGGTCTTGATTTATTCCATTTGTGTGAGTGCAATGATCTCAGTCGGGTAGGCCGCACTCTTTGCAGTTTCATGCACCCATGCCTGCAAAGGCACACGGGTTGCCTGAGTCATATGAAGGGTATACATCATGTATCCAGTGATATCATTGAGTACTGACCAGGAAGCCACATTGTTGCTGAGTAGCTGTCGCGACTTGAGGTCAAGCGACAGGGGAAAACCTAAGTGCTGGGGGCGTTCAACTGGATCTCACCGAAGCGATGGTGAGCAGAGCTCAAACCTAAGGCTAGGGACAAGAAAATGTATTAGTTAGTAAGGTAAGAAAGAATACAAATGAAGGCTTACTGACCTAGGGACAAGAGGTCGTAACTGAGGTCCCTAGGACAGCAGAGGCCGGCTTATATACATGGGGAGATAAGGGCAGGTTGTGCGCGCTGGTCCGTGCGCAGCTGGTCCGTGCGTAGCATGCTGACGCGGCCCTGGGGGCCGGTGAGTCAGAGAGGCTGTGTCAGCGGAGCCCAAGCTGTGCCGTGCACTGCCGCCCCATCTAATCTTATCATACAGTAGATAACAACGCGTCCATATCAGGCAGGTAGTACAGAGGTCACGGTGATAGGTGCCAAGCCCCTCTGGGCCCCGATACACCTCTTTTCGGCAGTCGCATCCCGCCCGGCACTTCGACTCAGTCTTCCAACACTTCAATTTTGCCTTCGACACTCTTCGACATCTTCGACGGTGCGCAATGCTTACTCGAAGCTCGGCACGGTCGTCCCGATGCCTCGCACATAGATCCCGGGACATCTTCTGCATTCGGCGAACAATAGGGCCACTTGACACCGCTCGGCCAAGCGTGCACATTGCTCCATGCCACACTGACGTAGCCGGTCTTTCCCAATTAGGTATCGAACCTCGCGGTATGCCTTCAACGACAGATACCGGTCCGAAGTGGCCATATGTTGCTCTTCATCTCCGTGTTCGGCATGATGTCACTCTACCAATGGACTTGATGCGTGCCACTCGGAGAGGCAGATTCGTGCGGAACAATGCAAAGCCCCTTGTACTTGTGCCACTTTCGATAGTCGTAGCGTCCTATGCATAGTATAAATTCTGTCGTACTTCTCTCCAAAAATACAAGATCCAGTTCCCCCCTCGAGTTCAGAGCTCATAAGTCGAGTTCGCCCCACGTCTAAGCCTTCCAACTGCGTCACTTCGTCCCCCGCTGCGTAACCTCGAGATCTCGTCCACTGCGTTTACTCGTCAATACCATCTCGATGAACCCTTCGACTTCAACTATTGTCGAAGAAACTGCGAACCGCGCCCTAGCTAAGTCCACCCTATCGAGTCGTGCCCCTTCCTTCTACGATACATCCAAGAGCTCTGCCGAGCTTCGATTGTCTCCGCTAACCACCCACAGCCTCCGAGTAGCTTTGACGACGTGTCAAAGCCACCTCGTACCTTCCCCGTTGTTCGTAGCCTCTTCCAAGGGCGTTTTCTCGTGTTCACTCGAACCGCGGGACACCTTGCTGCTAACTCCCCTCTCACTAGACTATAATCCGTCTCTCTAGTCCCTTTAGGTCGCACCCAGGTTAGGGGTTAGGGTTTCGTAGGTCGTATCATTTCTGGAGCCCACCGCGAGGGGATCTCAGGCAAGAATTCGCCGCTTTCGGGTTTCCGAAAACGTCTCCAGTAGTCACCCGCTCGCAAGCGCGTGAGGCGGCTAGTTGCAGCACCGGCGAGAACCTTGACAGCTCCTCTCGAACGCACTCGACTCCCTCTCCAACAATTTCCGGTAACTTTGACCGCGATGAAGAAGACGAGATAGACCAAGAACTCCAGGACGACTTCGACGAAGAACCAATCCCTTCGTCCGCCGAAGAACGCACTTCGTCCCCCGAGCTTCTAGGCCTCACTACTTCTGACTACGACACTTCGACTCCTGAACTTTTCGAACGATCCGGTTCTTCACCCGAACCCGAGGATCCCATCCCATCTACTTTGAATCTCGAACTCACCACTCTGTCTTCTTTTCGCGCCCATGCTCAGCTGCCCATCGCATCCTCTTCGCGACTTTCAGTCATACCTACATCCGGCCTGGCACCTCCGCCACCATTAGCACCTTTGAACGCAGCTTCGAACTCCAACTCCACACCGCCCGCACCTACGATTCCTTCGACTACTACCGCGTCCTCTTTGAGCCCAGCTCCTACCAACACTACGAACATGAGTCAGAACACGAACACACCGTTGATGCCCCCGCGCGGTCATTCGACAGCACCAAGCTTCGACCCATCGGAAGTCCGCTTGCTGCGGCGTTACTTCCAGGACCTCGAGGCGTTGTTCACCTGGTGTCAGATTACCGACGAAGCAGCCAAGAAACAGTGGGCCGTCCGGTACCCTTCAATCGACGTCACCGACTTGTGGGAAACCATCGAGTCCTTCATCGACGTAGCCAAGAGCTACAGCGACTGGAAAGCCGATGTACGAGCACTCTATCCTGGCGCCGACGATACAAGAAAGTGGTCGCTGGCGGACATGGATCAGCTCATCGGAGAACGCGCTCGTATCGGGATTCACAACGCGGCAGACCTAGGCTGCTATTACCGCGACTTCATGGCCATTACAAAACATCTCATCACACAGCACCGGCTCTCCACTATCAAACAAAGTCACGCATTTCTTCGAGGATTCCAGCCAGCGTTGCTCACACGGCTCGAGACCCGACTGCATCTCAAGCATCCCAATCACTACGCCGACGACCCGTACACCATGGCAGAGATTCATGCGGCAGCTACGTTCATTTTACACGGGACATCGAGCACACCTACGACAGCGGCTAACCAGGCTATCGCTTCGACATCGAACACCTCGATAACGGTGCCTCCCGGGATGATCAAAACCGAAAACATCTCAATGATCATCGAAAGCCTGTCGAGGACGATTGCCACACTCATTCAGCCGACGATGCACGCTACACACAACCACACCCCAGCACCGAGACAACAAGCTGCCATCCACGTCCACGAGAACAGCGGAGCTAAACAGACGTGTCACTACTGCGGCAATCGTGGCTACAGGGTAGGCACCTGCGAGTTCGCGGAGATCGACATTCGGGACGGCAAGTGTAAACGGAACACCGACGGCAAGATCGTTCTTCCAAATGGAAGTTTCTGCCCCCGCACTATCCCTGGTCTCACAATACGAGATCAAATCTACGAGTGGCATAGAAGAAATCCCACAGCACCCGCTGCTCTGACGATGCTCTTCGAGATCGACGATCGCTTGACGGTGCAAACATTCACGCTCAACACCAGCAGCAGGATCGAGGTGCTCGAATGAGAACTCCTTCAGCTTTGGAAGCGAAGGGAGGTCTTCAACGGCGTCGAGATTCTACAGCGGAAGAAGCCTACGACGCCAGCCGTCCTGAAGAGCGCGGTGTCACGAGTTGGTACGGCGTCTAGCCGTTTTTTAATTTTTTCCTTTTTGCGGGCTCGAACCCGCGACTTCTGTACTACTTGCCTGATACGGACGCATCATATCTACTGTACGATTAGATTAGATGGGGCGGCAGCGCACGGCACAGCTCGGGCTCCGCTGACACAGCCGCTCTGACTCACCGGCCCCCGGGGCCGCGTCGGCATGCTGCGCACAGACCAGCTGCGCACGGACCAACGTGCACAGCCTGCCCTAAATCTTCCCATGTATATAAACCAGCCTCTGCTGCCCTAGGGACCTCAGTTTCGACCTCTTGTCCCTAGGTCAGTAAGCTCTCCTGTACTTACTTCTTTTACTTACTAACTAATACATTCTTGTCCCTAGCCTTAGGTTTGAGCATAGCTCACCATCGCTTCGGTGAGACTTAGTCGGACGCCCCCAGCCTTCAAGTTTTCTCTAGTCGCTTGACCTCAAGTCGCG
>NW_020169832.1:3382099-3386586 GCF_002117355.1 Postia placenta MAD-698-R-SB12 | reverse complement strand
AACCCGCGACTTCTGTACTACTTGCCTGATACGGACGCATCATATCTACTGTACGATTAGATTAGATGGGGCGGCAGCGCACGGCACAGCTCGGGCTCCGCTGACACAGCCGCTCTGACTCACCGGCCCCCGGGGCCGCGTCGGCATGCTGCGCACAGACCAGCTGCGCACGGACCAACGTGCACAGCCTGCCCTAAATCTTCCCATGTATATAAACCAGCCTCTGCTGCCCTAGGGACCTCAGTTTCGACCTCTTGTCCCTAGGTCAGTAAGCTCTCCTGTACTTACTTCTTTTACTTACTAACTAATACATTCTTGTCCCTAGCCTTAGGTTTGAGCATAGCTCACCATCGCTTCGGTGAGACTTAGTCGGACGCCCCCAGCCTTCAAGTTTTCTCTAGTCGCTTGACCTCAAGTCGCGACACGCGGAAGGCTCGGAATCTGGTACATCGAAGGGAGTGGCGGCACCCTTGGGCACTTTGACGAGCACGGCCCCGCCTCCGACGATACCAGCAGCGGCACCCGCGCCGTCTTCTTTGCCGCCTATGCAATCTACGTTTCGACCTACTATGTCCGCTCCTCCAGCACCACCAGTACACCCTTTCGCAAACGCTCGTGACGCAACCTACGCCCCACCGAATGTTCGAAACTTCGCAACTCCGCCGAAGCCCTCGAACGACAAGGGCAAGGAACCAGCGTACAAGACCATCGTCCCTGTCATCCAGCCGAAGCTCGCTGAGGAAATCTTCCAGCATTCGATGAAGTCACAGTTCGTCACGCTGACCCCAGAAGAGTTGCTGTCAATCGCGCCCGACGTTCGAACCAAGTACCGCGATGCCGTCACCCCTAAGTGAGTCTCGACGGAACCCGTCGCGTCGGCCCACATCGTAGAAATTGGCGCCGACGAGGTCATGGCTGTCAACCAGCTCTCGTGTTCAGGTGCAACATTGGAACCCGGTGCTACAATCGTACCCGACCCCTATGAAACATATCTGAAGCATATCCCTCACGGCGAGTACCCCGCGGAATTTACTGTCGCCCGCGATCCGAATGCGATTCATTCAATCATCGCGTTGATTGACAACAAAGAGCAGATCGAATGCATCGTCGACCCAGATTCGCAAATCGTCGCCATGTCAGAAGAGGTCTGTCTGGGCCTCAACCTCCTCTTCGATCCTACTATCCAGCTGAACATGCAATCGGTGAACGGCGAGGTGGACCGATCACTGGAACTCATTCAAAATGTTCCCTTCCGCATCGGTGAGATCGTATTGTATCTTCAGGCTCACGTCATTCGAAACGCAGCATACGACATCCTCCTCGGCCGACCCTTCGACGTGCTCACGCAGAGCGTCATCAAGAACTTCGCCGACGAGAACCAGACCATTACGATCCTCTGTCTGAACACCGGCGAAACCGTCACAATTCCGACGTACGTGCGAGGAAGATTGCAAAGCCGGCAGCATCCTCTCGGGTGTTGCAAATCGCATTTTCTCGCTTCGAGGAATTGATTCCCCATGATCAAGGAGAAGCCGCACTAGTCATCGACTACGATGGGGTAAAACCGAGTATTTCCTTCGTCTCTCCTATTGATTCCTCGATTCCGAACGCTGTTTCGTCACTGTACCTCTTCGCATGCACCTCCGTTTCTTCATATTTGCAGTCTCTTTACGCTTCGGACAATACAGCTTCTAATGCCGCTCCGTCGAACGCTTCGACATGGGCTTCGACTCTTCTATTTTCAGCTCCGTTCGCTTCGACTCCGCCATCTCCCGTTTCGATGAAGTCCATCTCACAGTTTTCCAACTCGATTCTTCCCTTTCCTTTGACGACATCGACTTCTACCCCTTCAACGCACAAGATCCTCTCCGCGACAAAGAAGAAATACAAGCCTGTCGCTCTCAAAACCAGACCCATCCTTGGTGCCGTCCCCGAACAATTTCGAATACTTCGAGACATCAAGGGCGACCCTCTCTCCATCATGCCTAAGCTTTCGACCGACCCCCCGCCGTTCAAACCTACCAGTCGGTACACCCTCGAACGCTTCGAAGCAACCGAGAAGCTTCATGACAGCGACTTCCTACTTCCCGACAAACGTTGAGTCCTCCATCACTTCATGTGCCTGCACAAAGAAGCCTTCGCATGGACTGACAACGAGCAAGGATGCTTCAAGCCCGAGTACTTCCCTCCCGTCGATTTCCCCGTTATTCCTCACACGCCCTGGGTGCAGAAGAATATCCCCATTCCGCCCGGGATTTACAACGAAGTCTGCGCAGTGATCAAGCGAAAGATCGCTGCTGGAGTCTACGAGCCATCAAACTCGTTGTATCGATCGCGGTGGTTCTGTGTCGTCAAGAAGGACGGTAAATCTCTTTGACTCGACCATTCCCTCGAGCCCCTCAATGCAGTCACGATCCAACATTCCGGTGTACCGCCGATGCCCGAATACCTCGCAGAACAATTCGGAGGAAGACCATGCAGCGGCATGCTCGACCTCTATGTCGGCTACGACGAACGACTTATTGCCGAATCTTCGAGAGATCTAACGATATTCCAGACACCCTACGGAGCCATGCGCCTGGTAACACTCCTGATGGGTTGGACGAACTCAGTCCTGATCTTCCACGACGACATCACCTACATCCTCCAGCCCGAGATCCCGCACGTTATGATGCCCTATGTCGACGATGTTCCTGTCAAGGGTCCCGAATCCAAGTACGACGACGAATGACTCCCTTCGAACCGCGGCATTCGATGCTTCGTATGGGAGCATTTCGAGAACATGAACTGCGTGGTCACTCGAATGTGCTACGCCGGAGGTACCTTTTCAGGAGTCAAGAGCGTCCTCATCGCTCGAGAAATCATGGTGGTAGGACATCGCTGCACTCCTCAAGGACGCCTCCCCGACGACTCTCGCGTTGCTGCAATATGCAACTGGGGTCCCTGCGCTCTATCCGACATTCGAGCGTTCCTCAGAACCATCGGCGTCGTTCGAATCTTCATCCGTAATTTCGCTCACCACGCCGACGCGCTCATATGTCTCACGAGGAAGGACGTCGAGTTCGAGTTCAGTCTGGAGCAAATCGCGGTGCAGGAAGACCTCAAGGACGCGCTGCTCTCATCCCCCGCACTCTGAGCCATTCATTATGATTCCCCCTCTCCCGTCATTCTCGCAGTCGACACGTCGTTCATCGCCGTTGGATATCACCTCTGCCAGTGCGACGAGGCCAACACACGAGTCCGTTACTACAGTAGGTTCGGCTCGATCACGCTCAACGATCGCGAACGAAGGTTTTCGCAGCCGAAGCTCGAAATCTACGGCCTGTTTTGCGCACTACGATCCCTTCGACTCTACCTGATCGGCGTTTGGAACCTCATCGTCGAAGTCGATGCGCGGTACATCAAGGGTATGCTGAAGAATCCGGACATAGCCCCAAGCGCGAGTATTAACCGATGGATTGTCTCGATTCTCACATTCCATTTCATGCTGGTCCACGTCCCCAGTACAATGCACGGCTCTGACGGTCTCTCTCGACGCCCCGCTCAACCCGGTGATGTCATCAAAGACGAGGTTGACGAAGAGTTTGACGATTGGATCGACCAGATGCTGTCACGAGTTGACACGGCGTCTAGCCGTTTTTTAATTTTTTCCTTTTCGCGGGCTCGAACCCGCGACCTCTGTACTACATGCCCAATATGGACGCGTCACTATCTACTGTACGATTAGATTAGATGGGGCGGCAGCGCACGGCACAGCTCGGGCTCCGCTGACACAGCCGCTCTGACTCACCGGCCCCCGGGGCCGCGTCGGCATGCTGCGCACAGACCAGCTGCGCACGGACCAACGTGCACAGCCTGCCCTAAATCTTCCCATGTATATAAACCAGCCTCTGCTGCCCTAGGGACCTCAGTTTCGACCTCTTGTCCCTAGGTCAGTAAGCCTCCAGTTGTATCCTTTCTTACATTACTAACTAATACATTTCTTGTCCCTAGCCTTAGGTTTGAGCGCTGCTCACCATCGCTTCGGTGAGATTTAGTCGGACGCCCCCAGCTTTCAGATCTTCCCCTGTCGCTTGACCTCAAGTCGCGACATTAGGTCGAAACTCTCCACAGCTGCCGGCGTCCCTCGGGACTCCCACAAATCACACTCACTTCCTATAGGTTGGGTGGTGCGCACCCTTACAATACCATACGATACGTAGATAGCCTACATTACATCACCAACACTTAGGGAACGAACCTTTCAGCACCTGCACTTCAGTGGGCGGTGCTTGTCCTTAACCGGACGCGTGGACTAGGTTCCTGCTGCATACTAGCCAAAAGCAGTACTGGGCCCCACGTGAATCACGAACCCTAGTGTCTTCTCGGGTGCCGTAGGTGTAAGCTAGCTAGCACGGCCTTTCGTAGCACGCGCACCTCCCCTTCCTCCCCCCATCAACGTGGCTGACGAATTCTTCGACTGCTCTCGACTTGAGCACACCTTCGAC
>NW_020169832.1:3376961-3381678 GCF_002117355.1 Postia placenta MAD-698-R-SB12 | reverse complement strand
CACTTCGTACCCAATCCAACGAGTCCAACACCCCAGCCGGCCCTGCACTCCGGTACGCTGGCACCTCGAGATCTACATCTCGCCACGTCACTCCCGTCCCATCCCGACCTGCCTCGCCAGGCACCCGCATCCCCCAACCTGTCGCCAGTACAGGTCAAGCGCGAGGAGATCCCCATCTCCCTCGAGGAACTGAGGCAGTCGCACAGCCTACAGCGACCCCTCAAGCGATCCCCCAGTCCTCCCTGGGGCCGCGGTTGGAAAGGCCTCCCAAGACCGAGCCCCGCGACACTCCACCGCATTCTTGGGCCAGCTCGTCGTCAGCGGTCACCGCCTCGACTTCAGTCCCTGTCTTACGTCACCCCGCCTCCGGGCTTCCTCCACCGGCTTCACCGCCGTCGCCGCCGCGAGGCCGCTCAAGCACTCGTTCCTCGAGAAGTCCGCCCGGCGGACAGTCACAACAGTCGCCTTCGTCCGCGGGCAGTCCTTCGTCCCCCTCGTCGCCGATAATGTCCTCTCCCGCTGCAGTCCCTGATAAGGAGACGTTGAAGCTCCTTCTCCCGCTCCGATACGATGGGAAGTCGGTGATCGAATGCAACCGCTTCATCTCGCAGTTGCTCATCTACTGGACGATCAACACGGCCCTCTCTTCCCTCGAGCTGAAGATCCAGGTTGCCCTCAGTCTCCTCGATGGCGACGCGCGAGCTTGGGCCACCCCCATCTTCTCCCAGCTTGCCTCCGTCCAAATTGGGATCCAGGGAGCGACAACCCCCTTTGTCGACGAAAAAGCCTTCCTTCAGGCCTTCAAGGCCCGTTTTGGCAATCTCGACGACGCCGCTGCGGCACAGGTGGAACTTACCAAGCTCTGCTCCGACAAAACCATGCGTGAGAAGCGCACCGCCGCAGAATTCTCTGCGCTGTTCAAGGGTCCGGCGGACCGTTCCGGGTATGGGAACCTGGAACTACGCGACAAGTACCTGAGCGGCATCCCTTCCCGCGTCTATCGCAAACTCGAGCTCGAAACCTTCGCCACGTGGCAAGCCGCTGACAAGCGCGCCACCGAGGTCGAGCAAATCCTTGACGTTAGCCGGGCTCGTCGGCCCGAGCTAAACAGCTTCTTC
This sequence comes from Postia placenta MAD-698-R-SB12, assembly GCF_002117355.1. Classification (NCBI taxonomy): domain Eukaryota; kingdom Fungi; phylum Basidiomycota; class Agaricomycetes; order Polyporales; family Adustoporiaceae; genus Rhodonia; species Rhodonia placenta. The sequence goes on along the minus strand of NW_020169832.1, from coordinate 3,380,560 downwards.
TCGGCACGAGGTCGAGGACGCGGTGGGGCACGTGGAGGTGCACCTACGACACACGCAGCTTCGGCCAGCATCAATGCGGCCGTCGGAAAAGGAGACTTCCCCGGCACATGCTTTGGCTGCGGGAAGCAAGGGTACCGACGTTTCGAGTGCCCCAACTGTAAGGACAAGCCTTACACAAAACGCGCCGACGCACGGGCTACGGTTGCCTCGGGTTCCACCCAGGCGGCGACAAGCGCCCCCGTCGCTTCATCCTCGGCGAGTACAAGCGCCGCTTCAGCGAAATCGGAAAGTTCCGAGCTGGCGGACTTAATAGCACAGATGAAGTCGATGTGCGAGGAGCTCGAGCACTATCGGGCAATGAAGGAGGAGTCTTTTTGATCTGGTCCGCGCTTCGTGCCGCACGCGTCGGGCCGCGTAATAATAATCTGTACAATGTATTGGCGACTGCGAATGTGTACGAGTTGGACCACGGGTCCCAGCATTTCCACATCCCGGTGCGCCTCAAAGGAGAAAGACGGCACAAGGACATAGTTGCAATGGTGGACAGCGGAGCCACTACGAAGTTCATCAACAAGCGTTTCATCACGGAAAATCGAGTACGAACGCGGAAATTGAAAGAGCCAATCCCGCTTTACAATATCAATGGAACGCTCAATAAAGATGGAAGCATCTCGGAGGTAGCCATACTACAGATGCAGATAGGAGAACACGTCGAGAAGACGGTGTTTACGGTCACGGACATAGGTCCAGAGGATGTGATCGTCGGGTTGGATTGGCTACGAGAGCACAACCCTGAAATTGACTGGGAGTCAGGCTCCCTAAAATTATCACGATGCCCTGAGACGTGCAGCGCCAGGAAAACTAACCGGACGGAGCAAGCAACGACTGTGCGTGATACGGGGGACAGGCCCACGGCGCGCAGGCGTTCGCCGAAGTCCAAACGGTCGGTCATAGGTGCCTGCCGGAGCAAGGTACTCCCGGACTTCGAACCCGAAGAAGATCCGGCAGAAGTAGAGTGGAATGAGGCCGATCTGATCGAAGCCTGGGAACAAGGCATCACGCTTCCCGGCGCTCCTCAGCTATTCGTCGCAGCAGGGCATACGTACTCCCAGCTGTTCGCTGAGGAAGAGATCAGAAAGAAGGTCGTCAGGACCGCCAAGGAGTCGGTACCTAAACAGTACCACGAGTTCCTGAATGTTTTCTCCAAGGAAGCATCAGAGCGACTACCCGAAAGGAAGCCTTACGATCACGCGATCGAACTCGTGCCCGGCTACTCAACGTTCCACTCGAAGGTGTACCCCCTATCGAACAATGAACAGGAGGAACTTGACAAGTTCCTGAAGGAGCAGTTAGCGAAAGGTTACATACGGGAATCGAAGTCGCCCATTTCGTCCCCCTTCTTCTTCATCAAAAAGAAGGAAGGGACGCTTTGACCCGTACAGGACTACCGCCGATTGAATGCGATCACGGTCAAGAATCGTTACCCCTTACCATTGATCGCCGAAATGGTGGACAAGCTCCGCGGTGCTACGCTTTTTATGAAGTTCGATGTCCGGTGGGGATATAACAACGTCCGGATCAAAGCCGGTGATGAGTGGAAGGCGGCGTTTGTAACTAACCGGGGACTGTACGAACCCCTGGTGATGTTCTTTGGCCTCACTAATTCCCCCGCGACCTTCCAGGCCATGATGAACGAGATCTTCCACGATCTCATCGTCGGCGGCAAGATCCTTGTGTACCTGGACGATATACTCATCTTCTCCACCAATAAAGAGGAGCATGAGAAGGTCACACGCGAGGTTCTGCGCCGCCTTCAGGATAATGATCTATTCCTGAAGCCTGAGAAGTGCGAGTGGGACGTTCCCAAGGTCGACTATGTCGGCTATGTGTTCGGTGGCGATGAGGTGGCGATGGATCCCGCGAAGCTTAAAGGTATCAATGAGTGGCCGGTGCCCCGGAACAAAAAAGACGTTCAGAAGTTCCGGGGGTTCTCCAATTTCTACCGCCGCTTCATTAAGGACTTCGCTAAGATCTCGCGACCACTCGACCGGCTCACCGGGAACGACCCATGGCATTGGGGCGAGGAAGAGCAGCATGCTTTCGATGAGCTCAAGCGGCTCTTCGCGACGACTCCAGTCTTAGCGCTGTACGACCCTAATCGGGAAACGCGCATTGAAGTTGACGCCTCGGGGTACGCCACTGGCGGCGTGTTGATGCAGAAGCAGGATGACGGCAAATGGCATCCCATTGCCTTCAGATCCCATGCGATGGATCCGGCACAGCGGAACTACGAGATCTACGATAAGGAGATGCTCGCGATCATTGAGGCGCTAGACGATTGGCGCCACTATCTCGAGGGGTTGCCCAATCAGTTCGAGATCGTAACCGATCATAAGAACCTCGAGTACTGGCGCACATCCCAGCACCTCACGCGTCGTCAAGCGCGATGGTCGCTGTTCCTGGCCCGCTTCGACTTCCGCATCACACACAAGGCCGGAACATCGAACGGAAAAGCCGATGCCCTATCGCGCCGATCAGACCATCAGATCGGTGATGAGGACGATAACACTGATCAGGTAGTTCTCAAGCCGGAGCGCTTCCGCATCGCCTCCGCCAGGCGCGGTCATGCCTCGGTGACGGCCGATCAGTCGCTTCTGAAGCGCATCAGGGAATGTTCGGAGAAGGATCGGGAGGTGGCCGAGGCACTTGAAAAGGTGCAGGACCTCGGGCCGCCCCGGCTGCAAAGGGGTTTTGAGGAGTGGAATGCCGAACAAGGGCTTCTGCTGTTCCGCGGGTGTGTGTACGTCCCAAAGAACGCAGAGCTCCGGCGGGATATCGTTAAGATCCACCACGACTCGCCGATCGCCGGTCATGGCGGTCGTGCCAAAACCCTTGAGCTCGTATCGCGGAACTACTGGTGGCCGGGAATGTCCAAGTTTGTCAATGAGTACGTAAGCACCTGCGACATGTGCAACCGTACCAAGACATTCCCAGCCAAGCCCCAGGGTCCGCTGAAGCCGAATGAGATCCCCGAGCGCCCGTGGCAGATCATCACGACCGATATGATCGTCGGCTTGCCGAAGTCTGATGGGTTCGATTCGATCCTGGTCACCGCCTGTCGCGACTTGAGGTCAAGCGACAGGGGAAGATCTGAAAGCTGGGGGCGTCCGACTAAATCTCACCGAAGCGATGGTGAGCAGCGCTCAAACCTAAGGCTAGGGACAAGAAATGTATTAGTCAGTAAAGGTAAGTAAAGGATACAAATGAGAGCTTACTGACCTAGGGACAAGAGGTCGAAACTGAGGTCCCTAGGGCAGCAGAGGCTGGTTTATATACATGGGAAGATTTAGGGCAGGCTGTGCACGTTGGTCCGTGCGCAGCTGGTCTGTGCGCAGCATGCCGACGCGGCCCCGGGGGCCGGTGAGTCAAAGCGGCTGTGTCAGCGGGGCCCGAGCTGTGCCGTGCACTGCCGTCCTATCTAATCTGATCGTACAGTAGATAATGATGTGTCCGTATCGGGCAGGTAGTACAGAGGTCGCGGGTTCGAGCCCGCGAAAAGGAAAAAATTAAAAAACGGCTAGGCGCCGTACCAACTCGTG
>NW_020169832.1:3373509-3376933 GCF_002117355.1 Postia placenta MAD-698-R-SB12 | reverse complement strand
GTAAAGGTAAGTAAAGGATACAAATGAGAGCTTACTGACCTAGGGACAAGAGGTCGAAACTGAGGTCCCTAGGGCAGCAGAGGCTGGTTTATATACATGGGAAGATTTAGGGCAGGCTGTGCACGTTGGTCCGTGCGCAGCTGGTCTGTGCGCAGCATGCCGACGCGGCCCCGGGGGCCGGTGAGTCAAAGCGGCTGTGTCAGCGGGGCCCGAGCTGTGCCGTGCACTGCCGTCCTATCTAATCTGATCGTACAGTAGATAATGATGTGTCCGTATCGGGCAGGTAGTACAGAGGTCGCGGGTTCGAGCCCGCGAAAAGGAAAAAATTAAAAAACGGCTAGGCGCCGTACCAACTCGTGACATTACCCCCTCCTCAACGGCGCATGACCTCATGCGAGGCGCCCTTGCCCATCTCCCACCCAGAGCGGCAGCGTGCTTCAGTCAGCGGCGAAGGCATTGGCTGAAAGTTGAGACCACCGAATGCAGCAGCATTGAGTCGACGAGGGGCGTTTGGGTTCTTCCGATGGAAGTCGGCTATAAGGGCCGGCGCATTAGCAACGTTGCGTGCCGGTTCCCATGACGTATGCGAGTCGTCATAACCCTTCCACTTGACAAGGTACTGCAGCTGACGTCGGAAGATCCTCGAATCCTTGATCCGCTCAACCTCGTACTCCTCGTCGCCTTCAACCTCAATCGCAGGCGGCTCCTCCGGCTCCCGGCCCGGGATATCGCTACGCGTGTACTTGCTAAGCAGGGAGACGTGGAACACCGGGTGTACCGGCACCGACTTCGGCAGGATTAATTCGTAATCCAGGTCTCCGAGCTTTCGCCGCACGGCATATGGTCCGAGGCGCTTGGGACTAAGCTTCTTGCTTGGCTGTTTCAGCTTAAGGTTCCGGGCATCAAGCCAGACCTTGTCCCCCGGCGCGAAGACCGGTGCCTCCTGCACGTGCTTGTCGTAGTACACCTTCATGCGCTCGGCCGATAGCTCGAGCGCAGAGCGCGTATCGTCGCGAATCTCCTTCAGGATTTTGAGCCGATCAGCGGCCGCAGGCATCGCAGACATCGGGTTGATCCGCACTTGAATCTCAGGATGGTACCCTTGGTGCAGGAAGAAAGGGGAGTGCCCGGTCGCGGAGTGAACTCGGTTGTTCAATGCGAATTCCGCGAGCGGCAATTGCTTTGCCCAATCATCCTGCCTGTGGCTTGTGAAAGCACGCAGGTACTGCTCGATCTCCTGATTCCAGCGCTCAGTCTGGCCGTCTGTCTGAGGATGAAACGCTGTAGACAGCGCCGGCTCGATCCCTAGTCCCTTGTACACCGCGTGGAGATATTTCGAAGCGAACTGGGGACCTCGGTCTGATATGACCTTGGCCGGGGCCCCATGATGCTTGAACACATCGCGGATGTACAGGTCTGCCGCACCTTCTGCCGTCAGGGTCTCGTGACAGGCCGAGAAGTGGACCTGCTTGGTAAAGCGGTCGGCGGTGACCAGGATCGAGTCGAATCCATCAGACTTCGGCAAGCCAACGATCATATCGGTCGTGATGATCTGCCACGGGCGCTCGGGGATCTCGTTCGGCTTCAGCGGACCCTGGGGTTTGGCTGGGAATGTCTTGGTACGGTTGCACACATCGCAGGTGCTTACGTACTCATTGACGAATTTAGACATCCCAGGCCACCAGTAGTTCCGCGATACGAGCTCAAGGGTTTTGGCACGACCGCCATGGCCGGCGATCGGCGAGTCGTGGTGGATCTTGACGATATCCCGCCGGAGCTCCGCGTTCTTTGGGACGTACACACACCCACGGAACAACAGAAGCCCTTGTTCGGCATTCCACTCCTCAAAACCCCTTTGCAGCTGGGGCGGCCCGAGGTCCTGTACTTTTTCAAGTGCCTCGGCTACCTCCCGATCTTTCTTCGAACATTCCCTGATGCGCTTCAGAAGCGACTGATCGGCCGTCACCGAGGCATGACCGCGCCGGGCGGAGGCGATGCGGAAACGCTCTGGTTTGAGAACCACCTGATCGGTGTTATCGTCCTCATCGCCGATCTGATGGTCTGATCGACGCGACAGGGCATCAGCCTTTCCATTGGATGTCCCGGCCTTGTGCGTGATGCAGAAGTCGAAGCGAGCCAGGAACAGCGACCATCGCGCTTGACGGCGCGTGAGATGCTGGGATGTACGCCAGTACTCGAGGTTCTTATGATCGGTCACGATCTCGAACTGATTGGGTAACCCCTCGAGGTAGTGGCGCCAATCGTCTAGCGCCTCAATGATTGCGAGCATCTCCTTATCGTAGATCTCGTAGTTCCGCTGCGCCGGATCCATCGCATGTGATCTGAAGGCGATGGGATGCCATTTGCCATCATCCTGCTTCTGCATCAACACGCCGCCAGTGGCGTACCCCGAGGCGTCAACTTCAATGCGCGTCTCCCGATTAGGGTCGTACAGCGCCAAGACTGGAGTTGTCGCGAAGAGCCGCTTGAGCTCATCGAAAGCATGCTGCTCTTCTTCGCCCCAATGCCATGGGTCGTTCCCTGTGAGCCGGTCGAGTGGTCGCGAGATCTTAGCGAAGTCCTTAATAAAGCGGCGGTAGAAATTGGAGAACCCCCAGAACTTCTGAACGTCTTTTTTGTTCCGGGGCACCGGCCACTCATTGATTCCTTTCAGCTTCGCGGGATCCATCGCCACCTCATCGCCACCGAACACATAGCCGACGTAGTCGACCTTGGGAACGTCCCACTCGCACTTTTCAGGCTTCAGGAACAGATCGTTGTCCTGAAGGCGACGCAGAACCTCGCGTGTGACCTTTTCATGCTCCTCTTTGTTGGTGGAGAAGATGAGTATGTCATCCAGGTACACAAGGATCTTGCCGCCGACGATGAGATCGTGGAAGATCTCGTTCATCATGGCCTGGAAGGTCGCGGGGGAATTAGTGAGGCCAAAGAACATTACCAGGGGTTCGTACAGCCCCCGGTTAGTTACAAAGGCCGCCTTCCACTCGTCACCGGCTTTGATCCGGACGTTGTTGTATCCCCATCGGACATCGAATTTCGTGAAGAGCGTAGCGCCGCGGAGCTTATCCACCATTTCGGCGATCAACAGCAAGGGATAACGATTTTTGACCGTGATCGCGTTCAATCGGCGGTAGTCCTGTACGGGTCGAAGCGTCCCTTCCTTCTTTTTGATGAAGAAAAAGGGGGATGAGATTGGCGACTTCGACTCCCGTATGTAGCCCTTCGCTAACTGCTCCTTTAGGAACTTGTCCAGTTCCTCCTGCTCGTTGCTCGACAATGGGTATACCTTTGAATGGAACGTGGAGTAGCCGGGCACGAGTTCGATCGCATGATCGTACGGCTTTCTTTCGGGTAGCCGTTCTGATGCTTCCTTCGAGAAGACCTTCAGAAACTCGTGGTACTG